>NW_003852410.1:22935594-22992180 GCF_000181295.1 Otolemur garnettii
AGGTCATGGAAGAAGCCCAAGTGCCCATCGATCCATGAATGGATCAACAAACTGTGGTATATGTACACCATGGAATACTATGCAGCCATTAAGAAAGATGGAGACTTTATGTCCTTCATGTTCACATGGATGGAGCTAGAGAATGTTCTTCTGAGCAAAGTATCACAAGAATGGAGGGAAAAGTATCCAATGTACACACCCCTATTATGAAACTAATTTATACCTTTTATATGAAAACTATAACCAAATAGCCTAAGAATATGGGGAGGCGGGAGGGAGAAGGGAGGGGGAAATGGGTGGAGGGAGGGGGATTGGAGGGATCACTTCTGAGGTTTATCTTACAGGGGTACAAGTGAATCTTTCTAAGAGCAGAATGTGAACGTTTAAAAACAATAACTGAGAAAATGACATGAAGGCTATGTTGACCAGTTTGATGGAAGTATTTCGGATTGCATGTGAAAACTCCACACTGTACCCAAGAAGTGCATTAATGTACATAGTTACCATTCAATAAAAAAAAGAAAGAAAGAAAGAAAAGAAATGCCACCTCCGTGTCCTGGGCTTTCTGTCAGAGCTGTCCAACATGGAAAGGTCAGGCAAGGCACTGGGCTCATTTTGATCCCCTCAATCTCTGGACTGAAATAAAACCTTTTTGTCTAGGGAAAGAACCAAGGTCTTCAATCAAAGGCTGGCTGCTGCAGAGAGACCTGCAGCTTTTAAGAAGCCCTGTGTTGTCTTTCTGAAGTATGGCTTGTTTTCTATTTCCCGCCAGGTGTTAGTCTGCTTAGGAAGTAAAGTGTTAAAAGCAATTGCTTGACCAGTTTGGGCCAACCCCAGGGTGGGCAAATCCATGCTTTTTGTGCAATTTACAAAATATTTTCTTTGTAGTTGTCCTTGAAGCCCAAGAGGGATTAATGGCTTTAACTACCAGCCTACATGTTTCAAAGTAATTTCCACATCAGGAAGCCATTGTCGGCTTCCCCAAACACTTAATTGGTATAGGATGTGAGCAATTCTGAAAGGCCTGGCTTCTGTTCCAGCCCCAATCTGTCACTCAGATAAGAGCTGGTTTTCAGCAATGATTTCCATTTCTGCCTCCTTGTGTGTGCTAAATCATTTATGGCTCCATTTTTCTATGGAATAAAAGCTTTCCTTCATAATAAAAAAGCATCATAATCATCCCTGGCACCCAAGAAATAAAGTTGGCTTTGTAGTCGCAAAGACTAAAATGCTCTGTGTTGGCATAAAATCATGGAGGAATAGCCTCAAAAGCAGCCTTCGCCAGTGGCTGGTGGAGAGTGCAGCCTCTAATATCTGGACAAACTGACTTCTCTGGAGGCTTCAGTTTCCTTGTTTGTCAGTCGGGGTAATGATGGCATCGACCAGTGTAATTCAACGGTTAAATGAAATAGTGCACAGAAGGCTCCGAGAACAGTGCCCGGCATATATGTGAAGTGAATTTTTGTCATCCTCCTCATTCTTCCTCCTCTTATCATCACCATTATTATCTTTCTCGTCCTCAGCATCTTTGAGTAAGAATCTCTTTTTAGAAATGACAAAAACCCAGAAGTTGCAAAGAAGAAAAATTACCCGTTTATCCACCAAAAAATGAAAAGATACAGATATGGAAACATAAATTCATAAACATAGTCCAAAAAGAAATTATAAACTGGGAGAAGTTCCACACACTTGTCAGATGAAGGCATTATTCCCCTTCACAAATATAAGGAACCTGTTAAAAAATGTGTTTGCTGAAGGAAAGTAAAAACACATTTTAAAAAAATTCAAAATAAAGAATGATTTTTAAATAAGGGAGGAGGAAACATGAGGATGAAAGAAAAATGGTTAAAAGATACAAACAGGCAGTTTTAAAAAAATCTTTAAAAAATGACAAACAAATAGAAATGCCCAATTTATTTCACAGTCATTGAAATGTATGTTAAAACATCAATGAAATTTTTAAAAATTCAAATGGGGGGAAATTGATAGTCCTCAATATTTGTGAAAGTGTTCTTCACCTCTACAATGGACAATTTGGTAATTCTCAAAATTGAGAATTCTTATGTGCACGTTATGAATACTTTTCTAAAAATATGACAGGCCTAATAGATATATACTGTTGTGTTATTTGTAACAGCGAAGTCTTGGAAATAAATGTCTCTTAATAGTAGATCAGTTTAATGAATTATGGAAATTTATATAACAGTGTACTAGTTATCTATTCTTACACACCAAATCACCCCAAAACTTAGCAGCTTAAAACAATAGACATTTATTATCTCACAGTATCTGTGGATCAGGGTGGGGGTCTAAGAGGCTTTCAAGAGCTCTTACAGACTAGACTCAGATGGTGGCCAGCGTTGTAGCAATTTCTAGGCTGACTGAGGAGGGATCTGCTTCAAAGGTCACCCCTGGCTGTTGGCAGGCTGCAGTTCCTTGCAGGCTGGTGGCCCTTAGGCTGCCTTCAGTTCTCTGCTTCTCGGATCTCTTCATAGCACAGCGTATGCTCTATCAGAGTGAGCAAGTGGAAAGAGCAAGAAAGAAAATGACAGCAAGGTGAAGTCACAGTCTTTTCTAACCTACCCTCGTGGGTGACGTCCCCTTCCTTTTGCTATATTCTATTCATTAAAAACAAGTCGTTAAGAAATTTCAACCATCCTGAGTTTTCACTTCTAAAATCTTCAGTATCCATCTTTAAAAAATGAGGACATTCTTCTAACCACAATGCTATTGTGACATCTAACAATTAAAATAATTCCTAAGGCCCTGTTTCCATTCTAAAATGTTTCCAGTTGTCCCCAAAATGCCTTTTACAGATGGTTCATCGGAACCGTGATCTAATTAAAGTGCACATGTTGCATAAATTTTACTGTTACATCCCTTAGCTCTCTCGTACTCTTCAGTTCCCTCCCTGCCTTCTTTCACCCTGCTCTGGATTTGCTGAAAAGAAAGGACTCCTAGGGTTCTATCTTCTGGATCTGTGTGAGGACTTCCTCTTGGTGTGCTTTAACTTGTTCTGTTAAATTCTGTATTTCCTTTAAACTAGACTTTAGACCTAAAGACTGAATTATACTCTGCAAGACTATTTCAGAAGTGATACTGCATCCTCCATATTCTAAGAGGTACATAATGGCTGGCTGTCCCACTACTAATGATTTTTAAATTGATCAGAGTGGCTTTTTAAAAAATGCTCACGTCATTTCTCTGCTTAAAATCCTGTAACGGCTACCCATCACAAATGGAGTAAAAACCCAGGTGCTTACTATAATCTGGCCCCTGGCTACATCTCCTCTCATTGGTCACTATACCTCAACTATACTGAGTTATTGCCCCTCAAACTTGCCAAGCTCTTTCTCAACTTAAAACCTTTGCACTTACTGCTTGGGACATTCTCCCTGTAGAACTTTGCATGGCTGGTTACTTCTCCCCCTTCCCTAACAGCTCTTCTTCCTAAGCCACTCTCGGACCCACAGCCGGGTTCTATTTTCTTTTGGCATTTGTCACAACCTGAAACGATTTCATCTTTTTTCTGCTAACATATTTCTGGGTGTGTTTATGAGTTTTGTAAACTCCTTAGGGGCAGGGAATGTGGCATAGTGAGTCATCATTATACCCTGCCCCCCCCAAAAAAAAATTTAGAACAAGGCTAGATGCTTAGTAGATTCTCAGAAAATAATTCTTGAGCAAATAAATAAATCATACCAACATTTTTTCAAGGTGGTTTATATTAAGATACAGTTTCTCAGATACCTGTCTGATAAGAACAAAATCAAAGCACTGGCCTTATTTGTATTTGCGGGGGGGGGGGGTTATTTGTTTGTCCTTCTGCTTTTACTTCTGTTTTCTGAGGGTGTCTGAGCCTTTCACATCAGAGAATGCTGCTATTCACAGTGTGATGTCCACACCAGCAGCAGTGGCAGCATCCCCTGGCAGCTTGATAGAAGTGCAAAAACTGTATTTAACAAGAGGGCCAGGTGATTCGTGTGCATTTTAAAACGTGAGAGGTTAAATAGTCTAAAATCCCAGTCTATGCCCCTTCTCCGCCCCACCTCCCTCTCCAGCTGTACCCAATCAGCCCCATTGTTAAGCCAAACTGGCCTATCCCAGGAAGCAGCTTCTGCTGCCTCCTGAACTATTTACCTAAAGGCTTATCTTCTCAGCCTCCTTCCCTCCGGATTTTGTTCTATTTATAAATATTGAAGCTGAAATGTAAACCATGTTGAAACTCCTCTCCACAAGGCCCTTGTGTCCCGGGAAGCCTTTCCATCTGCAGGTATCTATTGACATATCTTAAGCAAACAATTTAAAATGATTCCACTGGTGTCCTGAGTTTAGCTTTCCCCTTCATCTTGCCTGGTAAGCAGATTGAGGCTAGTGTTTATTTTTAAAGCATGCAGTATTCTCAATATTTCCTGAACATGGGTTGAAGTTACATACCATCACCCCATGGAACTGGGTTTTGATCTCCTGTTGTCTGATACCAAATACCTGGGCTGTTAATGTCTGTGGCACAATAGGCCCAAAAACATGCTGTCCCAAAGCACCATTTACTTGTCCATTCATTCATTCATTCATTCCAAAGACACCTGACCATGCTGGGATGAAAGAGAAATGTACAGCTCTTCAGCCTCCTGGAAAAGAAACAAAATACAAAGTAACCTTCCTTACAAGGCTGAACCACCTGAAAGACTGCGTGGAGGAGGCTGCAAACATGCCTTTGATGAGTAGAGGGTTTGGGGAGTCAAGGTCGTAGGGTCTAAAGACCCTTAGATCTGACTTGGTGTAGGACCTGGGGTATCTTCCATACTATCACTAGGCTGTGGGAACTATAGGATGGACTCAGTGCCCAGGAAACATGGAACAGGTAGGAACACAGAGTATTCACCTTCAGAAGACAGTTTTTCTGGGCACTTACTACAAGCCAGGCACAGGCTTAAGGACAGCAGTAAAATAACAGGCAAAATTAGTTCTTTGTATTGGGCTTATTTTCTGATGAGGGATAAACAAGATAATTAAATAATGTTTGAAGTCCTTGGTGGGTTTGGTGTATAGAAAAGATAATTCCCAGGTATTTCTTGGTTTTATAAATTAATGATTAATTTCTTAAAGTTTCATGTTAAAATAACAAGCAAGGGTGTAAGCTCAGCTCGCACATCTACTACCAAGTCTTAAAAATGCAAGCTATCATTTTTAAAGGTCACTTGAATAATGTTTAATTCTCTTTGCAAACTTAATTAATTCTAATACTATAAAACATTTTAAGCTACGTTTATAAGTTCTGTATATTCATTTTTTAATAGCTCTTTTGTGGTATTGACAAATCTTCCTAGGTGCCTAAGTAATTTTTATAAATCTATTAAGTTAAATGAATAAATGTGGTGATTCTTAAAGTGTCATAAATGTTCAAACAATATGTATAAACTTAATAATATTTCAAATTAAAATTCTAAGTCAAGGTCAATCATTACTCAATTACATGTTTCTTTTTTTTTCTTAAGAGGCAAAGTCTCATTATTTTGCCCAGTCTGGACTTGAACTCCCAGATTCAAGGGATCCCTGCCTCAACCTCCCAAGTACTTAGGATTACAGGCAAGTACATGTGTTACCACAGCCAGCTATTACATATTTTTAAATGGATGTTACTAGGCTGATCTGTTCATTCCAATAAATAAATTCTTATAAATAAAAAAATGATATAAAATATATATAAATTTTAATATAAAATACATATATACATATTAGTATTATCTGGATATCTTAAACATTTTTATAATTAATCATAAATTTCCTCAGGGTTGAAATAAGCTTAATCTTTAAGGAAGCAATAATAGGCCTGGTGGGGTGGCTCACACCTATAATCCTAGCACTTTGGGAGGCTGAGGCAAGTAGATTGCTTGAGCTCATGAGGTCCAGACCAGCCTGAGCAACAGCAAGACCCCATCTCTACTAAAAATTGAAAAACTGAGGCAAGAGGATTGCTTGAGCCCAAGAGTTGGAGGTTGCTGTGAGCTATGACGCCATAGTACTCTACCCAGGGCAACAGCTTGAGACTTTGTCTTAATAATAATAATAATAATGATACATAAAATAAATAAATAAGGAAACAATAATATCCACCTACTCAGGTTTAGAGTTTGATGAATTTAATGACCAAGAGATTGTTAGGTCTTTGAGGCTTTAATTGGCGATCGAATTCCAGGCTCTTAAGGTTTAAGAGATGCCTTGAAAAGGAGGTGGTGGTTTCATTCACTCCTTATACTTTTGTAATTCATGACTTCTCACTCAGATGGCCACACTTTTGGGTTTTTTATTTCTTTCACTCTATAGATAAGTTCATCTATTCCTACCGGGTCTAAAAGACTCATGAACTTGACCAGAATTTGGCTTTTACTTTTTTCTTTCATAATGTCAGGGCCATACAACTCTTACAAATTTCTGATTACATTGTAGATATCTCTCAGAGTGAGGAAGTTTCAAGCGTAATGTCCTGCCATTCTACTGACATGATGTGGGGTATGAAAAGAAGAAAAGCAAAGCCGAGTGGAGAGCATGGCAGTGTGATGTTCCATGGCATGACCAAGACTGGCCACAGGATGAGATACAGGACAGTGGGAGAGACAAGACCCTGCAGATATCTGGGACAATAGTGTCAAGAAGGCCAGGAGGCCTCGAGTTGTAGTGAAAGGGTAGTGATAAGAGCTGAAAGTGGAGGAAAAAAGGGTGGGACATTGGGATGGGGCAGTGGACATGTTGCCCTATGGACTAAGATTGGGATTTTGAATTTTATTCTGAATGTACTAGGAAGCCATTTGACTTGACTTAGGTTTTGGAAAGCTTCCTCTGGCTGCCTGTTGGAGAATTGGATGTCATAGGGTTTGGGTAGGAATAGAAAGACTAGTTAGGTAAAAGCTCTTAGGCTGGGCATGGTGGCTTATGCCTATAATCCCAGCACTTTGGATGGCCAAAGCAAAAGGATTACTTGAGGTCAGGAATTTGACATCAGCCTGGGCAACACAGCATGACCATCTCTAAAAAGAAAAATAGCAAAATTAGCTGGACATGGTGGAGTGCCCTTCTAGTCCCAGCTACTTGAAGGCTGAGGCAGGAGGATCACTTGAGCTTAGAATTTGAAGTTATAGTGAGCTCTAATGACACCACTGCATTCTCCCTGGGCAACAAAGTGAGGCCCCATCTCAAAAGAAAAAAAGAAAAAATCTCGTAAAATGAACCAGTTTAAAAGGTACTATAGTCTGTGGCAGCAATGGAAGTTGTGCCAAGCAACTGGATCCTACATACGTTTTGCAGGCAGCACCAACACAATTAGCTGAGAAATGTAAGACCAAGTGAGGATTCTTCAAGGAGAATGGTATGTCTGGAAGAATGAAGTGACTTATTTCTGAAGTGGAGAAAAGTGGAGGAGGAGCAGATGAGAGAGGCGCCTATATGGTGTATAATACCCCAAATTTCCAGTTGAGAGTTGAGTCAACTTGGGTAAAATGCTTTGGGTATATAGTAGAGGGTAAGGATTTGATCACCATTCACTTAACTACTCTCAGTGTTTATTAAGTTCCAGGGCTGAGCAGAAACGCCTCCTATGTGCTGGTGTGGTCATTCAGTAGGGCTGCTACAATAAAGGACCACATAGCGGGTGGCTCAAACAACAGAAACTTATTCTCTCTCAGAAGACAGAAATGAAGGTATGGGCAGGCCATGCTCCCATGGGAGAATCCCTCCCTTTTCTATTCCAGCTTCTCTGGGTTTCAGGCATTCCTGTGGCTGCATCACTCCAGCCTCTGCTGTCATCTGCTCACGGCCTTCTCTGCGTCTTGTCATAAGGACAATCGTTATTGGATTTAGATCCCACACAGACAAATCCAGGATGATCTCAGGATCCTTATGTGAATTATATCTGCAAAGAACCTTTTTTCAAGTAGGGTCACATACACAGTTTCTGGTGATTTGGTTCTGGACGTATTTTAGGGGTAGGGGGCCACCATTCAACACCCCACTGCTGGCTAGTGCTACACATATAGAACAGATATAACCCATTCCCATACTCAGTCATCTATCAATTCAGTAAACATCTGAGCACATACTTTATAAAATAGCCCCTCTTTGGCCTTGCAGACCCAAGAACAGGCAAAGGCCTTGCACAGATCTCACAGCTTTGTTAGGGAACCAGGATGAAAAGGGCTCAGCTCTCCCGGGTGCACTCATGCTCTTCTGATTCTATTTAACCCTCCCAACTCTGGGAGGTGCTGTAATCTCATCATGAACGTGTACTCTGAGGTTCAGAGAAGTGACTCACACCATGTGACAATTAGTAGGTAGTACAGTCAGGATTTAATCTGGGACTGCCCAACTGCAGCACCACCTATCCCGTGCAGAGCAGTGTCAACCCCACAATAACACCCACTTGGACACCACATATGCATATAATTAAATGCTGGCCTCTGTGGCACAGAGTATAAAATGGGTATAAACAAGTTTTTAAAATAGATTCCAGCTTGGTGCCTGTGGCTCAAGTGGCTAAGGCCCCAGCCACATACACCAAAGGTGGTGGGTTCGAATCCAACCCGGGCTTACCAAACAACAATGATGGCTGCAACCCAAAAAAATAGCCAGGCGTTGTGGTGGGCGCCTGTGGTCCCAGCTACTTGGGAGGCTGAGGCAGGAGACTCGCTTGAGCCCAGGAGTTGGAGGTTGCTGTGAGCTGTGATGCCACAGCACTCTACCCAGGGGGACAGCTTGAGGCTCTGTCTCAAAAATAAAAAAATAAAAAATAAAATAGATTCCCATTTAAATATACAAGGGGGGAAACATTCTTGGAATCTTCTGGTCAGCTCTTTTTGGGAAGCACTTTAATATATTCTGCAAATCTACATGTATAAGTCCTGGGTTTGCTTAAAATGTCTCTGTTAATGTAGTTGATTAACAGTGATAGATCTGGTGATAGATTTATCTTTGCCTAGGCTTTGGCAACCCAGGCTCTGTACTTCATGAGAGTGACACTCTTAAAATGTGTTGTATCCAAAAAACAATCCCTGTAATTGATTATAATTAGACTCAACACAGAGTCACCAACCAGTACTCTGGAAAAGTACCCTAGTACGCAGACCAAGCAGTCAGAAACGTGGTTTTCATTTACATCTCTTACCTAGTAAGAGCGTGTCCTGTGAATGCACCCTGCAAGCAGGAGACCTAGGTACCCTCTTACTAACACGATTTCTGATCCTAGGGCAACTTTCTCCCAATCTCTGAGCCTCTGGTTCTTCATTACTAAGGTGATTGTTTGTAGTAGATGACCTTTGAGGTCCCGTCTGGCTCAGAAATGTTTTAACTGTGAAGCTAAATATTTAGCGCTAATTATATTTGCTGGGATGTGTATTCTTGATAGCTAGGCTTAGTTTACATTTTTTTATGAGACAGATGAATGAGGTTAATAAGAATAATTAATTTAAAAAGATATTGAATTCCCAGAAGGCGTTTTATTATAAATTTAATTATGGAAAGTGCTAATTACTTCACTCCAAGACTTGAAATTTGTCCAATTATTTATTGCACAAAATTAGGGAAATTTTTCTCAAGTCTGCCTCAGCTCTATACTAATACCAATGATGCAAGAACAGCTCACTTTCATGTTTTTACTTTTTTTTTTTTTTTTTGAGACAGAGTCTCACTTTGTCACGTTTGGTAGGGTGCCATGGCATCATAGCTCACAGCAACCTCAATGTCTTGGGCTTAAGTGATTCTCTTGCCTCAGCCTCCCAAGTAAGTAGCTGGGACTACAGACACCAAAATGCCCGGCTATTTTTTAGAGACGTCTTGCTTTGGCTCAGGCTGGTCTTGAACTGTGAGCTCAGGCAATCCACCTGTCTTAGCCTCCCAAGTGCTGGGATTACAGATGTGAGCCACTGAGCCTGGCCCCTTTCGTTTGTTTGCTTTTTACAAATTTACAAATTTTTAAATTTGTATAGAGATGAGTTCTTGCTATGTTGCTTAGGATGAATTAAAACTATGCTGAAGCCATCCTCCAACCCTGGCCTCCCAAGTAGCTGGGATTATAGGCTACATCACACCCAGCTTCACTTTCTAACTATAGAAAGAAAAGAGTGCAGGAGAGGTTTGCATAACAGGTCTTTTCTCTTGCCTCTGGCAACTTAATGTTGCTATAATCGATAAAAAAAAAATGTCCATTTTAAAATGTAGCTGCACTCCAGGCAGCCTGCTGTCTGCTCTGACTGTAAGGCTGCCATTAGCCTGTGTGGCATCTTCATTGCAAACTGGCAGAGGGCTCCCTCTTCCAGGGACACAGCACTGCAGACAGTTTAGGGAGCAGATGGTTGTGCACTAGAGTGTGATTTGACAATGGAGCTTGGGATGAACTGTGGTCCCTACTTCTTTCTTTGGCTTTGTGTCTCTGTACAGTGCACACACTGCTCCTCTGGACAAGGCAGCAGCTGCCTAGCTCAGTCACTTAAATTCTTTCTGCTTCTCTAAGAAGAAGTCTATCTTTAGTTTGAAAAATATTTTGTTTTTTTTTGAGACAGAGTCTCACTCAGTCACCCTGAGGTTGAGTGCTATGGCATCATAGCTCATAGCAACCTCAAACTCTTGGGCTCAAGTGATCCCCTTGCTTCAGCCTCCTGAGTAGCTGAGGCTATAGGCACCAGCCACAACACCTGGCTATTTTTTAGAGATGGGGTCTCACTTTGGCTCAGGCTGGTCTCAAACTCCTGAGCTCAAGCAATCCACCCACTTTGGCCTCCCAGAGCACCACAGGCATGAGCCACCATGCCTGCCTCCATGGAAAAGCTCTTGATCTCTACTTTGAAATAGCTTTGTTGAGATCAAAGCAGAAAGTCTGGAACACTTGAAGGCCTAGGGGATAGAAGAGGGAATGACAATTCAGAGCAGTAGAGAGAAAAACCCTGGCAGCTGAAATTAGCAAATTAGTAAAATAAAGTTAGGAGCTAAGGCTGCAGAGATGGACCTGGGTTACTCTCTAATCTCCAGGCCATAGTGAAGTTAGGCGCTAAGGCTGCAGAGAAGGACCTGGGTTACTCTCTAATCTCCAGGCTATGGTGAAAGGCTTTCTCCACATGACCAATGGGAGTTTAGATTGGTTTTAAACACTTAAGGTTTTTAAAACATCAAATTGGTTTCTCTGTAGAGTGGGAAATATAAAAAGACTTACTCAGAAGAGATGCAGATATAATTCACAAAAGGAAGAAATGCTGGTGGCTTGGGCAAGGGTGAAGTTGGAGAAAGGTGGATGGATTTTAGGAAATTATTTTATGAAGTACAAGTATTCAGAAATGAAGATGGATTTGGTTGAGGATTGGAGGGAAGGTAAGGAGTAATTCTGAAGTAAAAATAATTAACGTGGTGCCAGGCATCACTGTAAGTACTTTACAGTTTGGGGCACAGAAGGGACTATGATTTTTCCCACTTTATAGAGGAGGAACTTGAGGCACAGAAAGTCACATAATTTGCTCAAGATTCCATAGCAGAGTTGAGAGGTGACACTCAGAGTCTAAAGTTTAAGTCTTGTGCTAAACCAGTGGCTTTCAACTGGGGATGGTTTTGCCCCATGGGTATATTTGGCAGGGTCTGGAGAAACTTTTGGTTGTCACTGCTGGGGTTGGAGTACTACTGGTACTGATACGTAGTGGTAGAGGCCAGTGGACACAGCCCAGGACAGCCCCAACGGCAGGGGATGACCCAGCCCATAATGTCAGTTGTGTTACCGGACAAAGAGGGTCCTTCTACCTGTCACTGTCCAGCCAATATGCAGAGACGGGGGTTTAGGTCGAAATAAGCTTTATCTGTCAGAAGGCCAGCAATTCTGGAGACCAGCAAGAGTAGCCTCTCAATTCTGTTCTGCCTCAGGTACAATTCTAATGACTATTTCAAGGAAACCAATCTAGAAACATTTAACTTTATCTGATGGGAAGTAACATCAAAGTAGTCTCCCATCTAACAATGCAAAATGTTTAAACACTAGAAAGGTAATTTTCACTTTAACAAAACATCTAAGAGAATCATCAGGGAAAACATCACATTATCAAAGAAACCTTTTTTTCTGTTTTATTGAGACAGAGTCTCACTTTGTCACACCTAGTAGAGTGCTGTGGCATCATAGCTCATAGCAACCTCCAACTCTTGGGCTTAAGCAATTCTCTTGCCTCAGCCCTAGTAGCTGGGACTACAGGCGCTCTCCGCAACCACTGGCTATTTTTTGTTGTTGTTTTTGTTTGTTTGTTTAGCAGGCCTGGGCCGGGTTCAAACCCACCAGCCCCAGAGCATGTGGCTGGCGCCCTAACCACTAACTATGGGCACCTCCCCCATCAAAGTAACCTTTACCCCTATCACAATAGCTATTATCTATGTATGACTAGACCTCCTCAGAGTCTCCTGAGACAAACAACCTTACAAACATAGTGAAACCTTAATGAGAGAATCATGGAAGGTGTGTGGGGAAGGCTGAGCAGATGAGGTCAGCTGTCCTGCTTCAGCTGGGCTTCTCACACTCCATCTTGCAGGCCGCTTTTCTGGCTTCAGTAGTACCAAGGTTGAGAAACCCAGCAGCATCTCTCTGTTATACTACCTGTGGAGGGCACAGGTCTTAGACAACCACCGGTTTACCCATCCCAGGGAAACCCAGTTGGAGGGTGACTGAGTTGCTTTCTGGGCACATGCAGTTGGGGTCTTCTCAACACCAAGAGGAGAGGGCAGACTGACTGTGGGATGTCAGCTCTGCAGCTCAGAGAGGGCTGGCCTGGCTGGGAGCAGGCTTCTATTCCTGGCAACTGGATACACCCAAATAACTTATGTATTTTATCTAGTATTCATTTGTTTATTCCCCACCTTCTACCAGAAAGGATGTAAAGCTGCTTCCAAGGATGAGGAACAAACAACAGGCTGATGTAAGATATTAATAAAGGTGGGACAAAAGGATATCTTAAAATAGGAGTGGAGCCAGAACTGAGGCTAACAGGGATCCTGTTTCTGAGAGCCACAAGTTTGTTCTTAGGATTTACTTCTAAGTAATTTCTTCTAATTTCCTTCATCCCCATCTTTGCTGAGCTCCCAGCCTCTAGTCTCTGCCTCCTCCTCCCCAGAAGATAAACCCCAATTCTCTCTGCAACTAAGAAGAAAAACCAAAATGTGGCGTGTACTGGGGGAATAATAAATATATAGAGAGAGAATCTCTGGGCATGTGGTTGTGGAGAAGGCACAAACCCCCACCCATGGAGCTCACCTTCTAATGGGGGGACATGAGGAAGGCAGGCAGGCGCTGGTACAGGCATCCGTGCTTTGTTTTGGTTATATAACAGTTTCAGGGTGGTGTTCACGCTGTAAAGAAGCAAAAAAAAGGAGTCAAGAAGAAATGGGAAGAAGTGTGTGGCAGGGTCGGGGGTGGTGGGGGTTGGGAGGCCTCTCTGCTTTATAAGCAGAGACCTAAAGGTCAAGGAGAAGCCGACTGGCATGGGGGAGAGAGGGTGCCCCAGCCTGGGATCCACAGGGGCAAACAGCCAGGGAAGAGGGAGGGTTTTAACCTTTGAGAAGCCAGAAGAAGGCCCAGTGGAGCATGTGGAGGAAGGAGGGCATGTGGGAAAACTGGCCAGGTCTTGTGGGATGTAAGAAAGAGTTTGGGTCTTGTGTGCAATAGGGAGCTATGGCAGGATTGTGTGGTAAAGACCAACAGTTGTCCTGAAGGATTTATTCTCTCCTTTGTCCTCAGTAATAAAAACAACAAGCAGGTGGCTGCCTGGAATATGGACTACTTTTCCCCACCTCCCGGGCAGTATGGTCAGGGGACCAAACACCTCGACCACCAGAATGCAAGAGGTGGTGTATGCAACTTCTGAGCAATAACTTTGAAGGGGGAGGTGTAGATTAAATGGCTGGAAGTCCAGTATCATTGTGGACTTTGAAGTGACCTTGGAAATGGAAGTCAGGGAGGGCGGTTCCACAAGCCGGACAGAGCCTGGATTCTGGACACTGTTGAGCTGCTGTTGATAGGAATCAGGAGGCTTTTAGACAGAGACAGGGACATTGTTCCCAGAGAAGGAGGGTGAGGAGAGGGGGTAGGAGCAGCCAATAGGCCTGGAAAATCCCCAGCAGGACGTTTTGTAATGGCCACAGAGTGCCTGTGTGACCCGCACAGCCATTAGTCATGGCTGTCACTGGGTGGGACATGCCAGGAGAAAGACCCCGAAGGGGACTGGGCGGAGGAAGCCTGCTGCCTGACCAGAGAATCAGGAACCATGAATGACCAACCAAGTGCACCTCCAATAAGCAGAACACCAAAGCTTGAAACCCCCAGACAAAGCGCCAAAGCAACAACCCCCTCGGGAAGCCCTCTGCTGCGTGGGAAGCTTTCCTTTCTCCTTCTCAACAGATTCTCTTGTTTTCACTTACTTGTGGTCCCTGAACTCAATCTTCAATTCCCGAGACCAAAGACCTGGTGGGAAAATCCCTGCATCACCATAGTCTCGGATAGCACAAACTGTCAGGTGCTTCTGGGAGACAGAAAAACCTGCCTTGCTGAAGCCACTTTTAGTGGACATCTTGTCATAGCCGACCTAATCCTAACTGATAGAGGTTCGGGGGAAGCACGTGGTTCCACACAGAAAGCTCCCTTGGGCTGTCGTGAGGAGCAAGGATGGAAAGGGAGTAAGGGGCAGGGAGGCGGAGGCTGCAGCAGCACCCAGGCCAGGAAGGAAAGGACCAGTGACCTGGCCCCAGGGCGCCTGCTCTCCACCTCCTCTGAAGCTCTGGCGGCCTCTGCCTCCACAGGTAGGTTCATTGCTCTTCCCTTCTTTTTCCCCCCATGGACCCCAAGTTTACCAGTGTGGGCAGGAGGGCAGGAATGTTCCCTCCAACCCCATACCTCAAACCCTGCTGGGAGGATTTGCCTCCCCTTCCACAAAAGAAAAACGAAACCAGGGTATGGGAAAAGTCACCTCTCTAAGCAGTAACCCCAGAAGGAGCCTTCAGGATCATTTGATCCCCAAGAGGAGAAGGGACTGGCCTATGGCCACACAGCCTGTTGATGGGACAGGGATGCCTCATAAAATATGTAAGTTTGAAGAATGTTTAAAAACCACCTACCAGTCATTGAGAGAAGAGGCCCAGAGAGGAAGGGAGTTGGTGACAGACCCAGACAAGAACATGCAGTCTCCTAGAGCTGCTCTTGGGGTTGAATGTTCCGCTGTCAGAATTCATTTTGCACCTTGGCTTTAAATGTGTGCTTTGTAAGTGATATCTGGTGGGACAAAGGAACAGGCTTTCAGGCTAGGAGTGTAGGATCCCCCTGTCTCGGTGGGGTCTCTGCCAATACCTTCCTGACACCCTGTTGTCCCAGGCCTGGCTCCTGTCGACCCCCTCCCTCTTCTCCCGAGGCTGGCACTGTGGCTGGGCTCTCTGCTGCCTGCGGGGGACCTGGGACAGGTGAGCTGAGTGCACACCCCAGGGCGCCGCAGGTAGGGCCTGGCTGCAGCTGTGCCTGCTCTAGGTAGACAGTCATAGTGCCTTTAGTGTCCAGGGGCAGGGCGAGCCTCTCCCCCACCCTAGCTCATCCTGATATGGGGGTTGCAAGATGTGGGGGTGTCTGTCCACCATGCACCTGGGTGAAGGGCCGGCGAGAAAGGAGATGCCCAGCTCCCTCTCCCTCCTCCCCACCTTGGGATATGGGACCAGGCAGCTGGTGGGCCCTGCAGGGGAGGGCCCCTGGGTGCCTGTGAAGGCCTGTACTCCTCTCTGGAGCTAGCTCCATGCCCAGGAGAGAGTGGTGTCAATAGCAAAAAATAAACCATGGGGTGGGGGATGGCGTTATGATTTATTATTTTAATTGGCTGCCAGTTTGAGGGCCCAGTGCACCTTTGTCCTGCCTAAGTGCAGGGAGTGTGCCTTTGTATCATGCATTCATATTAGGTCACCATCAGAACTTTGGCTGGTCCTGTAGGACCCTCAGTTCCACCAGGCAGCACAACGGTCAGTCTGCTGTTTTCTGGGCCCTGAGCCAGGCCCTTTTCCTGTATGTTCTTATTTGAAGCCTCCTCTCAACCCAGTGAGATGTGTACTATTATTAGACTCATTTTACAGGTGAGGAGGGAGAGAGGCCGATAGGCCAAGTTCCCTTGCTCAAATCCTGCACTGGTAGGTGGGCAAGGCAGGCTCCAACCATCCAGCCTGTCCTCTTTTCCTGACCTGGCTTGAGGCAGTGGCTGTAGGGGTGGGAGAAGGAAGGGCGGTGTCTAGGAGCTGGCTCTCCCCTCCCAGCTCCACTCAGCAGGCTCCCCGCCCTGGAGGGAGGAGACCATGTGACACAGGCCACCTGTAACCAGGCAACCGTTCCAAGATGCTGCTTTCCATCCACGCTGTTGTCTGCCTTATTCACTATCTGCCAGGCAGGCAAGGCTCCTGGGAGCGTCCCAGAAGTCATTGTAAGAAATAGGGCTTGATGGGGAGGCCTGCGGGGACATCTAATATTCCATCTCTCTGAACTCTGTGCTCCAGAGTCCTGAACATGCCTGTTGGGGATTCTGAGTGAACGGAGGGAATCCAGATTCACTGGGGCGAGACTGCCGTGTGCATGATGGAGAGGGTATGGAGCAGAGGCAGCGAGGGAGGCTTTGTGCAGTGCACTTGGGGGTCCTCAGCTGCAGATTATTTCCTGGGGCCAGGAGCCAGCTGCTCCCCAAATGGCCATGATTCCCCCAGGAGGGAGCCGCAGATCTCCTGCATTCTCCAGAGCCTGCAGCTTGGTGCTCTGCCTTCTGTTCGTGCAATGGCTTGCTGCCATTCGTGGTCAGGTGGGAGACTAAGGAATGACCAAGATTTATTGAGCCCCCATTATCTTCCCCATGCCAGACGCTAGGGAGAGAAAAAGTAGCAAATCAGAGCTAATTCCAACTTCGATGAGAAAACAGAGGCTCAGATAGGTGGAAAGATTTCCCCTGAGTCTGGCTGATGAAACATTAGCCTTCCCATTAGCCTTGCTGCTTTTACAGAGGAAGAAGAAGGGAACTTGAGGTTCTTCTAGGCCAGCTTCCTTATTTTATAGTGGGAGAGACTAAAGAACAGGGGGACAAAGTATCTCCTCCAGGGTCACCCGCTTGCTTGGATCCATGGTCATCTTTGAATTATTTGGAGGAATCATGTTCTCAGTTTCAACTTGTTCTGAGATTCAGTAACTGTTTGGAACTCCAAATCTCCTGTTATCTGCAGCCTACTGTCTTATGCCTACGTATATGTCAATGTGCACATATGTGGGTCACTATAAAAGGTTTGAGATAGACTATCTTGGGTCGATTATTTCCATGTTTCTTCCGAGAAACACAGTTGACAGCATCCTTTCTGATTCACCTGTGTGAGTTTCAGCTTGCTTGGAACAGCTGAAGTTTCAGCATTTCTGGGACAGCTTCATTTATTTTCTTTTGTGTGGATTTTACATTTCTTGATTTTTATGTATGTTAAAACTTTCGTAATGACCCAGTACTGTAATTTAAACAAAGCAACAGTATGATGTAGTTAAGTCTCATTCTTGACTCTTGATAGCAGTGGAAATTTAGGGACAATTATTTCCTCTCTTTGGGTCTCAGTTTTGTCCTCTGTAAAATGGGGATAATACTAGGACTTACCTCATAGGATTACTGTAAAGATTAAATGAGATCATTTATGTCAAGTTTTGAATATTCTCCTGGATATTATTATATGTGTAATTGTCAAATTTTTTTTTTTTATCACAAGTATCTTCAGTATCTCAACCAGATAAAAGTAGGGCTAATTTCACATTTATTCATCCATTCATTCATTTGTTCATTCTAGGTCCAAAGTCTTAGAATTATGTCTGCAAAACAATGGCTGCTCAATAAATGCTTGCTTAATTAGTGAAATTCTGAAATATCCAGAATTAAAGTCAAGCTAGATTTTATAAATGACACCAAAATGTTAGACAAAGCGATCTTCTCTCAGCCAGGACTGGATCTGAGCAAATTGTCATCTAACCACCTCTTCTTTCTCCTGCCGTTCCCCAAACCTCCAGTCCCCACTACAGAGACCACTGGAGATCTGTCATTTCTTCTCTAATATGAACGTAAAGGTCAAGGTGGCCCCTCTCCTGGTTGCATTTGAATTCATCTCTGTAATTATGGGAATCCTGTTATCCGTGAGAGGAGATGTGCCAGAGTGGGCACATCACAGACTCAGGAGACTGTCAGGAGACTGGCTGGCTGTTGCATAGCCTTGACACTAGACTAAATTCCCCTCTTCTGTTGCAGTTCAGCACAGCCCTGTTACTGAGTTCTGGCCAGGGCATGTGTGTGGGAGGGGTGCGCTCTGCTTCCAGGCCTGGCCCACCAAAACTCCCATGTTCCTTCTTCCCTTTCCCCAGCCACCACAGGAGGCCACTTGCTGAAGATGGGGGAGCAAAGGTGAGGAAGGCTGGGCCTCCCAAGTCCTGCCCCTGCCTCTAGACCAGGCATACTGATTTGGGCCTCTATTGGTGTGAGAGAGAAACTTTTATTCTGTTAAGCCATTGAGTTTGGGAAGAAGAGACCTGGTTATCTGTGTAGCATTTGGTACTACATTAACTGATAAAATAACAAGGCAGACCTCCCCAAAAGGAAGTGGGGTGAGATGCTCTCTGTAAGGTAGACCAAAGCCCAGGAAGGCTGTGCAGGAAGAGGCACTGGGTTCAAGCCCAGCTTTTGCCATTCCTGACTTTGTTTCACTTCCACAGGCTCTGAGCAAGCTGTTTAAAAAGTCTTAGAAGTAGAGATAGCCATCATTGCTTGATCATTCTCTTCTAAAAGATTCTGAGAGAATCAGAGAGATGGAAAGTAGGGCAAGGCTTCTTTGATTTCAGCTATTTTATATTTTTGCCTTGGCTAAGAGTTTAGCATGAAAACCTCCCAGAGGGAAGAGCTCTGCCAGGTCTTCTGCTGTGCTTGTTCCCCTTCCTGCCACCTCTCAGGATGGATGTGGACACACAGCCTGGATTCATGTCTGTCCCTTTTACCCTTGTGACCTCAGCCTAGTTTCCCTGCCTTTCTAGATCTCCATTTCCATATCTGTAGATTGAAGATGATCCCAACTTTCCTGGTTGTTCTGTGGATTAAAAATGTTAAAAGTGGAGCACAAAGAAGCAGTCAAGGGAACACGAGGCTCCTGCTTCTGGTATTACTTCCAATCTCGACATGCTTTGATTCTGCGTTTCTCTTCAAAGCTTCATTCAGTGGCCATTTACTGAGCACCTATTATGTACTGGGCAGTGAATAAGAAGACAAAGTCTCTGCCCTCATAAAGCTTCCTTTCGGGCAGAGAGATACATATGTGCTAAGTGAAAAGTCATACACAGTAATCAGTAATCACAAATTGTGGTAAAGACTATGAAGCAGTCTCGGCGCCTGTGGCTCAAGCGGCTAAGGCACCAGCCACATACACCTAAGGTGGCGGGTTCAAATCCAGCCCGGGCCCACCAAACAACGATGGCTGCAATCAAAAAATAGCCGGGCATTGTGGCAGATGCCTGTGGTCCCAGCTACTTGGGAGGCAGAGGCAGGAGACTCGCTTGAGCCCGGGAGTTGGAGGTTGCTGTGAGCTGTGATGCCACAGCACTCTACCCCAGGGGGATAGCTTGAGGCTCTGTCTAAAAAAAAAAAAAAAAGACTATGAAACAACTGACAGGTTGCTGAAGGAGAAAATAAGAAGTAAGTGGAAGGGCTCAGTGCCTGTAGCACAGTGGTTACGGTGCCAGCCACATGCATTAAGGATGTCAGGTTCAAACCCAGCTAGGGCCTGCTAAACACAATGACAAGTGCAACAAAAAATACCCGGGCGTTGTGGCAGGTACCTGTAGTCCCAGCTACTTGGGAGGCTAAGGCAAGAGAATCACCTAAGCCCAAGAGTTTGAGGTTTTTGTGAGCTATGATGCCATGGCATTCTACTGAGGGCAACATAGTGAGACTCTGTTTCAAAAAAAAAAGAAAAAGGAGTGGAAGGCAAGCGTTGCATGGGGCTGTCAAAGTGGGCTTCTCAGAGGAGGTGATGTCTCTGTGAGCCCTGAAGGCTGAGAGGCAGCCAGTCAACAGAAGAGCGACAGAAAGTGACATCTGGCAGAGAGAGCCCCTGGTACAGAGGTCTTCAGGTGGACAAGAGCTTGGGGTGGTCAGGAGCAGATAGGAGGCACATGGGTGACTCAAGAAGAGAGGCAAGTGGCTGGGAGATAGGACAGGCTGTTCCCGGCGCAGCAACCTATGGTATAGGATGGGAATTTTAGAAATATACATGTATAAGTATAATGAAAAGTCACTGAAAATGAAGTTTTGTTTCCCATGTTGTATTTTTCAATAGTAGTTCTCAAAGTGTGATCCCCAGACCAACTTCACCTGGCAATTTGTGAGAAATGGAAATTCTCAGGCCCACCCATGGCCTGCTAGACCAAACACTTTGGGGCTGGTGCTCAGCAGTCTGCTTGTTAACACGCCATCTGGGAATGCTAGTGCTGCAGGTCTGGACCAGAAGCTTAGGGATTCTCAGTAGCTTTAATGAGCTATGACAGCTGAGAGGCCCCCTACACACCCTCCCCAGACTCCGATTTTAGTTACTCAGGGGTTGAGACCTGTGTGTTGGTAGTTCTTGAACGTTCCCCAGGGCACTCCAGTGGCAACAATAGCTAGGACCACAGGACAGGGAAAAGGAGAAGATAGAAGATGGCCAATCAGAAGAGTCATGGAGTGGTCCTGGTGAGTGATGATGGCAGCTTAGACTGGACAGAGAATACAAAGGGGCATGTGCAGAATTTAAATATATTTAGGAGAAAACCCAGCTGACTTTTAGGTTGACGGGGACAGGGCAGTGGGATGTGTGTTCCACGTGAGATTGAAGGGAATGCCAGCCTGACAGTAAAGACCCTGAGCTTGTAGCCAGCAGACCTTAGTGGATGAGACACTGAGAAGGGGCCCAAAGAGGTACATCCCCTCCATCTGCTGAGCACTGAAGGCAGTGAAGATCACCAGTTAGCAAGATTTAAATTTCTCCTGAGTGCTCAGAGGAGCTTCTGTGTGAGAGGGCCTTTTGTTTTTTTGTTTCTTAATATCTGAATGCTCAGATAGGACAGTCCTGGAGCCACGTCTCCTGAGAACACTGTGGGATGGGCCCCTGCCGGGGAGAACAGGAGGACGAATGATGTCTCCACATGTAACCAGGAGGGGGCGCGCCAGACTCAGAAATAGGTACTTGCAGGGAGCACAGTGAATCTTGTGTTGGCTGCTTCCCTGGATGAAAAGGCTTTACTCCAGAATAATCCCATGTACATTTACTAAACGGCTGCTAGGCACCAGATACCAAGCTGCCAAGGGCTTTCTGTGTCGTTCTCGTTAATCTGCATAGCTCTACCAGATAGGTACTGTAAGCATCCCCACTTTACAAAAACTCAGAAAGGTTGAGAAGTGAACTTGGTCAGTGGCACCCAGATTGTCAGTGAGAACTGGGCTTGGTCCTCTAGCCTGTCCGACCCCAATAGCTTGTAGCCTCTAGACCCTCAGGACTTCTTTCTTGTCCTGAGTGCTGCTTTCACTCACCTTTGGGGACAATGGTCTTGGAAGGCGGTGCCTCCAGAACAAGCAAAGCCTTTGAAGTTACACTCCCTCAGCCCTGCCACTCCCTGTGCAGTTGTGAGAACATTGCCCGGCCTCTTTGTGCACAAGTTTCTTCATCTCTAAAATGGGGTGAGATGCAAGGCAGTGAGGCTGTAGTGTTGGCCCAGAGCTGCTCGATGAATGGCAGCTTTCCTGCCTGAAATGATCTCAGAGGAGGGAGACAAAACTCTAAAAAATCTAGCACTGTGCCGTCCCACAGTGCCTTCTGTGACAATGTAAGTGTCCTCTATTTGTGCTGTCTTGTGGGGTAGTTTCAGCCACATGTGCCTCATGAGTGCTCGATACGTAGTGCAACTGATGAACTGAATTTTTATTTAATTACAATAAACTTAAACTTAAATAACCATACATGGCTACCATATTGAAGAAGGCAGGTCTAGAATATGCCTAAGCTCAAAGTCTGTGTATCCTTGAGAGCTTCTTGGATATTAAATAACATAAGCCATGTTCTACATTTAGAGCCTGGCATATAGCAAGTGCTCAATGATTTGACTTTGTCAGAAAGGAACACAAGAGAAAGGCAAACAGGTAAGTGAGGCTAATTTCATGTTTGGAAATTGTGCTAATCTGTGGGTCTGTACTGTCAGAGTTTAATACCCAGAGGGCTTGCCTGGGGAAGGTTGTTGCTTTCTTACCCTTCAAGCCAGAATTACCTAATTTTTTGTCAACATGCGTTTGGTGGGGACAGAGAACAAACCGATTCTAGATAACAAAGCATATGTTCAAAACAAATTCCCTTCATTCATTCACTAACTAAAGAAATCTTCCTCTTCTCTGCCCCTCTCTATGCATTTTGGTTTTCCTAGATTTACAGTCCTGGTTGCTCAAGATTTACCTTCCCCTCCGAACATCACTTGGGGTCAAGATGTGTGCTGATTTGTCCAAACACCGAATTCCTTGATTTTGATGTTATGCGCTTTAAACAGAACGTACACCTGCCTGTTTCCTTTTTTTTTTTTTTTTTTGAGGCAGAGTCTCACTCAGTCACTCTGGGGTTGAGTGCTGTAGCTTCATAGCTCACAGCAACCTCAAACTCTTGGGCCCAAGCACTTCTCTTGTCTCAGCCTCCCAAGTAGCTGGGAGTACAGGCGCCCACCTATTGTTTTAGAGATTGGGGGGTCTCTCCCTTGCTCAGGCTGGTCTCGAACCTATGAGTTCAAGCACTCCACCCACCTCAGCCTCCCAGAGTGCTGGGGTTACAGGTGTGAACCACCGCGCCCAGCCGCCACCTGTCCTCTTTCTGTCTTGCTGCTTCACTAATAGTTATACAACCTTCCCTCCCTAGCTTTCGGTTTTCTCATCTGGCAAATGAGGATAAGGATTGGGTGTCATGAGACTCAAACAAGATCTAATTACTGTGATGTATCTGCAGAGTTGAGGTTCCTCAATATCTGGGGATTGTAATTATTTCTTTCCTTTTTTTGAGACAGAGTCTCACTCAGTCACCCTGGGGTTGAGTGCTGTGGCTTCATAGCTCACAGCAACCTGAAACTCTTGGGCCCAGGCTATTCTTTAGCCTCTAAGATCTAAACTGAGGTTTCCAAAGATTTCCTTTCTTGCCCCTCGAGCTGTTATGTGGCTTCTTCCTTCAGCACCACTCATGGTGTTGAGGTGACCTTTAGAGTCCTAATCTTTACAGGAGCCTTTAATTTCCATGGACCCAGCATAGTCAGAGAGCAAAGCTTTACCCCATCAAGATTGTAGAGGCAATAGTTGAGACCAAAGGTTGGCCTGAAGGTTTAGGAAGACCTATGGCTATGCATTTTCCATTATATGTTTGATGCATTAACAATTTTTAAAAGTGTTAATTATATGATTTTTCACTTCTAAGCTTCTGAGGCTCGTAGGGAACAGATTAGGAAGGTGTATGCAATTCACCTAGTAAAAGCTGAGGTTGTAGTTACCAAACATCCACAGCTGAAAGAATTTTCCCACTGCTCTGTGAATCTCACACTTCTCCATTCTTTTTTTTTCCTGAGACCAGCCTCAAGCTGTCGCCCTGGGTAGAGTGCTGTGGCATCACTCACAGCAACCTCCAACTCCTGGGCTCAAGCGAGTCTCCTGCCTCAGCCTCCCAAGTAGCTGGGACTACAGGTGCCCGCCACAACGCCTGGCTATTTTTTGGTTGCAGCTGTCATTGTTGTTTGGTGGGCCCAGGCTGGATTCGAACCCGCCAGCTCAGGTGTATGTGGCTGGCACCTTAGCTGCTTGAGCCACAGGCACCGAGCCCACACTTTTCCATTCTTGAGAGTCCCCCAGAATAACAATTTGTGCACATTCGTCTTCCTATCTAATTTTGCTTTAACAATAGTTGGGAAAACACAACCAGATGCTTTCTTTAAAAAAAGACATCGATATGTTGATATCAATGTCAAAATTAGCCCCCAGTCTCCAGATAGTCACTTTTTCAGTTCAGTTAATAATTAAGTTGGCAAACTCACCTCTTACATTCTGGAACAGCGCAGTTGGGGGCTGAACCCTGACCTGGCCTCAGGGAAATCAGCCAGCTAAGCTGCTTTTTCTCGCAGCTCCCTGGCGAAGGATTCCTTAAACACGGTTCCCCACTTAACAATTAAACTTTAATTATCTAAGGAAGAGATAAATACATTCTCTTTTTTTAAAAAACTTAATACATCTCAGATGAGGCTAATGTTTCCTTGGAGCACCACTTCTAATCCTGACCTTTGGTACGGGAGGTTACAAGTTTAGGGTGTATCTTTCCAGGCCATTCACTTGGCTTTTCCTACATATATATATGTACACATGAAAAGTAAATAACATTATTGTATGTTTTTCTCTAAGCCCATTTTTTTCTTGATTTCTTATGATCTACAGGTTTTCTTTTCTTTTTTTTTGGCCAGGGCCTGGTTTGAACCTGCCACCTCTGGCATATGGGGCTGGCACCCTACTCCTTGAGCCACAGGCGCCACCCACAATCTACAGGTTTTCCTGGTCTTCTGCTTTTGCAGAACACCAAGGACCAAACTGGCCTTATTGCATCTTATTCTTCTCTTGGGAGGAGGGTTTACTTCATCCCAGTGTTCTTCTAAGATAAATGGTTGAAAGTGACTTGACATATAGTAGAGGGCTACTCTATTTATTTTCATTTCTATTCTATAATTTGTTGATCTTTAAGAGAAAGTAAAGGGGAAGAAACCCCTCTAAGACTATATTCATAGAATTCCTGCTAAACAGATTTTAAACTGTGTCCATTTTACACATCAAGAAAAGAGGAAGTTAGGAAAGCATCAGGCTGGACTCTTACTTAAAGAAGCAGCAATGGGGGGAGGATATCAGATCTGCCCTGTATTCACCTTCAGATTGTAATGAAAAATTATTTTCCACGTGCATCCTTTCTCATTATCTCCTGCCACTCCCTAAGCCAGTCTTTGTTCGTCTCTCTTGCAAATCGTCACTATTCAGTGACTTTCTGCTTGGCATTTCTTATTAGCAGAAGCTCCCTGCTCATGTTAATGTTGTTTGCACTTATGCTGCAAAGGAACCTACTCAGTGCTTTCCAGACATTTTTCTCTTTATCTTCACGGAATACTAGATGGGGGGGGGGGGGGGGCGTGCCATGGGGGGGGGGGGGGGGGCGTGCCATTCTTATCCCCAGGTAAGAAAACTGAGGCTCCAGAGGATAGGAGACTAAGTCAAGGTCCCTTATCAGGAAGTGATGAAACTAAGATCAAACTTACTTCGCTTCTTGACTGTGCGGTTTGCACTCTTAATCCCACCCTCTCCTGCCGCACGGTTAGTTGTCTTTTACTCCAAGCAGAAATATTCGGAATAGAATGGAGACAAGCAGGTTAGAGACTCCTGACAGGCTCTGGCAAATTGCCCTGTAGACAATAGGAGCTCAATGAATATTTGATGCCCAAATGAAAGTCTCTGAAGACCAAATGAGTTAATGCGTATAAAAGACCAAGAATAATATCTGACACCTACTAAGGTCTAACTGAACATTAGGTATTACTATCCATCTGTGAGGCTAATTGCATCAGCATTTATGCTGCACGAATACCTCAGAAGGTGAGACCTTTCTTATCCAGGGTCCCAGGGTCCCAGGCCATGGGGATCAATGGTGCTATTGAGGAAGTGACATAAATAAGATCTCCCTGAAATGTCACCTCCAAGCTAGAGGGCTTGACCTTGCTAGCAAAACCATTTGGGGCATTCTGGCAATTGGAACAGTCACAGCCAGGACTCATGAGAGAGAAGGTGTGGAATCCTTATTTCTTATTTTTTGTCTTGCTGTGTTGCCCAGGCTGGTCTCAAACTCCTGAGCTCAGTAATTCTCTACCTTGGCTGCCTGCAGTGATGGGATTATAAACAAGAGCCACGGCCTCACCATCTTTCTTGACTAACCAAACCTATAGTTATTACTTCCCTTTCTGGGACAGCTATGCCCTCTGCTGATCCCCCCATCTCTTATTTTTTCATGTACATAGATCCTTTTTGCCTGTATTTGAAAGGCCAGTTGCTGTTTGCCATGTCTTCCAGGGGCAACCTGCAGACAGCCTAGGTAAGTAGGAAGCAAATCAAGTGATCCACCCCCACTCTCTCCCCAGCTACGGTGAATCAGTGTGGGGAGTGCTTGATCTTCAAGATCATAATGTAGTGTTGGGACTGGCTGTTGCCTTGGGTCAAGGCAAGATCAGTAAGCAGACAGACAAGCCTAAGTGAAATGACGAGGTAGACTCAGCTATTGCTTTCCAGTTCTAGTGCCCACATTTCCCTTCTTGGATTCATACCCTATTTTTCTTTGTTTGTTTTCCTTACTTGAGTTAAATTGCATGAGTTTCTGTGACATGGATCCAGAGGAGCTTTAACTGGACACGTCCTAACCAGGCGATTAAACTCTTTGAGGACACAGTCCCTGCGTGCCTCTCAATGTGGAATACACTGCCTGGTACATTGTAGGTATTCAATAAATATTTATTTCTTGTTAATGGATATTTTATGGAGTGAGAATTGTCTTGATATGAGAATTTGGATTGTACTTTGTTTTAGTTAGAGATAGAGGCCATATGGCAATAATAGTAACCATTCATTTGTTCATCCAAAGCATTTATTTGAGATAAAACCGAAAGGTTATTTAAGGCCCAGTTTCTTGCTTTAGGAGGTTTCCTTCCTAGCAGGGGAGATAGCCACGTACAACAGCTAAATTTCCATGTGATTGGCTAGTAAGGCCCAAACAAAATGTTCTCTTTCTATAATTGTTGGGATTGTTGTTCCTTTTCATAAACTCCAATGACAACTCTGGCAAACCCAGATATAAACACCAGCACTTCCACTAGCCAAAGATCTGTGATTAGGAATGCAGTGTCATGGTGATAAGGGGGAGTGTCCCTTCCCCCATGTCATTCTAATTACAATTCCTTCCATCCTGCATTATTGTGGTTCACATCAAAGTAATCACGGATATTTCTCTTTCATCTCAGGCTGTTGATCATGTCTGAAGTTCTTGACTGGTTCCCAGCAGTCTATGTTTTCATGTGCAAGACTTTTTATGAAGTGCTGGACTGTCTTTCAATCATCCTTCCCTGACACCAGAGTGAATGGGAACATAATTTTGCCTTCCCTTTGCTCCCAAACATAGGGTGGACCAGCTGGCACCCTTGCTGCCACCCCCTTCCACACCCCAATTCAAAAACACATTTTAAGACTAGTGGGACAGTGTAAGCCTGTGTGGCTAATTAATAATTTTATTTAATTCTTGTAAGTCAGTAAATGGTTAATTTTTATGAGTGCTAACCATGTGGTCCTAGGGACAGTGGAGAATAGAGTAGACCCAGCCAGGGACTATCATACCAGAGCTTGGAGTCCCATGTGGTTCCACAGACAGTTACCCAGGGAATAAGAGGCCCACACAGGTGTGATACACGCCATGCAGAGAAATTACCAGGTGATACATATAACAGAAGGGTCAATGGGTTGGACGTGTCTGAGGTGGTGTCATAAAGTCATATTGAAACTGAGCACTTTCCCTGGGAGTGGATGGAGGTGTGGAGGCAGCCAGGGTTTACCTGTATACTGAATTGAGCCAGTTCAATAAAAGTGCATACCTTAGAATCAAAAAAAGAAAGAAAGAAACTGAGCACTCTTTAGGGTGAGCCAGGTGAGGAAAGGAGGTGAGAACATTTAGATTCAGAGGACAATGTGTCCAAAAGCCACCAGGTGGGAGGAGTAGGCCACACCTTGAAGGCTTCAGAAATGAGGGGAATAAACTCTGTGTCAAAGTGTCACCTTCCTGAAAACAAATGCTCTTTTAACCAAAATAACTGGCTGGTAGGTGAGAAACCCCCCCAAGTTCAAAACAAGTGCCCCAGACATCACTGAATTGGACTTGTTTTATTAACGTCAAGGACTGAATTGGAATTGTTTTATTAATGTCAAGATGTTAAAAACTATGAGTGGCATTTCTAAAACCACCCTTCCCTCTGCTAGTAGTCAGAACTTTAGGCAAACCCTTTTCCATACAAAAGAAGAACCATGGGGCAGGAAGTCTCCTTGGTGAAACTTGGCCTCCCTGCATTGGAGGGGACGATAACAAAACCTGCAGAGTGAGATTTGAGGGGGAAATAAGCATTTTTGGCAGTCAAGTCCAAAACCACCACTGAAACCTATAAGTAGCTGCTTTTTCTGTTTCCCTTGATTTGTACTTTTGTGTCCCAACAATCATCATCGCCGTCATCATCATCATCGTATTAGCAGTAGCTGTTAACATTTGTTAGCCATTACCTTGTTGCCAGGCATTATGATAAGACCTACATGTGTATCACCTCATTCACTGCTGAGAAAACTCTGTAAGGTGGAAAAAGTATTAGAATGAATGATGTAGTAGAAAGAAGATCTGGAAGAACTGTCAATATTTGGCTTTTTTCTTTCCTACAAAAATGCCCATTTCATTATGTTGAACCTAATGTGATTATTTCTCTGCGGCCCAGAGAGCTTACAAAAGTTGCCCGTATTTTTATAATTGGGGGATGGCCAAGCTGAGGTTCATACCCAGGTGTGTGTAGTACTACAGTAACTAGCTCTTTTTGGGCGATGCATGGAAGACAGGAGGAAAAGCCTTCCATAATGGTGTGTCCCTTTCCCTTTCCTCATCTTAGTTTACTATTCTGCATGTCTCGAGGGCCAAGAGAGGAGAAGAAAGCCAGAAGACAAGACCCAGAAGTCTGAAGAGTCTCTAACAATTCTCACTCCTTTCACTCTTGCTGCTTCTGGCTCCACCCCCATCCCATCTACAACTGATCTTCCTGGCACAATGGAGCGACCGGGCCATGCTGTTGAGAACTCCAGGGTAATGGTGACCACAAACACAGGCCCAGGACTTCAAATAGTGCTGAGAAACAAATCTGTCTCTGGCTTTATCAGATCTTCTTTCTACTAGCCAGTCCTACCAGATGGAGGAAGAAGAGAGAGAGAGAGAGAGAGAGAGAGAGAGAGATGCTTTTTCACTAGTTGCAACAAAATTCTAGCAAAGATTCCCATTGGTCTGGCCATGTTGGCTGCCCAGATGGGGAGACTGAGGCACAGAAATAATTAGGTACGTGGCCCGAGGACCCAAAGCCAGTAGACTGGGCCCCTACACCATGTGCTCCTTTAAAGTCATGCAGTGTATTGACTGCCAGCCAATACATTGGAGTGGAAGCAGGGGTGTGGGATCCATCTGTGGGGTCAGTTCCACCTCAGTCGCCTGGGCAACTGTTTGGATGAAGGTGAGTCCCTAAAGGAAACTTGGTGCTCTTATAAAGGAGAGTGGGTGCCCAGGAAAGGAGGCTGCAACTGCTCTCTACAATGAAACTGCAGAAAAGTTTTTGACAGAGGGATATTTTTCTCCCCAGTCTGATACTGGGCCCAAATTCCAAAGAACAGAAGGCTATAAAAAGGGCAAGGGAAGGAAGTACTAATTAGAAGGTCCCAGGCAGGCTTCTAGGGTCAAGAAGAACAAAGAGCCATCCTTTAGGGAGGCTCCCAGCCTGGTGTTAACTGCAAGGGCATTGGGGCAGGACAGAAGTTCCGCCCAGGGACGGAAGATGGATGGAAACTCTCCAACCTCATTTTTCTCTTGTGTATAATGGAGATAAATACCTACTTCTCCAATTTATTGACAGGATTGGGTGATTTAATATGTGGCAAATAGCTTAGTGCTTGGTGCCTGGTGCTTGGCACATAGCTTGTTCTCAATAAATGGTAATAGCTACAGTGAATTTTTTCCCTCAGGATATTAAAATATTAGTGTCCTGGGAATCGTTCCTCTAAAGGCAAAATTCTCCTCTGAAACATTTTATTCTTTTCGTATGATCACAATATTAAGGACTCCTGGGACGGATGGCACTCTTCCAGAATTTATGCACTTAATTTGGGGTTGGACAACGTGGTTCACATCAGTGTGGACCACTCTGTTGTCTTCATCTGTATCTTTCACATGCTGGAGAAACAAAAGTGCTCATATTCCTTCCGCCCAGAGTGTTCAAACGGCACAGAGTCCTTTCAACGTTCCTGTCCTATCAGTTGGCTTTCCACGGCACCCTGTAACACGCTGAGACCCGCAGTCCACACCCACTTGCCTCCAGCAGCCCTTCGAGGCTCAGACCCCAGAAGCTACTTCTTTATCTTGCCTTTCCTTTGGTCCCTCTCCTGCCCTCTTAGACTTGGCACCATAGACTTGCCTTTTTCTTGCCCTATAAAGTAGGGTCAGGTGTCTTTTTGTAGCTAATGACAGATACCAGATTGAAACAGACTTAATTATGTAATTGAAAAGTCAGGGCACAGCAGGATTGAAGGACTCAACAATATTATCAAGCCTTGGTTGCTGCCACTTGCCTCTGCCATCAGGTTTCTGTTGGTTTCATTCAGGCAGACTTTCCCCATGAGGTGGCAAAATGGCTCTCAGCAAAGGCAAGCTTGCACGGTGTGGCCAAATACATGATCGTGCCCAGTTCCTTGCCTACCCTGCATGCCTGCCCTCTGCCAGTGCCTTTGTAGTTTCTTTTCTTTTCTCTTTTTCTTTTAGAAACAGAGTCTCACTCTGAGTGGAGTGCCATGGCATCGCAGTTCACAGCAACCTCAAACTTTTGGGCTCAAGTGATCCTCCTGCCTCAGCTTCCCCAGTAGCTTGGGACTATAGCCACACAATGCCTGGCTAGTTTTTTTTCTTTTTTTATTAGAGACATGGTCTTGCTCTTGATCAGGCTGGTCTTGAACTCCTGAGCTCAAGTGAGTCACCCTCCTTGGCCTCCCAGAGTGCTAGGGGTATAGTCGTGAGCCATGGCTCCCAGTCCTGTTGTAATTTCTTCCACCACAGGTAGGGAACATTTGTCATCTCACTGATGGTGGCTGTAGACCTGGCCTCTATTTTGGCCAAAGGAATATGGTTGTAAATGATACTGTGCCTGTTCTGAGTCCAGATCTTAAGAGGAAATGCCAGTTTCTGTTTGTGTGTTTTTTTGTTTTTTTTTTTTTTGTGCTTCTGGTATTACCATGAGAACATACCACAAGTAGCCTATTAATTCTGAGAAACAAAAGACATGTAGAAGGGCGCTGCCCCAGTTGACCGCAGACTTGGAGCCAGCAGCGGTGGCCTGCCAGCTAAATGCAGACGTGTCAGTGTGGTAACAGACCCTTGTATGATGCTGAGCTACGGGAGGGCTCATTACTAGCCTTGTTACATGGCCGTCACTGAGTGATGCACAAAGTATCTCCCAACCACCACCACCAAAATAGTTTTTCCTTGCTGGTCATTCTAATGAAAATCCTGAGATCAACCTCAACTGGCCAAACTTAGATCCACTGCTTGTAGTGAAGTAAGGGGCAAGAGAAGCACCTCAAACCAAGTTGTGGGACATGAGAGGAGATAGCTCCCCACGAGCAAATCATGGTTCTGATAGCAGAAGAAAGTCTAAGGGATGCTGTGCAGCCCAAGGACCAATTCTTATTACACTATCCTTGAAGAGGCTGGAGAGACCCGTGTCCATATAAGCCAGGAAGCAGCTTTCTTGTTTCTCTACACCTGGCTATGTCTGGTGGAACTCACCAGCGCTAAGAACCAGTCACTAGCTGGCCAAGTAGGGAGGTCCCATTTGCAGAGTTTGGTATTCCACCCAGATCAGGAAGACCTAACAGGTCTCCCTTTCCAGGCCAGAAGAGGGAAGGGGCTTTGGCTGGCTGCCCCTTGGCAACTTGCCTTCCTTCTCTGATGGTCAGCTTGACTCAGAGGAGGAAGAAAGGCAGAGGCTGGGATGGTTTCTGGGGCCGCACCCGCCTTGGTCTGGAGCAGTCCTTTCTTTGCCAGCCCCAGTCTCCAGCTGCTCTCCTGGGGTTTTCATCTCCAGAGGAGGTGCAGCCTAGCACGATTCTACAGTAGAGGGAATAGGCCTGAATTGGGGGCATGACATGTAATGAATATAACCCCTTTGCCCTGCCTTGTGGGGTCATTAAACTTCCTGGTGAATATAATTTAAAATTAAGCTGATTTAAAAACTGCAACGTCTCTATTTTGCTTTCTTCCTACAAATCCCACTTTTCTACCTTGACCCTTTCCCTGCTCTGTTTGGCAGCTGCTGTCTTGAAGGAGTGCCACACAGCTGCAAGGTATTTGCAGGGCATTTTTGATGGCATTGCGCTGGGAAAGGGCATGTTTCCTCCTTATTCTGACAATATCGCATCCCAAAGCTGTGTACAACCTGTCCTTTCTGTGGGGCTTCTACTGTGTGGAAACATTCAGAGCTGTAAAGAAAAGCCTCTCTTTTCTCTGCTCCCTGGGGATGGCCCTCTGTTCCCGTCACACTCCATGTCCTCTCCCTCCTTAAAATGGCGAACCTCTCTATGGAGCTGGGAGAAAATGTTGGGAGAAGGCCCGGGGAGGGGAAAGCACACACTGGTTTATGCCTTTGCTCTGATTACACCACTGTGGGAGAGACAATAGCGGCAATGAACATGAGCAGGCAAGGTTCAATGCAGCTTTCTTTCCCCTCTTCAATGCAACTTTGATTTAGCCAGGATTCTCCAGGAGGAATTTCACTCTAACTGGGACAGCTCAACCTGGAAACCAATACCTCTTTCTGGAGGGGTGACTCTTCTCAGGATTTAGGAGGTTATTGGAACTGAGTTTGGACCACCCCATAGACAAGGACCACTCCCACCCACCAGAGCATCCACTTACTAGCCTAATTGCTCCTAGCATACATCTTTGATCTAGGTAGGCTTGCGTGTACCCTGTTGCTCTCAGCCCCAAACCCACCACTAGTTTTATTTTGTTTTTTCAAGACAGAGTCTCACTTTGTCACCCTGGGTTGAGTGCCATGGCATCATAGCTCACAGCAACCTCAAACACAGCAACCTCAAACTCTTGGGCTCAAATGATCCTCTTGCCTCAGCCTCCCAAGTAGCTGGGACACAGGTGCCTGCCACAATGCCTGGCTATTTTTAGAGATGAGGTTTCTCTCTTGCTCAGGCTGGTCTCAAACCTGTGAGCTCAGGTAATCCACCTACCTCAGCCTTCCAGAGTACTAGGACTATAGGCATGAGCCATGCATCGGCCTCCATCACTGGTTTTGATGGTGTCTGGACTGCTATTTTTACTGGCCAACTGGTGCTATGTTTGATTCTGCCACTAGGAGGCACGAAAGGGAGATGGCAATGCTGGAGGATGGAGAAGGGCGTCCCCTTCCAGTCCCCACCGGCTTTAGCCCAGCTCTAGCAGTTTGTTTCAGACTCCAGCTTTTTCAACACACTCATTACCAGCCTCTTAATCATTCTGCTGTCTCATGATTCACAAAATTCTCCTACTTAAACAAAAACCATCTATGTTTTCTTCTTTGAACAGTCTCAGCTTTCAGTGTACAATTTTACTCATGACAAAAAAGAGAAGTGTCAACAGCTGGCACTATAGGGAGAGGAGTCCCCTCCTTCCTAAAGACCCAATTTCCTCCTGGGTGGTGGACAGAGCTAAGAAGATAAAAAAAGTGACCTTTCACCTCCAGGACAAGTAATGTAAAATTAATTTGAGGCTTTGAAACTAATGAGTTGACTCATTCTGGTGAGTGCCCCATGAGTAACATGGTATGTACAAAGCAGGCAACATGGTGATCTTTCTTCCCCAGATGGGGCTTGGAAGGGGAGGAGTGATGAGGAAGAAACTCATTTTAAAAATAATCTTCAGAGGAAAGAGATCTGCTAGGTCTCCATAAAGCTGATATTGCAGAAAGGGCGAGGGATAAAAGGGGACAAGGGAGAGAGAGAGAGAGAGAATTATGGGCCTTTAATCTGCTTAGCTTTTCACTGCTGAATAGCTAAAGGGCTCAGACAGGCAAGAGTATTGTGAGGTGGTTAAGTCCATGAACTTGGAGTTAGGCCCCTTGGGGTCTGGGCCTGATCTGTGATTTTCTAGCTGTGTGATCTTGGGTGTGTTTTTGAACTTTGTTTCAGGGAGATTTGGATTAGATAATGCATGGAAAGCACTTATGTTCATGCTAGGAATCTGATTATTTTTGCATTTTCAGTGGGTTGAGGGAGACAGAAGGGTGATTTATCCACAGAACATGAAGTCTGAGGTTTCTGCTCTGACAAAAGGGAATGTCTAATGGCAGAAGACAAAAGTCAAACCAGCTGATGCAAATTATAGGGAAACTGGAATGGGCACCACCCAAGAATGCCCTGTCTCACAGAGAGCTGACCAACAATGGGAATGGCTGCCTGGAGAGGCAGTGAACATCCTGTCCCTACAAGGATGCAAGCAAAAACTCTTCCCACTGCAGGAGATGATGGACATAGATATTTCTAAGGTCTTTTCTCCTGCTCCATTTCTGGCTCTTCCACTTGCTAATCATGTTTCCTGGGTCTTTGAATCCCTTGGAGGCTGGGTGGCTGCATCTATGAATCAGGCCAGTGGTGCTATTGGTCTATTTTTTAATATCTCCTTCCCTTTTCCCCTATTAGTTACTTTCAACAAACTGGTGCTCATGATGTGCTATGCTCTGGAGATGCTAAAAGGAAGCAGATGGTCTATAGGCCCTGCCTGGGGAAAAAAAAATATTTAGTGAAAGAGACAGAGAGATGAATGGATAACTATAAGGCACGTCTGTAGATGCACTGATCGAGATATGCCTTAAGAATTCTGGGAGCATAGAGGAGTGACATGTAATCCCACAGCAGTGAGAGAGGTAGGGGAGTTAGAGAACACTCTGGTATTGGACACTGGTGCAATAATTGGATGGTGGGGTATCTCCAACAGAGGAAACCACATAAAGAAAGACTCAGGGAAGAGAAACAGCGTGGTGTGTTGGGACCTATGCAAAAGGCCACACAGCTGGGATGCAGAATGTGAGTCCAGAAAGATAGGATGCAGCTGAAGAGGTAGGCAGGGGCTAGATCACAGAGGCCCTTATCTTCCATGCTATGGAATGTAAATTGCAGAACATCAATGTCTGATTTTAAGCAGGAGAGTGACATGTTCGGGTTTCCATGGGAATGACTTCTCTAGAGACTGTGTGGAGGATGAATTAGGAAGAGGCAAGGCCAGACCACCAGTTGGCAGACTGCTGAAATCAGGATGTCATCTAAGCCAGAAGTGACGATGCCATGAACCAGGCTTCTTAGGGAGCTGTGGTGAGAATCTGGTGACAAGATGCCCAGGGAAGCTTATAGTAGAACACGGACTGCTTCCCACATGCAAAGGGTCATTATGATTATAATCACTCTATAAAACTTTGGTTTGGGGGCCCATCACATAAACTATGTCTCTTTATCACTTTACCCAGGCAGTGGCAATAAATCCATACATTTGGTCCAAACCAGCATAAACTATAGTTGTGTTTAACAAGAGCCTTTAAAAAAGTAATGAAACCACTGGCTTGAGAAATAATTTTGCAGATGCTTCTGAGATACAAAAGACTGATTTTGGTGCTGCTGGAAAGGATAGTGGAGAGAAACACAATATCAAATTTCAAACAACCTTGAAATGCACAATTAAATGCAGGCAAACTGGGAGGGCAGACAATACTCTCTAAATAAAACTTCTGATGGATTTGGCAAGAGAGGGCACTGGAGATGGGCCCAAATGTCTCAAATTTGCTGAACTGTTTATGCAGACAGCTGGGAATTCACTAGCATCATCTTTTTTTTTTTTTTTTTAACCCAGAATATTTGGATTTTGTAGATATGCCCTGGAATGCCCCATCTCAGGGAAGGCTGGAGGAATGTCTCAGTGCAAGTGTGGTGTCTGCTTCTAGGGCTGTTTATGGCAGAGCTGAAAACTGTCTTCAAAATTAACAATAGATATGCATAAATCTTCTTCAGTTACCTAGCAACTGGTACAAGACAATGCTGAGGTTCACAGGGCTGGGCGGAGGTGAACCTGTTTCAGGAAATACCTGGGAGCATTACAGTAATACTTGGAGATTGCTAGAAGGAAAAGAAAAAAAATGAACATGACTAATTAAATGTTGGAGGTTTTTTGCTTTTTGTTTTAGTAAAAATTGAATTAGATAACTTAAATCTTCCCTAAGTCTCTGAGGTTTCTAACAAAGACGAGGGTTTTGTGAAGACTAGATAATTTCTGAGGCCCCTTCTAAAGCTAAAATTTTTGACTCTATGTTAGCGGTGTGACTTCATGTGTAAATTAAGAGGTCAGATTAGGGGAACTGTAGTTTTATCCACATTTCTAGGATGTATGGGGTGACGGGATTTTTAGACTTTGGTTCTATTGTAAAAGATACAAAAAGAATGTGTCTACAAAGTGGATTTTCCTTTTTTAAGAGAGACCAGGTTTTGTTTTGTCACCTAGGCCAGAGCACAGTGGGGGTGTGTGATCACAGCACACTGTAACCTTGAACTCAAGTAATCCAGCTGGGACTACAGGTGTATACCACTGCTCCCAAGTTATTTTTGGTTGGTTTGTTTTTGTTTGTAGAGACATGGTCTTGCTATGTTGCCCAGGCTGGTCTCCAACTCCTGGGCTCGAGAAACCCTCCTACCTCAATTCCCAAAATACTGGAATTAAAGGCATGAGCCACTAAGCCCAGCCCAAAGTAGATTTTTTAAAAGGAAAATCGTGTTGAAATAATGAAGTCAAGTGGCATGTGACTTAAGGAATACACACACACACACACACACACACACACACACAGAGGATTGACAATTAAGTTTGTGAACTTGCCACTGTGCACATATGTTGGCAGCACTGTACCAACAACTCATAGCCTTGGTGTATCAGTATCTCGTTCCTGTGTTTGTGGCAACACGTGGTAGTGTCTTGCTGAGAGCATGCTGCATGTCTTTTGTGTATTTTTTTGTGCCATCATAAGAATGTCAGAACTTGAATTAGAGCAACGAACATTCATAAACTTCCTGTAAACTTGGCAAGAGTAGAAGTGAAATCAGGGACACATTAGGCCAACCCTTCAAAAGGGCAAAGTGCAAATGGATTAAATGTTTTTCTAAGGGGAAAGAAAGTGTCACTGATGAAGAAAGGTGAGGGCAGCCAGTAACCAGCAGAACTGATGAAAACACTGGAAAAGTTCATCAAATTGTGTATCAAAATTATCAGCTAACTGTGAGAAGCAGAGCAAACCAAGTAAACATTGTCAGAGAAAAAGTTAGGAAAATCTTAACTGAAAACTTGGCATGAGAAAGGTGTGGCTCTTGTATCACAACAATGCACCAGCTTACATGGCACTGTGTGTGAGGGAATTTTTAGCCAATTAACAAATAACCGTATTGAAACACCTTTCCTACTCACCTAATCTGGCACCCAGTGACTTTTTTCTTTACCTAAAGACAAAGGAAACATTGAAAGGCAGACATTTTGATGATATTCAGGACATTAAGGGTACTAGAATGATAGATCTGATGGCCATTCCAGAAAAAGTGTTCCAAAACTGCTTTGAAGGATGGACTAGGCATTAGCATCAATGCATAGCTTCCCAGGAAGAATATTTCCAAGATAATCGTAGTGATACTCAGCGATGAATGTAGTACTTTCTCTAGGATGAGTTTGTGAACTTAATTAGCAGACCCTGCATAAATATACTCTCTGTGTGCATATATAGATGTATTTTTATTTATAAAAACTGGCTTATACATTAGAGTTTAGGTACATACTTAATGCCACAGGGCCCAGCAGATGATGCAAATACATCCCATGCCTAAGAACAACAGTGAGCCAGAGAATGGGGGGCCCGATGCTTTCATATCTGGTGATTTTTCAAAAAGCCTGAAATCCGGAAATCCAGATTTGTGTAGACTCTTCTATTTCTAAAATATTGACAACTAATTGGAAGTTTTAAAAACTCTATGTAGGCTTATGAAAGAGAGTCTAGGCTCGGCGCCTGTGGCTCAAGCGGCTAAGGCGCCAGCCACATACACCTAAGGTGGCGGGTTCGAATCCCCAGCCCGGGCCCGCCAAACAACAAATGATGGCTGCAACCAAAAAATGGCCAGGCGTAGTGGCGGGCGCCTGTAGTCCCAGCTACTTGGGAGGCTGAGGCAGGAGACTCGCTTGAGCCCAGGAATTGGAGGTTGCTGTGAGCGTGATGCCATGGCACTCTACCCAGGGGGATAGCTTGAGACTCCGTCTCAAAAAAAAAAAAAAGAAAGAGAGTCTACCTGAAAGCAAAAGTTCCGAACATGTAATTCTCTTTGTGACAATTGTGTTGTTGGTTCAGAGTTACCTTATCTAACAGGATGAAGAGGAGCTTGCACAGAGCACCAGCCAATAACAGTTGGGCTGTCGCCTCCTGTGCACCAGGCCCTGTGCCTGTCATCCTCCAATTCCTCCCAAAGGTCAGTGTTCATCATCACAGAAGCATGGACCCTAGCTGAAGAGTCTGAGGCTCAGGAACCCCAAGCTTGCACCTGAGTCCTAGAGCTCAATTTCACGTTCCATCTCTCCAAATCTATGGCTCTAAAGCTCTTATGAGTTTGACTCACCTGGAAAATTTCTCTGAAGAAGTATGAGGAAGCCATATTAGACCTCCAGAGTGGCCATAACAAAACACCACACACCGGGTGGCTTGGACGATATCCTCATCATTCTAGAAGCTGGAAGTCCAAGATTAAGGTGTTGGCAGGGGTGGTATCTTCTGAGGCCTCCTTCCTGGCTTGAAGATGGCTGTCTCCTCCCCAAGTCTTTTATTTTGAGACAGAGCCTCAAGCTATCTCCCTGGGTAGAGTGCCATGCAGTCACAGCTCACAGCAACCTCTAACTCCTGGGCTTAAGAGATTCTCTTGCCTCATCCTCCGAAGTAGCTAGGACTACAGGCACCCGCCCCAATACCCAGCTATTATTTGGTTGCAGTTGTCATTATTGTTTGGCAGGCCCAGGCTGGATTTGAACTTGCCAGCTCTGGTGTATGTGGCTGGAGCCTTAGCCACTTGAGCTATAGGTACCCAGCCATTATTGAATTTTTTTTGTCCCCCCTCAAGGCTTCACATGATCTTCCCTGTGTGTGTGTGTGTGTTTGTGTGTGTATGTGTCTGTCCGTGTCAGAATCTATTCTTTATTTTTTCTTTGTCACCCTTGGTAGAGTGCTGTGGCGTCATAGCTTACAGCAACCTTAAAGTCCTGGGCTTAAGCCATTCTCTTGCCTCACCCTCCCAAGTAGCTGGGACTACAGGTGCCCACCACAACACCCAGCTAGTTTTAGAGACGCGGTCTCGCTCTGGCTCGGGCTGGTCTTGAACCTGTGAGCTCAGACGATCAACCTGCCTGGGCCTCCCAAGTGCTGAGATTATAGGTGTGAACCACTATACCCCTAAAGACACCAGTCATATTGAGGGAGGGCCTACCCATATGACCTTAATTACTTAAATTACTCCTTTAAAGATCCTCTTCCCAAATACATTCAACTTTAACCTATGAATTTGGGTGTAGGGGGACCCACTTCAGCCCATAACAAAGCCTTTTTTTTCCCCCTGCTATCTCTTTAATATTATTATTTGAAGGAGTAAGAGTTGCCTCCATCCAGGAGCCAGAGAGTAAGGTGGTAGCACATGGAGGTGTGTGCTTCTCTCCCCAAGGCTGACCCAGCAGCTCCTGAACTACAGTGCAGTGCCAGAAAGAGTGGGATGAACTTGTATACTTTAGCTATAGTTAACCAGTTCCCAAGCCATAGCTCTGACGTTTTTGATGCATAAAACATGAGATCACGTTTAGCAATGTCATTGTTTTATATAGCATCACTGGTTATATCTGAACACTTGGTTTAAAATAATATTGATATAGACAAGAAGCCTTATTGATAATGTCCAAAATTAGAAACAGCCTCAATATCCAGCAATAGGATTTAATCTGATGAGATTTTATGCAGCCCTTGGAAACTGCTATGGAAAAATACTTGTGATGTGAGAAAATTCTCATGATAGATGAAGTGGAAAGAAAAATCAGGTTACAAAGAAATATATACAGTTTATTTCCAATTTTTGGAAAACAGCTTTATATATATATGTATAATACATATACATATATATATAAATATATATGTGTATGCATATGTCTATATGCATGTGTTCATCTGGAAAAGTATACTCCAAAATATTTCAAATAGATCTCTTGCAGGAATGAGATTACTGGTACTTTAAATTTTTACTTCTGTTTTTCTAAACGCTCCATGTTTTCTACAGTAAATATACAGAAGTTGCCAAAAAATATATATTTATTTTAAGAAAGTATAAAACTGTATCAAATGTGAACTGTAATATTTATATTACAGTTATAATTATAATATTCCATATATACCAGTAACAAAAGATGAAGACAAGTCATATTTGAGCACCTCTCAAATATGAGCACCTCTCAAATTTGAGCACCTCTCAAACAAAAACCATATATACCAATTATAATATTCCATATATACCAGTAACAAAAGATGAAGACAAGTCATATTTGAGCACCTCTTGTAATTGCAGAAGTCAAATGTGACTCGAGTATTACAAATTTAATACAGTTTTATCCTTTCTTAAAATGTGTATACATTTTTGGGCACCTTCTATATATTGCTTTTGTAATTAGAGGAAAACATTAAGAATAAAAATCTGATCACCAGAAAGTTTCCTTTAACTTGACCTTTTTCCTAAGGTGCTCCTGTACAGCTTTTCACATAGGACTGCATTTCTAAAAGATTCATTTACTCATTATTTTTCACATACAACTCTACACCACAATTACCTGGATTCTAGAATAATTTTTGTGGGAGGCCTGAAACCTCTTTTCTTCTCCCCCCATCTGGCTCTATTTTCTCATTAAAGGAGTTTTAGGAGTGAATTCAGAAAAAAGCTGGCACCCCACAGATCTGGAAAAAGAGCACTGAAATAAATAACTGGGCGATTCAATGTGTCTAAAATACCATCCAAGGAGACCCAAAAAGAGGCAGGATGTAACTTCATAGTGACTTTGTTCCTTCTATTTCTCTTTATTTATTTGAGAGATCCCTTAAGTACACTTCCTTTTTAATAGAAAGCGCTCTGATTGGCTAAATAATTCTCTGATGTATCCTTTTACAAAGGAGAGGTTCATGGAAGAGAATGCTGTTGAACTTGGACGTGGCAGTGGAGATCACCTTGCCCAACTCCCAGTGTCGTTGGTTCCCACACCTCTGAATCCCCTGGAAAGCTTTTGTAAAATGTCAGCATCACACAAAGTTACAGAAATTGAAGGGGCCTGGGGCTACGGGTTGCGATAGCTCTGAATCTTTTGATGCTCAGCCACGTTTAAGAACCCTTTTTTACATGGCTAACACATTTCTTGCTCTATACACAATAGGTGGTTACCTGGACACTTGTAGACATGGACAATTTTCTACCTCATGAGCTAGCCTGTGCACTCTTGGATTTCTATGCCTATTCTAGTTCTCTTCTTGCATGTAATTTTAATTTCTCCATCCATTGCAGGGAAAAATGGAGACACTTTGCTGGTGAAACCCAAATAAATTCCGAGGTCCCATGTGGTCCAATTTCTGCATAGAGTCACATATTCCAAAGCAAAAATAATTACAATGGAAGTGTTACCTGTAATTCCCAAAGAATGTTGCAAGGGGTCCAATTCAGAAGCCCAAGTAGCATTTTTCAATATCCTTTTTCCTTGCCTCCTTGATTCTCCAGTACTCCTCAGTTCTACCAGAGTTTCTCATTCATCAGCCCAACCCCAAATCTTTCTGAGAGTGGCCCACATGCCTTTTCTGGCTCTCTTTACTCAACTTCCATACTCTCTCAGCAATAAATTATTTAGCCTGGCTTTACCTCTCTGCCTACTCTCCTGCTCTCTTTCTGCCTTTCCCACCACTCAGACTTCCCATAACAAAGGAGAGCCCATGAAATGCCTGACAAACAAAATCGTTCCCCTTCTCTTCCATTCCACCTTAGCCTCTTTATACTCAACATCCTGATTTGGCATTTTTTAAGCCAGCAACTGGGGTATGGGGGAGAAATTGATGTCATAGACAGAATTCCCTTTATGATGGAGTGGGTTGAATGATGGAGAAGAATGGTGGAGAAGAATGATGGAGTGGGTTAAACTTGGGCATCCTTACATATTAATAAGCCTGTGTTCATCAAAATAATGACATCCCTATCTGCTACTGCAAGAGCACAAGCCCTAAGTGGTTTACATAGTTCTTCCTCAGTTCTTCTTACCATCTTTCCACTGTCAGCAGGTATCACAAGTGTTCACAAACAGATTCTGCCAACTAGTGTCTGTATTTCCCCCCGCCCCTGGTCCCCTGCTCTAGTTCCCTCTTGCTGGTAATGTCTATGGCTAAGTTCTTCCCTGATTACCAAGCTGGGGATATTAACAATACTGCTCTGTGCACGGGTGACTATTGTGAGGTGATCTCACTTAGAATCCCAGTCTCTGTACAAGCTAAACCTGGCTTTTGATCCAGCTCTGCTGTGTGACACTGGGCAAGCCACTTAAGCTCTGTGTGTGTGGGCAACCATGAACTCTAACTCAAAGGGTTGTGAAAATTTATTTAATGAACTCAAGTAAAGTGCTTAGCACAGTCAAGTGTTGGTTCTAGACATAACACTAATGTTTCCATTTTCCTTCTTACCATTCTTTTTTGGAGGGAATGAGAAGAAGAGAAGGGTGATTTTGTTGGGGAATGAAGAGGACCTGGTAAAAGACTTAGAGCAGAGGACTGGCAAACTGTGCCCATGGGCCAAATCTGACCTACCTACCACTTGTTTTCATAAATAAAGTTTTATTGAAATACAGTCACACTTCTGTGGCTATTTTTGTACTACAATTACACAGTTGAGCTGCTTCAGTAAAGATGGGATGGCCCATGAAGTTTAAAATATTTCCTACTTGGCTCTTTTCAGAAAAAGTTGCCAACTCTTGGTTTAGAACATAAGAGAGTAGCTCTTCCATACCATCTGCCATTGATGTGATGAATGTCTTTTGAGGCTTTCTGTCCTGTGAAGTGAAATGGTTGATTGTTATGTCCCATTACCCTGCATTTAAGAGCAACCCTCAATGACCCCTGAATTTATTTATTTATTTATTTTTTGGCAAGAGTCAAGATTTATGAGGCCCAATCAGGAATAAGGTAATGCTCCCTGGAAGCATAGGTAGTTCTGCTAGGAACAGCATATGAGATAGTATTGGAATTCTGACAAGGCCATGGGACAGTGATGCCCACGGGCTTGTGTATGTCTGTGCCATTCTGCTTCTTCCTAGGCACAAAGCTAGTTGACGCTTACCATCCTCTTAATGTCAGGGAGGCCATGCCTTGAGCTTTTAACAATGAAATTAGTGGGGGAATGTATCCACAAATCCTCACTGTTTCCCCACCTTCTATTCTCTTTTTTTGTTTGGCAGGCTGGATTTAGAACCCCATCCTGTGGGGGGTTCTGAAATTTAGTGGAAGTGGTACAATAGAGCTTTCTGGAATGATGGAAAGCTTTTATTCTGCACTGTCCAGTGTAGTAGCATCTAGCCACATGTGGCTATTGGACACAGAAAGGTGGCTAAGTTGACTGAGGAAGTGAATTTTTACTTTTAAGTCATTTAAATGTAAATATTCACATACGACTAGTGACAACTATATTTGTGCAATTGTGGAAGTGGCAGGTGTAGACATGAGAAGAATCACGGGCCTGAATATCTCTGACTAGAGCAGGGCACCCTCTCCCCTCTGTCTTTTCCCTTCCCTCCTACTCCCCGGCTCCACTTGCATCAGACTGTGAAGGGAGCAAACATGAAACAGCTCTCTTGATAGGCTTGTGAGACTGGGTGTTTGTTGGACTAGCTAGGCTGCCCTCCCTAATGCAGACCCAAATCCTGGCAACCACTTTTATAAAAAAATGACAATTCTGTCTATTACTCATCTATTTTACCAGCTCAAGAACTGTGAGCAAACTCTGTTTGAATCTAGTTTTCAACATAGTCTATGGCATTGATTATCCTGTTTAAAAGACAAGAGGTGACTTAATGGGCACTTAGCATGTTGGCCATACTGACCCCAGTTGCAAGCTATGTAGGAAGGTTGGAAGGTTTGATTGCATTTAAAACTAAGTTCCAATTATGTTTTACAACATTTTGAACTGTACATGTCCCATAAATGACAAAGAAAGGGCCATCTGGTTTGATGATTTTTGGCTTGCAAGAAGAGAACACGAAAGAAAAGCATAAGTTTTAATACTCAAGAGACCAGATTCTCTGCTGAAGAGGAAATGAACTACATGTCCAGGAGGGTTCCGCCAAGAAACGGCCAGACAGTGCTCTCAGGGGGGAGTTCCCAGTGGTGCCGTGAACACCACGCTAACATTCCTTTTGGTCATTTCCAAGGTGAGCCACTGACCTGTTGCTGGAGCAGGATAACTGGTTTCTCTCAAGAGAAAGGGTCTTACAAGTTTAAGTCCACAGTAAAAAGAGCTAGAATCACACCAGCTGTCTCACCTACCCTCTGTGCCCACCTGTTTCTGGATAAAGCATGATGACACCTGTTTTCTTATAAAGAGAACCAACTTTGGAAGCAAATATACCTCTCTTAAAATCCTAAATCTGTCACTATCTTGGCCAATTTCACTTCTCTGAGCCTTGTTTTCTTTTAATTATAAATAATAATAACTCTGCCTCTCAGAGCTGTAGCAAGGATAAAATGAATGGTGTCTGGGGAAGCATCAGAATAGGGTTTTGTAGAGTCAATAGCTTGGGAACTCAGAGTTTGAACCATATTGTTCTACTCTGGCAAATCAAGAAGGGGATGCAGGGTGGTATGTAATGAGGACATGGCTTGTGATTTAATTATAACCGTTGTTCTCAAACTCCAATATGCAGTCATATGACTTGAGGGTTTTGTTTAAATGCAGGTTCTAAGTTACTGGAATTATGCAATTTGAATGAGCTCTCAGATAATTCCAAGGCTGCTGGTCTCTGAGATCATCTTTGAAGAGTAAGGAACTAAAGGTCTTGTCCTGATCTGTGTCCTCTTTCTGTTACCTATGTGAAAGAGATGTACTCTCTCTTTAGGGTAAACCTAATATAGAATGAGCACATAGATGGTAAATCTAGGCAGATGAGTAAAATCATGGTAAAGGAGATAAAGGTTTCCAACCCTGACTAGACTTTAAATTTATCTGGAGAGCTTTAAAAGCTATCTATTGTCTGATCCCACCACAGGAATACTGATTTAATTGATTAGGATGGGACCAGATATGACATATAGGAGAAAGTAACTCCCTGGCTTATTCTACCATAGAAATGATCCCTGAAAGTATAGTTTTCCTAGGTTATTCTAGTTTGTAGCCAGGGTTAACACTGCTGGGCTAGACAAAAGAGGTGACTTTGCCAGATAGAAAGAATCGATAAAGGGCCTTATCGAGATAGTATGTCAAAGTTGGTTTGGGAAAGAAAATGCAAAGCTTCATGGAAATTCTAGGTAAGACAAGCCAATTAGTTGAAACCCTGAAAAATCAGATCATTGGATCAAACCGTTACAAACACACTAAATCTCTGCCTCAACTGAAATGACAAAGTGATTTGTTTGTCTGTTGGGAAGCGGAGGATGAATTAGAAAAGTGAAACCTATGCCATTTCTTGGAATTGGAGCCTATGTTTTTCTTTCATTAACATTGTGGTTTGGTCATCCTCTGTTGAACAAGGTCAGTCTGAGCACAGAAGCCAGCCTCTTCTGGTAGCATTCACCAGACCTCAGTCCAGTGGGTCTCTATGAGGGCGTCATGAGCTCAGCACAGGTGCTCCAACATATCTGACCAATGAGCATAATTAACTTTGTGGTAATTGATTTTACACTCTTGAAGCACAGGTGTAGGCAGCCCTCTTGTATCAGACCTGGCCCTTTGCCAACCTTGACAGCTCAGCCCCCTTTTGGGATTCCCTGAGATCTAGGCATGCCGACCATCTGCAAATAATATGGTTTTCCAGAAGCTGCTTTATGTCCTGGGATAAAATCAACTCAGGCACTGAATAACATTTTACTTGCACAATCCCCATTAGACACACCTCTACCTTGAATCACTGCCCACACAGCCAATAAGAGCATTCCTCTCTGTCACTATCTCTACCCCTCATCCATTCTTATACTCCATAAGACAAGCCAACTTTCACTCTGCCCTAGGTGCTCCACACCTGACTGCACACAGGAATAACAACAGTGCCTTTTGGAAAACCAGACCTCTTTAGATACATGGTGAAACTGTTAACATGCATGTTGATGAACTCATTTTAGGGCAGTGGTTCTCAACCTTCCTAATGCTGCGATGTATTTTCATTGTTACAAAGGGGTTGCAACCTACAAGTTGAGAACCACTGTTTTATGGGCGTGTAGAGCTGGGCATAGCTTCTGGTAAGAAGAGGAAATCAGAGCCAATACAAAATCCCAGCCAAAGAAGCTGGCCTGCCCATGGGCAGCCTTTGCCTGAAAGGTCACTTAGTCAACAACTCTGAACAACTGATTAGAATTTCACAAGGAGTTCTTAATATCCTGTCAGCTGGGTCATACTCCTAGAGGTCTAATATAATTGGCCCAGGGAGTGGCCTGGGCATTAGGATTTTTTAAAGATCTCTAAGTCATTCCCAATGTGCAGCCCGATTTGAGAGAGGCTGTTCTAAGTGGCTTACTGCTAAAGTGCAAGTCACAGGGAAAACCACAGCTCTTACATTATAGTCGCAATTGCTTTGTCCTCATTGCTGAACTGTTGTGTCTTGGAGTCTTTTAAAAAATATATACCTGTGTTTTTATTTTTTGTTTCAGAACATTACAGAGGTACAAATGTCTTGGTTATGCATTGTTTTTGCACAGTTTGAGTCAAAGTTATAAATGTGCCCCTCACCCAGATAGTGTGCACTGTACCTGTTTTAATCTCTTCAATTGAGCCTTCCAGAATCCTACCATTACAAAGTATAAGCACAGAAAGGTCGAGAACCACTCAGCAAGTCCAAAACCTGGTGAGATAGAGGTTGTCAAGTGGCTCTGTGTGTGTGTATGTGTGTCTATATATGTAGAGAGAGAGAGAGAATTTGAGTTTGAATTGAGAAACCCCAGTTCCCCCAGTTCCCTGTGTCAGACTGATACCCTGGGTTTCTCACTGCCTCTCGAGCACAGGTCAGGGATAGACAGGAAATAGTGTGTATGGAGCCCTCCTTTCCTATCCATTTTATGGAAGCCATGAGAAACCCATTGCAGAAAAGTGATACAACAACGACTGGAGCAAAACTCAGGGAATGGGGTGGCCTTGTGAGGTGAGCTGGGAGGAGTGGCCAGGGGTTATGGGGAAACCAATGCAGTCAGGGGGAGGCAGGGTGTGGACTTCCACGGTCCCCTCAGTACCCACTCAACTCCCCCAAACACACTGTTAACTCAGACCCACGCTGCGTCCTCAAATGCACCTTCATGTGAATTAAAATGTACAAGGTGCTCCCTTCTTTTGGACACACCCAGTGCCCAAAGCAGGGCATATGCAGCGGTTCTCAGGTTCTCAACCTGTGGGTCACGACCCCTTTGTAACAAGGAAAATACAGTGCGGCATTAGAATGGTTGAGAACCACTGGCATATAGGGAAGGAAACGCCATCCATTCTGCGTGTGTGTGTGTGTGTGTGTGTGTGTGAAAGAGACACATGGGGAAAGGGTGTGTTCACCAATGAGAGTGAGCACTGTAATAGAAAGCAGGGTTACAGGGTTTTCTGTAATCCCTGAAAACCTGGGATTACAGACCTAGGCTTCATTTCTTCTGAAACCATGTCTTTTAACAGCTTGTGATATTTGGTAAGTCACAAAACTTCAGAAGGCATTTGTCTCTTCTTCTGACCTTACTGTGAGCCTTGGGATTCCAGTATGATACTTACAAATGTGCTCTGCAAACAGCAGACCCCTATAAAAGCACAAGTGAAAGGATTAATAAAAAGTCAACTTTGCATCTTTGTGCCTTTATAGGGGCATTCAAGAAACAAGGAAACAAGGAACACTGTATCATAAAGCCCTCAGATCCCTACTTGAAGGGAGTGACAGGAGAGAGACCAAAACTATGCACATATTTTTCTGTTATTACAAAAGGTACTATGTTCATGGGAAAAACAACCCTAAAATTTTTAAAACATTGCAAAGAAATAAAATTTGAGTTTTTTCTTCCAAAGGAAAGCTAATATTAGTCATGGAAGATAATCATCTAAGCATATTTAAAATCCATTTATACTTTTAATTTAAAAATTTTTCTTTATTCAAAACTATACTTGCTTCATACAGAAATTGAGAATATATAGAAAAGAAAAAGAAAAAAATCTAAATTCTACCACCTAAAGTAAAACAAAAACCCAATGCTGTATTCTGTTAGTCAAGAACTTTAAAAAAATAAAATGCTATTATTTTATACTTTCACCTTCAATTATTATTCAAGGAAAACACGTTCATTTTAGAAAACTTAGATAAGCAAAAGAGACTTATTAAGCCACTTGAAAATCAATCTTTCAAAGCAAGTTATTACAACCAGTAATATTTGAAAATAGTCTTTTGTAAATATATGTGTATTTTTGAAAGTGTCACAGGTACCCCAAATCTTCTGCAAATATGAATTTATATTGTTGTTTTGAAGCCCACTCTTCAAATGGAACAATATTGACACAAATTTCCCATTATTCTACAGTACCAATTATCATGTCTGGGCAGAAGATCACAGGAAGGGTGTAGCATGACGTACTTTTATAGATCAGGTCCTTTTATGTTAAAGTTTTAGATCACTTGTGATTCTTTTTATCTTAGAAATAAAACTGTTGTGACTCTCTCTTAACCACATATTTGTGCTTTTTCTGTAATTTAAAATTTTAGGATAAGCTGAACCAATGGCTTTGCAAATTTCTAAGGCTTTTCAAAGGAAAGGATATATATGCTGCTTAGTCTAGTACTTTTTAAATATTTTTGCTTTAAATATATTAGAATATATTACTAAATTTAAGAGTATTTAATCCCTGTGAAGTAGCCCACTGGCACTGTCTCTTTATTCCAATTCTGTCCTGGTTTAAGTTTTTTCTGATTATATATGTCTGATTTGTGCCCAGACAGGAAAATCTGCAGACTCCAGAAGAGTGCCCCCTATAATCCTATCACGATGAGAGAATCCTCTGTCCCGTCATCCTCCTTAACTCCCCACCACCATGGCTTTAAATATTCTTTTGCAAATTACCATTTATAGCCTTCTGATTTGAAAGATGCTTTCATGGAGCTTCTAAGTGTTGACTGCTGTTCAGGGAGATCTTACCCCTTTTGCCACATTCAGAATTGTTTCTGGTAGGTGACAGAAATAAATGTTCCCCTGGGTGAAGTTGTACTGTGTTCTCTATTTTAGAAAGTACTTTACAGACACATCTCTGAGGTTTCCAGCAGCTATGTGGGAACAGTGGGCCAGAAGCTTCACCTGGCTTGAAAGTCACAGATTTATGTAAGGAAAAAATAGAAAAGCCAACCTATAGAAGACAAGAACCTATATATAGGTCAAGGGAAGTGGGACACACAGCTTCTTGCTATACTTGATTTAGACCCGGTGTTGGAAAACCTCAGGCAACAAGGGCACAACTCTCAATTTTAGATAAATACTTTTACATTTCTGGTTATGAAATCCTTTATAGGAACTATATTTAAAAGGCAGAAAGAAAAATAGCCTTATAGTTTTACCGTCAATCCATTTTAATGTGTTGGGTACTTCTTCCCAGTTTCTTGTTGCATAGTTTAAGACTAATCACAGCTAATCTATCCAGTTTTGTTTTTCCACTCTACATTGTAGCAAAGGCGTTTTCCCATCTTAACAATTGTGTACCAGGATCTCTTCAAGTTCTGTTAGTAAATGAGGAAAGAATATGCATCAGAGATGTCTGTGAATGGCAAATGCAGTGATAAAGCAAAAGATAATTGTCTACTGTTTGCCTACTGCTGACAGTAAGAATGCTTTTTCCTTCCTGGGTTACTAAACTTTGTCTTCCTAAGCAAGGTAAAGTGGTTGTTGAATAGATAAGGAAGAGATCGTGGATGTGGAGAAAAGCGAACACTTCTACATTGCTGGTGGGAATGCAAATTAATATGTTCCTTTTGGAAAGATGTCTGGAGAACACTTAGAGAACTAAAAATAGACCTGCCATTGGATCCTACAATTCCACTATTAGGTATATACCCAGAAGATAAAAAATCACATTACAATAAAGATGTTTGTATCAGAATGTTTATTGCAGCCCAATTCATAATTGTCAGGTCATGGAAGAAGCCCAAGTGCCCATCAATCCACAAATGGATCAACAAACTGTGGTATATGTACACCATGGAATACTATGCAGCCCTAAAGAAAAACAAAGACTTTACCTCCTTCATGTTTACATGGATGGAACTGGAAAATGGTCTTCTTAGCAAAGTATCACAGGAATGGAAGAAAAAGTATCCAATGTACACAGCCCTTTTATGAAACTAATTTATAGCTCTCAAACGAAAGACACAACTTAATTCTAGCCCAAGAATATGGGGAGGGGGTGGGAAAAGGCAGGGAAAAAGGGCGGCTGGGTGGTAGGAGGGTGACTGGAAAGATCACCTATATTTCTGTCTGACAAGGGTACAAGTGAACTTTTCTAGAACTAGAATATAAATGTTTTGACACAATGACTATGCAAATGACATAAAATTTATGTGAACCAGCTTGATGAAAGTATTTCAAAATGTATATGAAAACACTACACTGTACCCCATGTTTGCATTAATGTATACAGCTATCATTTAATAAAAAAAATAAAATAAAAAAGAGAAGGAAGAGATACTGCTTCATACACATGAGCCTTAGGAGTAATAATAGTAATAATAATAAATAGGCTCCTGCTCAGAGAAAATAGACCAGTGTAGTCTAGGTTAAAGGGGGAGAGGTTCCTTTTATGGCAGAAGTCAGGAGAAATTCTTGGAGCCATATTTGTTTGTGTGTGGGGTGTTTATCTAAACAACATTTAGAGTTCATGCACATTTTCTTGGAATACCCTTTTTGCCCAAATAATAGAAGTTAAAGGCCCAGAAACACTTAAACCCTGTTCCCAAGGGTATTGCTATTGCATCCTTCATCAGCCAACTATACAGAAGCAAGATGCAGGACAGGACAACTGTCCTAGTTCTTGGAATTCCTTTGAGGGAATTCAATAAGGTGTCACTTCTTTAATACATGTGCTTTTCCTCTGCTAGAAATTTGTAATGCACTGATTTTGTTACTGACCTTTGCTAAAAAATGTTCATAATGAAAATAAAAATACCCCGACCCTTTCCACCAGTGCAGAGCTGGGTGTGTGGTAGCCCCGCTGTCAAGTGAGCATTCTCCCCTGGTGCTGACTAAAATCTGAGGTTTTGATTGCTGACAACCCCCCTACTTCCTTCTATTTAGTTATTTAACAAATTTTTGTTGAGCATTTAAAACGAGCTGACCCTGTGCTAGGCCTGGGAAAATAAAGAGATGAAAAAGCTGTGGCATTTATCCTCTGTGGGTATACCATCTAACGGTGGTGGTAAGGGGTGAGTGCATAGATAAATATGAAGGTGTGACAATTAAGTCCATGAACTCATTCTAGAAAAAGTGCTCCACACCTCATTGCTGAATATCACTCTCATTACTTTCTAGCCACTTCCCTTGGGAAGCTGTGCACTGATGCCAGCTCCTAGTCCACTTTTCAAAGCAATTTTGGCACTCTTTTTCTGGAACAGCCATCAGAGCTGGCCTTTCTATTACCCTTGATGTCTTGAGTGTCATCAAAATATCTTCCTTTCAGTGTTTCTTTGGGTAAAGAAAAAAGTCATTGAGGGGCAGATCAGGTGAGTAGGAAGGGTGTTCCAATACAGTTATTTGTTTACTGGCTAAAAACTCCCTCAGCTCAACAGACAGTGCCATGTGAGCTGATACACTATTGGGATGTAAGAGTCACACCTTTCTCATGCCAAGGTTTTCAGTCAAGATTTTCCTAACTATTTCTCTATTGGTATTTACTTGGTCTATTATGCTTCTCAGTCAGTTGGCTATTTTGACGCAACAAATTTTTGCAATGTTTCCATAAGTTCTGCTCCTTACTGGCTGCCCTGATCTTGCTTCACCAGTGATGCTTTCTTTCCCCTCAAAAAAAAACATTTAATCTATTTGTACATTGCTGTGTTCTTCATGGCATTATCCCCAACAACTTGGACCAACACGTCCCCAATTTCACTTCCACTCTTGCCAACTTTAACAAGAAATTTAGTGAATGTTCATTGTTCTAATTTAAGCTCTGACGTTCTTGAGACCACATGCAAAAAAATGCACCAATAAAGAACACCACTCAGCAAGATACCACCATGCATCAACTCGAACACAGCTGTGAGAAACCTTACTGAATTGTTGTACAGTGCTGCCAACGTAAGCACACAGGGGCAAGTTCATGAACTTAATTGTCAGGCCTTGCACAATATAAATAATGTCACTGAGTTTTGCATTACTTTTTACCAGGGCCAGGATTAAGGTAAAGGTGAGTGAGGCAGGGTTGCATAAGGTTGGATCATGTTTTTATTTAAAATGCTGATATTTTGGTTACTGTGGAATTTGGAGGCATTAACAGATTCTTTAGAATAGTGTATAAAAATATTGTCTTGATTACAGAGTTTGTTAACATCTCTATATGTTTTGCTCCAGAGGCAAAGGCCTTCCTTGCCTCTCCCTAGTCCCAAAAACCAAACCAAACTTCAGTCTCTGGGTAGTGAAGAGGATCAACTAACACCCACATATGGAGGGTGTCTGAGTTATGTTATCCTATTCTTTTGAATTTGGGGTATAGGTAGATGTGCCCTGCCACTAATTTACTGTGATATCCCAGGCCTTCTCTTCAGTAAAGTTCAGGTTCTCATCTGTAAAATGCTAAGCAGGGACAGTTATCTTTTTTGACAATGACAGGAATATCTTCTTTCAACAAACATTCAGTATGTACCTACTATGTGCAGGCACCGTTCTAGGCTCTAGAGTGACTGAGAGAAGACATCAGTGTGCTTTCTGTTAGGCAGCTTGGGTTTGAGAGAGGACAGATAAATAAGCAAACAAGATCATTTCAATGCAAGCTACCTGCTGTATGAGAGTGTGTGGTGTGCAGAGATGTACATCAGGGGTCAGGAGGGTTCTCTCAGGGGAGGTGATATTCGAGCTGAAACATCAATGATAAGTAGGCCTCATGGTCTGTACCTCTCAGACTTACAACCTTTTTTTTTTTTTTGACAGCTGATCTTTAATCAGCCTTAGTTTGTGCCTATTATAACAACTACACATGTCTCAACTCACCTCTCTCAGCAACAGGGTGAGATAAGGATTCTTGTTATGTCCTTTTTCTCTTGTCAAGGAGACAGTGGCACAAAGAGGTTAATTAATTTGGGGAGATGATCAACTAGTAAGTGGGGGAAATGGGAACAATGGCACTGTGGCTCCAGAGCTTGCCTGCAGGATTCAACAATTACTTAGTGAGCAGCTACTGTATTCCAGGCACTGTATCCTGTTCTCCTCATCGATCAACACCCCGGGAACATTAACTAGATTCCAAATCATCTATTTTGGGGGGTGATGGTAACGGTTCTATATCTTGATTGTGGTGGTTCCACATGTGTACGAATTTGTCAAGTCTGGCAAAACTGTACACTAAAAACAGTGAATTTTACTATATGTGAATTATACCTTAATTTAAGAAAACTCAACCCTCGTCCTTGCATTTCCACTTCCCACCTCACTGACAGCAGCAGGAGGTCCCTGCCCCTAACTTGGGGACAGGGTGAGGAAAAGCCTTTGGGGGCGGGACCAGGTGAGGGAAGGGAGTTAGACCCAGTGGGCAGGGCCGCGGGGGTAGGGGGGGAAGAGAGAAAGTCGCCACAACCGGGTGCAGGGGAGGGATGGGACGAGCCCGCGACCGCGGGGCGAACACTGGGAGGGCGGGGGGACGCCGGAGAGAGGGAGGGACCTGCGGGCGGGGAGGGAGAGACAGAGGGAGGAGAGGAAGGGGAGGCGTGCGCTCCCGAGCCAGCCGGGGACTGCGAGGCGGATACAGCCAGGCCGGCGGCCGCCGAGGGTACCCGCCCAGGCGACCCGCCCTCCCGGCCGCGGCGTGGACGGACGGACTGGCCGACCGCGCTGCGTGCAGGAGGCGCCCGGCCATGTTCAGCCGGAGCTCCCGGAAAAGACTCTCCAGCCGCTCGGTGAGTGTCCCCCACTGGAGCGGGGCCGATCGCCGGGTACCTCCAGGCGGCCGCGAGCGTCAGCACCCAGCCCCGCTCCGCCCCGCGGCCGCGCACCTGTGGCCCCAGGTAAGCCGGCCCTGCGGGCGGGGGCGCGTCCGGGCCGCGAGAGAGAGGGCGCGGGAGGGGTTCGCTCCCGACACCCCCAGGCGGAGCGAGAGTGAGACCCGAACCGTGGACCTTAATGCCACAGTCTGGGGAAGCTCCGGAAAGTCCTCTACCTAGTATCTTTCCTTACTGCGAGTCGAAGTCCCAGCCGCAAAGCTCTGGCGTCTAGCCACTTGGAGCTCTAGCAGGGGACTTGGACTTTGGGGCTGTCTTTTGGGGTGTCCTCTGCTGCCCCCTTCCCAGGAACACCAGCCCAGTCCAGGGCGGGCGCGCGATGGTCGCTTCTCGCAGACTCTAGGGAACTGAAAGGTCTTGCTTTTGTTTCTTAGAAACCCATGACCAAGGTGTCTGGGAGAGACAAAGCCCAGCCATGGCTATTTCTTGGTGGTTTGGTGCCCACGCTGGAAGTAGCCCGCGTGGGTCCACACACACTTCCCCAGGCAGGAGATCACCCTTGGGGCACCGGCAGCTCCCGGCCCAGGGTCCCCACATCCGAGAGAAACAGTTGAGTGAAATCACCCAGGAGGGTCAGGTCGTCCTGCCTGGGACATAAGTGGGGCTTTGGACGGAGCCCCTGTGCTGGAGACATGCATGTGTTGTCTTTTTGTTTTGAAGTTGACCGGACTGGGGAGGATAGAGCGAGGCCAGCCATGTAACGCCTGTGGTGACCAGTGCCCTGGGTTCGCCTTGCATAAATGGAGGTAGGATGCCTTAAACACATGACAGACACTGCAGCGAGAAAAAAGCACTCACGTATATATAGATACAAGTATATTCGCCCCCCACCCCCCGTAAGTCACATGGAAAGAATGCAAGGGCTGTTCCTTTAAGAGCAGGGCTACATCTGCTACAAATATTGAAGGTGGAAGTGGTGGCCAGGGGGATGCCGAGCGCTAGTCTCAGGCAGCATTTCCCTGATGTGAGAGCTTTAGATCCCTCACACCCCCACTGGCGCAGTGTGTCTAGTAACTCACCCCCAAACAGTTCAACCTGGGTATGGCAGGGTTGCCCAGTGACACACTGCAGCAGGCATAGGATCCCCTAGACCAGCTGGTGTTTTCCAGTTGTGTTTATAATTTAGCCCCTGTAACTCTGGGTCCCAACCACAAATCTAGGACTGCCCGCCTGCACTGTGTCAACCCTCTTCGGTGACCAGATGTTTCTTATTAATGTGCCTTGAATGTTGACTTCCAGGCAGCCCCAGCCTGGATTGGAATGATTATGTTTGGGAGACAAGAGATCTGGGTGCCCTCCCAAAGCATCTGGTGGCTGGGGCTCTGGTTGGGAAAAGTTGGGGTACAAGCCTACCCGCTCTCAGTTTGGTGATATAAAGAGAAGAGGTGAATTCTGCCTGACATCTTCATAAAAGGGAGAAAACTGGCGACAGGGGAAAATTGTCCAGCATCATGACACGTGCTCTCTTGGATTAGTATGCCTTTCTTCCTTTCTCCACCACTCATATGCTTCTTTGAAGAAGGCTGTTTCTAGATACTAGGTAGAAAATTCTGCTTTGATTTTTTCCTCCCTTTCTATTCATATCTCTGCATTCCCCTATTTGTAATGTGTGCTGGCACCCAGTTATACGAAAACTCCCAACCACCTCCTTCAGAAATTAAATGCTTTTGTTCCACGCTCATATGGGTCTGGCAGGCTCTTTGCCTTTGTTTCAGGGCACTGAGAGCAACCCTTATGGCTCCCAGCATTTAATAACTTCTGTGACAGAGTCAAGGCAGGCGACCTTATAAATATATAATTGGCAGACATAGACATCCATCAGTTGTGCAAATGTTTTAGCCCAAATAGGTGTGCTCAGGGTAGGCCCCTGTGCGTCCCAAATATGAAAGTGGGTGATATGAGGGAGTAAGTGAAGAAGCCTTGTTTGATAAACCAGTAGGACAGAACTACTGTTGGCTATTTTTTTTTTTTTTTTACAGGGTCTCACTTTGTCACCCTCAGTAGAGTGCTGTAGTGTCATAGATCACAGTAACCTCAAACTCTTGGCCTTAAGTGATTCTTTTGCCTCAGCCTCACAAGTAGTTGGGACTACAGGGGCCTGCCACAATGCCCGCCTGTTTTTTGGTTGGAGTTGTCATTGTT
>NW_003852410.1:22992200-22997250 GCF_000181295.1 Otolemur garnettii
CCTTGTTTGATAAACCAGTAGGACAGAACTACTGTTGGCTTTTTTTTTTTTTTTTTGAGACACAGTCTCACTATGTCACTCTGGGTAGAGTGCTGTGACATCACAGCTCACCACAACCTACAGCTCTTAGGCTTAAGTGATTCTTTTGCCTCAGCCTCACAAGTAGTTGGGACTACAGGGGCCTGCCACAATGCCCGCCTGTTTTTTGGTTGGAGTTGTCATTGTTGGCAGGCCTGGGCTGGCCCACCAGCTCCGGTGTATGTGACTGGTGCCCTAGCCACTGAGCTACAGGTGCTGAGCCTTGATGGCTTTCTTTTTGATCCATCTTGTGCTCTAATGGGGGTGGGAAAGGGAGTGTGATAAATAGCAGGGTGAGTGATTTCCAACTTTCCTTTCTTCCCCAACTCTGCAATCCTTGGGTTAACTTCTGGCCAGAGGCCTTGTGGGGTACAGTGGTGAAATGTGGAGGTTTAGCCTGAGTGATCTTCCTGGGCTGTGACTTCTAACCTCTCATCAGTGACAAATTCTCCCTAGTTCTCAGTTTCCCTCCTGCTAAGTGGGCATAATAATAGTATTTTCCTCAGGGCCTTATCATAGGGATTAAATAAGATATTGAAAACACATTGTCTTCTCCCAGGGACATAGTAAATATTTGCTAATTATGCTAATTATTTTTAGCTTCCTTTCAACCACTGTTCAGGAGGAGATATAACTAGCTAGCATTCCTGAGGGGCCTAGACCTTCAGGACTACAGCTTCTTGGAGAACCTTAAGCCATTTTAACCCAGCTAATTTTCTGATGGGAAAACAAGTGTTTTATTTTCAGCTCCTTATGGAGCAGTTTTTTTGGAAAGAGACCCTTTCATCAGACTGAGTCACATTCTCATGTCGAATCAATTTCCCTGCTAGTAGCAGAAGGCTTCACTTGGGCTCCATGAATGGGGTTTTTATGGCACTTCCATCCATTGCTGAAAAGAAAGCTCCTTGCTCTTGCCCCCTCCTTTTCCCCACAGACATACTTTTGGAGAAGAGGGATGACCAGCTGTGTCTGGGTTATAGCATGATCATCTTTTTGGCAGTTTGAAATCCACTTTCTGCTCCTCTGACTGGAGCCCCTGTGACTCCTGACAGAGATGCTGAAGGCGCCTTTGGTTTGACCCAGGGAGAGTGGAACCACTCCCCGCCACTTACTCCAGTTCTTTTTTTTTTTTACAGTTTTTGGCCAGGGCTGGGTTTGAACCTACCACCTCTGGCATATGGGGCCTGTGCCCTATTCCTTTGAGCCACAGGTGCCATCCCTCCCTTACTCTAAATACCAACAAGCCCAGAGATCCACTCATTGGCCTCAGCCACTTGGTCGTCCTTAGTTGTCCTGTCTGCTCCACCTTAAGTCCCCTTGCAGTCCTTTGTCCACACAGCAGGCATCCCTTACAGACAGGATAGAATTGTGTTTCTGTGTCCCAGCATGAAGGCCCTAAAGTTCTAGGGAGGAAGCCTGATATAAACAAACTTTGCTTCCCTCTGGCATGGTGGAGCTTTGAAGTCCAGACAGAGTGGGGCTGGCATTTGTTCTACAAGCCACGTGACCTTGGACAAATGACATAGGTTCTCAGCGTTTCATTTTCTTTGCTTGTCAAATTGGGATGTCTACAGAACCGATATTTGCATGCCTGCTGTGTGACATAGCAAAGAAGCAAACAGATAGGATTCTTGTAATAACCACGTTTTAGATAAGGTGACCAGGGAGGGGATCTCTGAGGAGGTAACATCTGAGCAGAGATCTAAAGCAATTGGTGGAGGATCCCGCTGATTCGAACCTGGTGCAGGAATCAGCAGTGTCATCATCTGAGGGAGCGTGTTAGAAATGCAAAATCTCTGGCCCTCCTGTAGACCCACTGGATGAAAACCCGAGTTTGAACAAGATCCCCAGCTGATTCATGTACACACTGGAGATGGAGCGGCCCTGAGTTAAAACACCTAGCACTGTGTATGGTAAATTGCTTTTCCCACCTTGGGTCTTCCTCTGTGTGAGGAAAGACATCTGAGTTCCTGTGGAAGTCTTGTATATTTTATGGGGCTTCTTCTGAGTGACCACACTCTCTCCACATTTTTGTTGCTACTTTAGGTGGAAAATGTGGGGATTTTTAAAGATTTCTAAAACAAAGACACAAACAAGAATGTATGTGTCTTGGAGAACAGAGAGCTCCCAATTGCCAGTAGGGGCTCTCTCCTTCACTAGATGCAGGGCAGCTGAGGAACAAAGGTGGCCACTGCTCCAACAGGTGACCTAGCCTGGGAGAGGTGTCACCTAAAGGTGGCCTAGAGGCAATGCCACAAGGCTGGGAGGTGGAGGGAGATGTCATTAAGAGGAAGATTAAGGCTTCTTCATGGATTGTAGCCAGAACGAAATCATGAATAACTAAGCACTTAGTGTCCCGTGTTACAAGATAGCTTTCAGAGTGAGGTTAATTGAGCCAGTTTGAACACAGAGAGAAAATAGCCGTTCTTACAGTAAGGATTTGCTTCCTACCTGCCCCGGAACTGATGGGTAGTAATAGTAACACCAAAACAACACCAGCAATAGACTCTTAACTCTGTCAGGGATCCTGCTTCCATTGTTTAGATACATTTTGATTTAATTCTCACCCAATCTTATTTCCGTGATGAGACAACTGAGGATGAAGGTTGTTAAATAACTGACTCTAGGTCACTTGGCAAGGGAGAATGATCCTGGAATTTGGCTCCAAAACCAGAGTTAGCTCATTTTCTTATGATTCACTACCTCTTATTACTTATTCTAAGGCAGTGGCCGCAAGCTGGAGCCACTGGAGTCGAATCTAGCCTGCAGATAGGTTGTGATTGATCTGCACAGCATATAAAGGAGGCTTTTTCTAATATTATAATCCACATTTCCACCCTCTCTTGAAACATCTGAAGATGGAGTAACCTGAGGGGCACTTTTCTGCATGACAGTAACTGGCAGGACATGAATAGTGTCCCTGTAGATGGGCATGACTTTGGTTCACTGTAGTCCCCAGCACTCCAGTTCAGGTGAGGGTTCTCTTCAAATATTTAGGTTACCTGTTAGGTACTGGAAATGATTAGAGTTTGCAGATCCTGAATGAGCCATTCTCATCTCTCCAAAAAAAGTTTTTAAAGAATAGTATGCTTTTCCAGTAGTTACCTATTTTACTTTATTTATTTATTTATTTATTTATTGGCTGGGGCTGGGTTTGAACCCGTCACCTCCAGTATATGGGGCCGACACCTTACTTCTTTGAGCCACAGGCGCCACAATTAAAATTGCAATTGATAATTAAAATGATCAGTTTTAGGCTTGGCGCCTATAGCTCAACCGGCTAAGGCGCCAGCCACGTACACCTAAGGCGGCGGGTTCGAATCCCCAGCCCGGACCCGCCAAACAACAATGACGGCTGCAACCAAAAAATAGCCGGGCGTTGTGGCGGGCGCCTGTGGTCCCAGCTACTTGGGAGGCGGAGGCAGGAGACTCGCTTGAGCCCAGGAGTTGGAGGTTGCTGTGAGCTGTAATGCCACGGCACTCTGCCCAGGGGGGACAGCTTGAGGCTCTGTCTCAAAAAAAAAAATATTTTTTGGTTGCAGCCGTCATTGTTGTTTGGCGGGTCCGGGCTGGGGATCTGAACCCGCCACCTTAGGTGTACGTGGCTGGCGCCGTAGCCGGTTGAGCTATAGGCGCCGAGCCAAAAGATCAGTTTTAAAGCATTGATAATTGCCAGGCTAATGTTTTATATATCCTTTCTACCTTACCGTTCATGACAGCCCTTGGAAATGGATGTATTTATTTACACTTATTTTAGTAGGTAAGGAAACTGAATCTCAAGACAAGGGGAGAAACTTGACTCAGGTTGTACAGCCAAATAGTCAATAGTATTCTGACTTTAAAATTCATTGTTTTGGGACTTCTCAAACCTTACTTGTATGTGAATTGCCAGGGGATCTTGTTCAAATTCAGATTCCAATTGTATATGTTTGATGCAGGGCCTGAGATTTTGCCTGTCTTTTCCTTCCTTCCTTCTTTCCTTCCTTCCTTCCTCCCTCCCTCCCTCCCTCTTTTTTTCATTTTTTTAGAGACAGGGTCTCTTCTGTCACCCAGGCTGGAGTATCCTAGTTCACTATAACTGCAAACTCTTAGGTTTAAGTGATCTTCCCATTTCAGCCTCTCAATTAGCTAGGACTAGAGGAATGTGCCACCAAAGCCTGGCTAAGTTCTTTTAAACTATTTTCTAAAGGCAAAATCTCAGTATGTTGCCTAGGCTGGTCTCACACTCCTAATCTCAAGCACTTTTCCTGCCTCAGCCTCCTAAAAGATTTTGTATTTTAACAAGCTCCAAGATGGCTGCTGCTAGTGATCTAGGGACCATCCTTTGAATTGTAAGGATCTAGATCAGCGTCAGTTAACTGAGCCAACCGGTCAAATCTGATTCTTCTACTGCTTTGCATGGCTCATAAGCTACATTTTTAAGTGGTTGGTTAAAAAGTCAAAGAGGGCTTGGTACCTGTGGCTCAAGCAGCTAAGGTGCCAGCCACATACACCTAAGGTGGTGGGTTCGAATCCAGCCCAGGCCTGCCAAACAACAATAATGGCTGCAACCAAAAAATAGCCAGGCGTTGTGGCGGGCGCCTGTGGTCCCAGCTACTCGGGAGGCTGAGGCAGGAGACTCACTTGAGCCCAGGAGTTGGAGGTTGCTGTAAGCAGTGAAGCCATGGCACTCTACCCAGGGGGACAGCTTGAGGCTCTGTCTCAAAAAAAAAAAGAAGGTAGATGCTAAAAAATACAAGTATCTTTTAAGTGACTCAAATCCAGGACCATTAACCAAATTCAATGCACATCAGAAAGAAGAATCATCTTATCAAGTAATTATTATGTCCTCAAATCCTGAACTCAAAAAAATAGAACATTCAAAAACTTCCAAGTAGACCAAACTTTTTTTGTTTGTGAGACAGAGTCTCAAGTTATCACCCTGGGTAAAGTGCCATGGTGTCACAGCTCACAGCAACCTCAAACTCTTGGG
>NW_003852410.1:22997270-23048833 GCF_000181295.1 Otolemur garnettii
GGGCGCCTGTGATCCCAGCTACTTGGGAGGCTGAGACAGGAGACTCGCTTGAGCCCAGGAGTTGGAGGTTGCTGTGAACAGTGAAGCCATGACACTCTACCCAGGGGGACAGCTTGAGGCTCTGTCTCAAAAAAAAAAAAAAAAAAAGTCAAAGAGAAGTATAATATTTCATGACAGGTGAAAATTATATGACATTCAAATTTCAGTGCCCATAAATAAAATATTATCTGAACAAAGTCTTGTCTATTTGTTTACATCTTATTTATGGCTGTTTTCATGTCATAATGGCACAGATGATAGCTGCATGTGAGATTGTGTGGCCCTGAAAGGCTAAAATGTTTAATATCTGGCTCTTTACAAAAAACGTTTGCTGACCCCTGCTCTGTATCATCGTCTAGGGGAATATGCAAGTAGCTTCTCTTGGTTTAGAATAAAAGAGTCTGAGAATCTTCTGGAATCAGAGCTAGAGGAAACATCGCCTGCAACCTGGATGAGGATGGTGGTAAAATCAAAGGCAACCGAAGAACCAGGGAATAGACCACAGCTATTTCTAAAGGGCATGTGGAGAAGAGGCTTGCAAGACCAGATCAATGAACCTCCAGTGGATTCTAAGCCCCTTGTAATCCCTTTAACATTTCAGCTTTGCTGATAAATGTAGATTTGACTCAAGCATTAAAAGGCGGGCTTTCGGAACAAGCCTCCTGGAGTCCCACTTTCAGCTGACAAGGAAAGCCCAGAGCAGGGGGAGCATTATGAAGTCATTATAATTATGCAGAGCAGTTTGTCTCTAGACAATGGCCCGGCCAGCAGCGGCCTTTCCAGGCTGGATACTTTGGCCACACTGCGGTTGCTCCAGAGTCAGCGCTGGCTGGGCCAGCCAAGACTGTGCCTTCAAAAGCATCTTTCTTCAGTTGCCCTGGCGATTGTGTTGATCGATGACTGAGGCGGTAATTCGAGGTGATGCTGGCCTGGTTTCCTGTAGTGGATTATAATTTGGCGAAGAAACGCATTCCCACCGATTATTTTGCTTGGGGAGGAAAACACTCTGTCTTAGTTAACTGATGTGCCAAGAAAAGGAAACACAAGGAGGGAGAGAGAGAGAGAAAGATTGAGAGATTGATTTTTGCCTAGAATCTTTAAGGCAGGGAGAAGGATACTAAGCAGCTAAGAAGGTTGCTGATTGGCTCACCTTATGTCATGGGCATTTAATAATGTATCTAACAGAAGATGAAATACTCATAGGATTTTCTTCTAGAGTAAATATATCAGTTTATCTGAATGTATCAATATTAATCTCTCTGGTTTTTGAAATAGATACAGCAATTAGGAAAGATACAAAAATCTCTCTTTCACACACATACACATATAAAACACACATATCACAGAGGAGAAAACTCTCTTTAATCCTACTTTCTAGACCAGGAGTTGGTGAACTATCTGGTGGGACAAAATTAGCTTGCTACCTGTTTTGTACAGCCCACTAGCTAAGAATAGTTTTTACATTTTAAATGGTTGAAACAAAATCAAAAGAAGAATAACATTTTGTGGTATGTAAAAATTACACAAAATTTCAATTTCAAAGTCCATAAATAAAGTTTCATGGGAACACAGCCATGCCTATTCATTTAGTTACATTTGAGGCTGCTTTTGTAATGACAGAGTAGTGGAGACAGGCCTTCTGGCCCACAAAAGGGAAAGCATTTGCCAACTGGCTCTATCAGAAATCAGTTTGCTGATCCGTAAGTTGGAGATATCTGTTTCCTTCATTCAAATTTTTATTAACATTACTTTATAGAACATGTATGTTCAATGTATTGTCTTTGATAGCTTACTGTTTTTCATATTTAGAAATACTTTTGGAATATTTTTCCACGTCAGTGTATAAAGGGCTAAAAGATAATTTTTTTAGCTTTTAGAATCTACTCTACATCTATGAGGCAAGGGAATCACTTAAGCCGAAGAGTTTGAGGTTGCTGTGAGCTGTGGTGTAATGGTACTCTACCAAGGGTGACATAATGTGACTCTGTCTCAAAAAAAAATTTTTTTTTTCTGTTTACGGCCACTTTGGTTGTTTTCCTTTATTCCCAGTTATATATCATACGATGCTGGCTTCACTAGCTTTTGTTATATTACAACATATCTGTGTATATATTTGCCCAACTTTATGTTTCTGTGGTGTAATTGGAATTTCTAGGCCAGAGGATAACATTTAAAATTTTCGGAATGCTTGCTGAATTTTCCTCCAGAATGATGGTGACAGTTTCCATCCCCATTCTTTTAAAAATGTGAGTATTTTCTGTGCTCCTTGGACTGAAATGCTGAAATATCTCAGCTTGTTCGGCACCCTGGTAATGAATTCTTGTTTAATTACCCTGAGTGACAATTTGTGGCTGATGAATAATGAGCAAACACAGAGCATGGATGTCAGTCATCTTTTTTTCCAAATAAATTGTATTTGTTTTTAATCATGAAAGTGATACCCACATTCTGTCAAAAGGTTGTCATTCATCCTAATGTCTCTGTAGGCGAAGGCTGGTGGGATGAGGGAGAACCTAATAAATTTGTTATGTTGTGGTTTCTTGGTTCAGAAAGCTCAAGGGTTATCCTTTAACCTTGTGATTAATGAGTTTCCCAGAGAGATTTCCCCATGGAGAGAAGGAGCATTCCCTAATGGGAATGATTCCCACGTCTTGAGCTTTTTAAGATCAAGGAGGTTCTACCTGTCTGTGTATGGGAGAGCCGTGGGGGATGATCTCTGGGGAGAAATGTATATTTCCAGCCTGTGTCATAGAAACTTCTATGAAGCTTGTAAGGGCTTAATGTGGTAGCATTTTAACTGAGTGGTTAAAAAGACAGGGTTTGAAGACAGATTGCTGGGATTGTATTCTTCCCTCTGTCTCTCATTAGCTAAAAGGCCTTGGGCGAGTGACTTCACCTTTTTTGAGCCTTGGTTTTCTCCTCAGAGAAATGGTGATGCTTTTACTTGTTCTGTGAGGTTGTTTCAGGGTAATGCATATAATGTGCCTCCCACTGTACATGGCTGATGGCTGGGCTGGTACATGCTTGTGGTTTCAAGAGAGTTTACTGGAAACAGGACTGGATAAGGAGGAAGACGATCTAAATTTAAGACCCTGGAAATTGTAAGTTATGTGATAGACAACAAGTCACTTCTCCATCATGAGTCAAAGTTCCTTCATTAGTTAAGTGGGAGTGATGAGTCCTGTCTCATGGACCGAAGCAGAAGAGATAGAATGAAGACCTTCCTGATGTAGGGCTTTAGGAATTCTAGAGGACTGCGACTTCAGCTAGCACAGCATTAGACATTTATATTGCATGTCACACACTTGCTTAGGGGCATGGACACATCAGGTGAATTGAGTTTGGTAGAACTGGACCCTATACCCTCAGAATCTCTTTGTCTAAGTGAAATATGCATCTAGTATTTGTAAAACAGGAAACTAGCTTTCAAACTCTGTTGCTGGGGTCAGTATATAAAAAGGAGCCTCTTTGGGGTCCCATGTCCCACCAATTAGTCAATGGAAATTCACATCCAAAATGAAAACCATACATCATCAAGGCAGTTCTTAATCAGTTTCTCCCTAGCCTGCTTAATAAGTATGAGTTTTTGTGGCTCTTGTGCCATGCCAGACATTTCCATTGATATGATCATAAGAGCTTAAGGAAAAGTTTCCTCTTCTAAGTTCCCTCAAAGATATTTACACAGTATTTGCACCTGGGAGTACACCCTGGCAATTCCTGAGATTAGCTATGGCCTGTACATGTAGGGAGGCATATTTTGTTAGTGTTGCATAGATTTAAATTGTGAATTGACTACTTAAGATTTTATATAAAAATTCAGATTTGGTGTACTGGACTTTATCACAGCTCAATGTATAATTGTCAAAATGTGGAAATAACCCAAATGCCCACCAGGAATGGATTAATAAGCTGTGGTATATGTATGACATAGAATACTATTCAGCCATTAAAAAAGATGGAGACTTTACATCTTTTGTATTAACCTGGATTGAGCTGAAACACATTCTTCTTAGTAAAGCATCATAAGAATTGGAGAAGCAAGGATCCAATATACTCAATTCTAATATGAAGGCAGTAGATGATTTAATACAAGGTGGGGGGCAGGGGAACGAGGTAGGGGGGAGAGTGGAGGAGGAAAAGGAATAGGGGTCATGGTGTATGGTGCACCTCTCAGGGGCAGGACACAATCATAAGAGGGACTTTACCTAACAAGTGCAATCAGTGTAACCTAATTCTTTATACCCTCAATGAATCCCAAATGATTTTTAAAAAAAGAGAGAAGAATTTAGATCTGGGCTTTCCCAGGAAACAATAAAAATAACATATGGCAATGCTGGTCTTATATTTCCTCTTTCCTTTTAGATGGAATTTATGTTCAGTTTTTTTTTTTTTTTTTTTTGCAGTTTTTGACCAGGGCCAGGTTTGAATCCACCACCTCTGGTAAATGGGGCCTGCGCCCTTACTCCTTTGAGCCACAGATGCTGCCCTGTGTTCAACTTTTTCACAGTTCCCACCCTTCCCTATTGTCTTGTTCCTGGCCTAGGTCACTCATTTCCATTGCCGACTGGCCAGTGTTGACTTCTGATTTTGTGTCTACTGAAAAGCAGTGATTGAATGCACATGGCTGGAAGGATAATATGAATGGTAGATTGGCAAAAATTCACTACTGGGCAGGGACGGCTATGTGAAGTAAGTTGTCTAAGTGGCTGAGGCCTCCATGTCTTAGAGATGCTGTGGGAAAGGGCTAGCATTATTTTATTTATTTGTTTTTATTTCACATTTTTCTTGAGGGCCATAGGGGAGAGGGAGCTTCTTTCCCACAGTTTCCTCAACTACTCCAAGCTTGGGCCCTGGGGGTCCTGGGAGTGGCTTGGCACAGCAGGCTTGTGCTCATCATCTTGGGGGGCACAGAGATGTTGTAGGGCATGGCCTGGCCAATTATGATGGCGTACTTGGTGTGGGGGCTGAGTGGAGGCAGAATTACAGCAAGGCCCCCAGTGGTGAAGGCCATGGCCAGTGCTGGTATCTTGACTCAGGCATTTTTGAGGAAGGTGGCGAGGTTTGTAGTTCTCTTGGTCTGGTGGCAGCAGGAGCTAGGAGCTCACATCATTGAGACAGCTGCACGTGTGGTTTCTTCCCTGTATCACTCATGTCCTACTCAAAGCAGTTTCCTGATGGTTGTCTTTTATTTTCCACTTTTTTAGACATTAGGAAACATGGAAGTGAGGTAACATGCCCTAGTTCACACAGGTAATAAAATAAGTAGTGGGGTCAGGATATGATATCAGATTTTGGGGCTCAAGATACTTTAACCGACAGTGTTTAGCTCTCTCATTTTGAATGTCCTGGTCTGAATATAAAACTGTAAGTTGGGGAAAACACTCTTACATTCTCTGTGGTCAGATGAGATCTGACTAGTGTCTACAATGAGCAGAACATCTGAAGAACCTTGGGCTAGTTGGTTTACTGAAGTCTTGAAAGTGAAACTCCTGTCAAAGCAGAGGGTGCAGTGTGCAGCTTATCAGTGTGCCTGAGAGATGTGGCCTCCAATGCAGCAGGATTTACAGTTCCACAGGAGGCCACTTGCAGTTTTCTAATCAAATCTGCAGCATGCAGCATGTGGAAAACCTTGGTGTTAAATTGGGCTGAATGGAGAAGGATGTGAAGGGGGCAGCATTAAAAATGCCATTTGCTTAATGTTTCCTACAGGAAAACTCCACAAAAGCCATCAGTCAAGGGATGGATTTTACAGTACATCCCTTCAGTGGCCAACTTTAAGTCAACACGTATAAAAATAAACAAGATGGTGATTATCCAGTCCTTGGACCCAGGCTTTTGAACATATGCTCCCAACGTTATAGTGATCTTGGTGCTGCGTTGGCAAAACAGATGCAAGCACAAGCACATTTGACCATCAGAAAGCATTTAATGAGGGCGTTATTTGATTTTATGTTTGGTAAACTACTTGGTGATGCAGAAACTGCTTTCACAATTCTTAAAAACTGGCTCATTATGTGTACATAAAACATCCAGAGTGGATCTTCCAACTTTGAGTGCTGAGGAATTAGGCCTCTAGGGGACTTATTAAAAGAATGCAGGTGGTTTCTTTCTTCAAAGACACTATGAAATTGCCCTGATAATATAATTTCTCTGGGTTTTTTGTTCCATAGTCAGGCACCTGGGAGTGATCCTGCCATTTGCATTCTTGATGACTGGGCCTTTGGAGCTTCTCCAGCAATTTATTGAGTTGTTTGGAGATGACAATGACAGACTCCTCTCATCTTTATGAAGCCAAAAATTTGGAGACAATAGGGAACATGTCCTTCATCTGGGGTCTGGAATATCTGTAGCCCCAGGGAAGGGCACAGACATATGTTTGCCTGGGTTCTGGGAGATGGAATGATTTACTAGATGTTTCTAACTGCTTGGGATTTCATATTTAAAAAAAAAAATTTCACAATCTTGGTGATAACAGCATTTTTAAGGCAAGTTTGTTTCTTATTATAAATTAATTTTAATCAAGTTGTTGGATAATAAATGTGCAGCTTAGGCAGTGTGGGAAATGAAACAAAGCCAAGTAGTTTATGGGAAAAAAAGGGCACAATTCCATCATCTGATCTTGATACTTTTAGTGGTAGGTGGTGATTTCCTTCTAGTCTATTTTCTTTATTTTTATTTTATTTTATTTTATTTTTTGCAGTTTTTGGCCGGGCCTGGGTTTGAATCTGCCACTTCTGGCATATCGGGCCAGCGCTCTACTCTTTTGAGCCACAGGCGCTGCCTAGTCTATCTTCTTTACATAGATATTTACATAGTTATTCTAGTTTCCTGGAATCACTGGAACAAATTACTATTAACTGGGTGATCTAAAATGGCAGAAACTTATTTTCTCACATTTCCGGAGGTTAAAAGTTCAAAATCAAAGTCTCAGCTGGGTTGATTCCCTCTGGAGGCTCTGGGAGGAATCTGTTCTGAGTCTCCATCCTAGCTTCTGATGGTTGCTGGCAATCTTTGGTGGCTTGAGCTATAGTACAGTGGTGTCATCATTGCTCACAGCAACCTCAAACTCCTGGGCTCAAGTGATCCACCTGCCTCAGCCTCCTGAGTAGCTGGGACTATAGGTATTTGACACCAGGCCTGGCTAGTTTTTTGTAGAGACAAGGTCTTAGTTTTGCTCAGGCTAGTCTCGAACTCCTGGCCTCAAGTAATCCTCACACCTTTGCCTCCCAGAGTGTTAGAATTATAGGCCTGAGTCACCACGCCTGGCCCACTGAGGTCCAACAATGAAATTTGTGAATATGCCACCATGTGCTTACCATCGGCAGTACAAAAAGCTCAGTAAGGTTTCATAGCCTTGAATATTAGTGTTTCACAGCTGTGTTTGTGTTGATGTGGGATGGTGCCTTGCTGAGTTTTGTTCATTATTGTTGTTGTGTGTTTTTGTGTGCTATTGCAAGAATGTCAGAGCTTGAATTAGAGCAATGAACAAACATTCATGAATTTCTTGTTAAACTTGGAAAAAGTGGAAGTGAAATCAGGATCATGTTAGTCCAAGTTTATGGGGATAATGCCATGAAGAAATTGGCAGTGTACAAATGGGTTAAATGATTTTCTGAGGGGAGAAGAAGTGTCACTGATGAAGAGAGGTCAGGATAGCTAGGAACCAACAGAACTGACAAAAACATTGCAAAAACTTATTGAATTGTGTATCAAAATCTTCAATTGACTGTGAGAATCATAGCAGACCAGGTGAACATTGATAGAGAAATAGGAAAATCATAACTGAAAATCTTGGCATGAGAAAGGTGTGCCTCTTGTATCACAACAGTGCACCAGCTCACAGGACACTATCTGTGAGGGAGGTTTTAACCAGTAAATAAATGACTGTATTTGAACACCCTCCAGCTCACCTGATCTGGCTCTCAATGACTTTTTTTTTTACCCAAAGATAAAGGAGATATTAAAAGGAAAATATTTTGATGACACTCAGGATATCAACCGTAATAGAATGACAGCTCTGATGACACTCCAGAAAAAGAGTCCCAAAATTGCTTTGAAGGGTAGACGAGGTGCTGGTGTCAGTGCATAGCTTCCCAAGTGGACCATAGTGATGAGGTATGGGATACTTTTTCTAGGATAAGCTCTAGAACTTAATTGTCCAACCTCATATGTGCTCAATCTGGGCTTCCTAAATGTGTTATTTGTGAAACCATGGTGGCATGAGAAGGCTGGGTTTTAACTGTGGGGCAGTTTTGTTAGGAATATAGTTTACTTGACTTTTATAGTCTCAATTGCCTGCTTGCAACAAGAATGGATTGTATAAGCTGCTGTGAATGGATGGAATTCTGAGATGAAACTTGGTGCCCTTATTGATGAGTTCACCTGCTGCATCAGTTGACTTCCACATCACTCTACATAGCCCATTCATCTTCTTGTAGCTTTTGTTAGACCTTGCTAGGGCAATGTAAGGGAAATGAAGTGGTGTTGTGTGGACAGTTACTTTGTGGGAAGGGCTTTTGGCCCTGTGGCTTTATAATTAATGTCTAGATTATATATAGGCAGTCTCCAGATTACAAACATCTGACTTATGTACAGTTCACAGTTATGGACAGAGACTATTACACTAAGCCCCCAAATTATAAATATCTAACTAACATATGACTCACACTTACGAACGGAGGCAATTATAGGTAATAGGTAAATGTTCCTGTTCCAACTTACACAAAAATTCAACTTAAGAACAAGCCCAAGGACTGCCTGTGATTCATTTTCAAAGGAAAAGAATAGGATTCCTTAGAAAAGGAAATTCTTAGTTATTCTAGAAATGGATCCCATCTCTATAACATCCTGCCAGAGCTGGCTCACTCCTCCCCCTACTTCTGTGTAAGTACAGCCAGAAAAGGTATTATGTTAGTTGTTCATCCCTGTTCTTTGATTTCTTTAAATACAATGTGAAAGGATCTAGGTCTGCTAGGATATAAATGATCTAAAATAAACACAAATTATGATTTTATCATCATCATTACATTAGCTATCCTTAATTGAACATTTACAATGTGCCAGGGATATTATATTCTAAACACTTTTTGTATTTTCTTATTTAATTCTTACCATTAATGAGATAGACATCATTGTTCACATGAGGAAACTGGGATGCTGCAAGTTTAAGTGACAGGCATACTCAGATGGATTGCAGGGGCATTTCCAGACCACTGCAATAAAGTGAATATTGGAATAAAGCAAGTTCCAAATTTTTTGGTCTCCAAAAAAGTGTATGTAAAAGTGATATTTATACTATCCTATGGTCTATTACGTATGCATTATGTTTGAAAAAACAATGTATATACCTTAATTTAAAAATACTGTCTTACTAAAAAATGTGAGTGATCATCTCAGCCATCAGCGAGTCTTAAACTTTTTGCTGGCGGAGGATCTTGCCTCCATGTTGATAGCTGCTGACTGATAAGGGTGGGGGTTGCTGAAGGTTGGGGTAGGTGTGGGAATTTCTTTCTTTCTTTCTTTCTTTCTTTCTTTCTTTCTTTCTTTCTTTCTTTCTTTGAGACAGAGCCTCAAGCTATCGCCCACAGCTCACAGCAACCTCCAACTCCTAGGCTTAAGCAGTTCTCTTGCTTCAGCCTCCAAAGTAGCTGGGACTACAGGTGCCCACCACAGCACCCAGCTATTTTTTGCTTGTAGTTGTCATTGTTGTTTGGCAGGCCCAGGCTGGATTTGAACCTGCCAGCTCAGGTGTATGTGGCTGGCGTCTTAGTCGCGTGAGCTGTAGGCACTGAGCCAGGTGTGGGAATTTTTTAAAATACGACAACAATGTAGTGTGCCACATTGATGGACTTTTCTTTTGGTCAGAGATTTCTCTGGAGCATGTGATGCTGTTTGATGGTCACGGTAGATCTTCCTTCAAAATTGGAGTCAGTCCTTGCCAATGCTGCCACTGCTTTATGATAAGTTGATGTAATATTCTAAGTCCTTCAGAGTCACTTTAACAATGTTCACAGTGTGTTCACGAGGAGTAGATTCCATCTCAAAAAGCTTCTTCCTTTGCTTACTGTAAGCAGCAACTCCTCCTCTGTTCAGGTTGAGATCACGAGATCCTAGGCGCTCTGTCACGTCTTTAGGCTCCACTTCCAATTCTCATTCTCTTGCTATTTCCACATGTGCAGTTACTTTCTTCACTGAAGTCTTGAGCCCCTCAGAGTCGTCCATGAGGTTTGGAATCAACTAATTCCCAACTCCTATTAATGTGGATATTTTGACCTCCTGTCATGAAGCACGAATGTTCTTAGTGGCATCTAGAATCCTTTCCAGTGGATTTTAAATTGACTTTGCCCAGATCTGTCAGAGGACTCACTACCTACGGGAGCTATATCCTTACAAAATGTCCTTATTAAATAAGACTCAGAAGTCAAAATTACTGCTTGGTCCATGGGTTGCAGAAAGGATGCTGTATGTAATAAAGGCATGAAAATAACATTCATCCTTATGTATATCTCCATCAGAGCTCTTGGGTGAACAGGTGCCTTGTCAATGAGCAGTAATGTTCTGAAAATAAATCTTTTTCCTGAGCAGTAGGTCTCAACAATGGCTTAAGATATTCAGTAAACCATGCTGTAAACAGATGTGCTGTTATTTCAGTTTTGTTTATAGAGCACAGGCAGAGTAGATTTAGCCCTAGGTTTTTCAGAATGGTCAGTGACCACTGGCTTCAACTTAAATTAAAGTACAAGCTGGATTAGCCCCTAACAAGAAAGTCAGCTTGTCCTTTGAAGCTGTGAAGCCAGGACTGACTTTTCCTCTTTAACTAGGAAAGTCCTAGATGGCATCTTCTTCCAATAGAAGGTTGTTTTATCTCCATTGAAAAGCTGTTGTTTAGTGCCGCCACCTTCATCAATGATCTTAGCTAGATCTTTTGGATAAATTATTGTAGCTTCTCCATCAGCACTTACTGCTTCACCTTATACTCTCATGTTATGGGGAGGCTTCTTTCCTTCCCTTTCCTTGCTCTGTTACCCAGGCTGGAGTGCACTCATAGTGCACTTAAGTAGAACTCTTGGGCTTAGTCCTCTTGTCTGAGCCTCCTGTGTAGCTAGGACTACAAGCATGCATCACCTGATTTTTTATTTTTTTGTAGAAATGGAGTCTAGCTATGTTGCCCAGGCTGGTCGCAAACTCCTGGCCTCAAGAAATGCTCCTACCTCAGCCTCCCAAAGTTCTGGCATTACAGGCATAAGCCACTGTGCCTGAGCCAGCTTCTTTCCTTAAACCTCATGAACCAGTCTCTCTTGTAGCTTCCAGCTTTTCTTCTGCAGCTCGTTCAGGCTTCATGGATTTGAAGAGAATTAACGTCTAGCTCTGGTTTAGGCTTCTGTTTGAGAAAATGATGTGACTGTTTTGAGGCTCAATTCAGACAACACAAACATTTTCTGTATTGGGAATAAGGTCGTTTTGCTTTCTTACCATTAGCATGTTCACTGCAGTAGCACTTCTGATTTCCTTAAAGAACTTCTCCGTTGCATTAACAATTTGCCCAGCTGGCAGGAGAGGCCCAGCTTTCGGTCTCTCTTGGCGTTTGACGTTTGACGCGCCTTCCTCACTAAACTTAATCATCTCCAGCTTTTGTCAAAGGCATGCAATTCTTCTTTCTTCTTGAGCACTTAGAAGGCATTGTAGGGCTATTAATTGCCCTAATTTCAATATTATTGTTTCTTGGAATAGGGTGGCCTGAGGTAACAGAAAGAGATTGGGAATGGCCTAGTTGATGGAGCAGTGTAAACATATAGACATTTATTGATGAAGTTGGCTGTTACATTGGCAAGGTTTGTGGTGCCCCCAAACAATGACAATAACATCAAAGATAATTGGTCAAAGATCATCATACCAGGTAAAACAATAGTGAAAATATTTGAGCTACTGCAAGAATTAGCAAAATATGACAGAGACATTCTTTTGGGAAAGTGACACCCATAGACTTGCTCAACATAGGTTGCCCCAGCCTTCAATTTGTAAGAAAGTGAAGCATGATAAAATGAGCTCTGCCTGTACTGCACTGAGTTACCTTCTTCACACAGCTAGTTGTAGATAGGGTCTTGCAAACTACCATCAGATCTCACACTGTATGCCTGGCTCTAGAGCAGTGTTTTCAACATTTTTGTTTTTTTAATCTCACAAGTTATAAGGTTATGAGTTGAACCTATAGTTCAACTTCCATAGCACACTTAAATTATGTTGATCAAAAAAAGGAGTAAGAAAAGAATGTACTTGTTGTGCTTTGAACTTCTTTCAAAAATAATTGAATTAATGATTTTTAAAAAAAAATTAAAAAAAAAATTTCGCGGCACACCTAAAATGGCACACCAGTTGAAAATCAGTGGTCTAGAGAGATGGTATAGACTCTACCACTGGGTTTTATATTTCAATATGCATTAGAATCACCTGGAGGATTCCTGCCACTCTCAGAGTTTCCCATTCATTAGGTCTCACTTGGAGTTTAGAATCTGCATTTCTAATAAGTTGTCAGGTGTTGCTGCTGGCCCAGGAACACAGTTTGAGAACCACTGATCTAAACCCTTGCCCAGCCCTCTAAGACTTAATAGTCACTTCAGAGAGACTAAATTAACAGGTAAACATAAATGGCTTCAATTATTTAAATTACACATTTACACAGTAAAAGGCATATCTGAATTCACATCTCTTCTCTTCCCTTTTCTCCCCCTCCCTCCCCACCCTCAGGCCACACTGGCCACCTTGCTGGTCTCCAGATGTAGAAGGCACATTCCCCACCCAGGGCCTGTCCCCTGTGGGCACCTTCCCAGATTGACACTCCTCTGAGATAACACTCCAATCACTCATTCCCTCACCCTTCCTCTCTTTCTTCTTAGCACATACCATTACCTGACATTATTTTATACTTTTATTTGATTATCTGTTTTTCATTCTGCCCTAGAATTAATTAGTCTGTGCAAAAATTAAACCTCATAAGCTCATTTTATTCCCTGTCTTTTTTTGTTCAATTCCTGACTGCCCAGAAAAACTCTTGGTGTTTAGCAAAAATCCTGGCAGAATTTGTTGAACAAATGAATAAACAGTTGGATGACATGAAACTCAGAAGTCATAAAGGAAGATGAATTTTTTTTTTTTGATACAGAGTCTCATTTTATTGCCCTCAGTAGAGTCTCATTTTATTGCCCTCCAGCTCTTGGGCTTAGGCGATTCTCTTGACTCAGCCTCCCAAGTAGTTGGGACTACAGGCACCCGCCACAACGCCCAGCTATTTTTTTGTTGCTGTTTGGTTGGGGCTGGGTTCGAACCTGCCACCCTTGGTATATGGGGCCAGCACCCTACTCACTGAGCCACAGTGATGCCCCCAGAAGATAAATTATTTTGACATGAATAACTTGCAGATTGTCCAAAGTAAAAAGACAACATTGAGAAAATTATTTGGAACACCTGTGGTATACAGAGACCTGACTTTTTAAAAATGTGAAAACAATTCTAATAGAAAAAAATAAACATGAAGCAACTCATTAGAAAATTGGACAGAGGATTTCAGTAGGCAGATGTATCAGAAACATGATATGTTTTCTTCATGGAGATTAAAAAATTATTTCTGTTTATTTGTGAATGTAATCAAAATAACCATTAGATAATATGTTTGTGTATGTATTTAATGAACAACAGCATCCCTCTTCCTACCAATTACTAACATAGTATGTATACTCTTATGTTTTGGATTAAGCTTGGTTCACTTCTGTCAAGAAGATTAAAAGACCTTTTAAAGTTCTTTAGGATTTGGAATTGCCCATGAGTGTAAACAAGATTGGTAGCTGGTGGTAGTGTGTTCTAAGAAGTGACGGGTAAACAACTACGAAACTACACCGTCTACAACATCAAAAAAGAAAACCACTCTGTTCTTTTTTTTTTTTTGAGACAAAGTCTCACTGTGTTGCCCTGGGTAGTGCTGTGTTGTCATAGCTCGTAGCAATCTCAAAATCTTAGGCTCAAGAGACCCTCTTGCCTCAGTTTTTCTATTTTTAGAAAATGGGTGGGTACCACTCAAGAGCGGTCTCACTCTTCTTACTCAGGCTGGTCTCAAACTCCTGAGCTCAGGAGATCCAGCTACCTTGCCCTCCCAGAGTACTGTGATTATAGGTGTGAGCTACCATGCCAGGTCAAACCACTCTTTTTTTTTTTTTTTTTTTTGAGATAGAGTCTCACTCTGGCACCTTGAGTAGAGTGCCATTATATCTTACAGCAACTTCAAATTCTTGGACTCAAGTGATCCTCCTGCCTCAGGCTCCCAAGTAGATGGAACTACAGCCATGTGCCATGATGCCCAGCTAGTTTTTCTAGTTTTATTAGATATGGGGTCTCACTCTTGCTCAGACTGGTCTCAAACTCCTGTGCTCAAAGCAATCCCCCCGCCTTGGCCTTTCAGAGTGCTAGGATTACAGGTGAAAACCGCTCTGTATCTAGAGAGCCAGATGTTTGGATGCTCATAGGTATATTTGTTTTTCTGGTCACAATGACTTGGGAGTGGTCCTGCTGGCATTCAGTAGACTGGGGCTAGCGATATTAAACATTCTGTAGTTTGTGAGACAAGGGCCACCATACTGCAGGAGCAGCACATGTGTTTGGGAAGTGCATTGTACACCTTTGGTGTTTTGATATCATCTTCTCTGTGTCTCAGTTTCCCCGCATCTAGAATTTGAAGGAGACAGATTGTAGAATCAGGATGGACTCTGTCATGTTGAGATCTCCAACCCAAGAGAATTTGGCAAGAAGAAATTCAAGAAGACAGGAGTTCTTTACTTAGTCCCCTTGCTGGGGAAACCAGAAATCTCTATTCCCTGTATAAAACATCTAGTTTAGTAGGTTCCTTCCTCTCCAATGCTCTCATTCTTTCAGTCCCTCCAGTTGTGTTGTAGACACAAGAGTGAGTTGTGTTTTTTTCTAAACCTGTGCACGCTGGTTGTGCCTGCTGCTGTAATTACGTAAGTTACCTTTGTAAACCCCTGAAATATACATGTGAGAAGAAAGAAGAGTTGTTTCTCTGGAAACTGAACTGAATGCTTGGAAATGAGACATGAATGCTAAACAAATAGTTGAATTGAGTTTTAGGTAAAATAACTATAAAAAACTTGGGATAAAAAAGCTAGATTTTTTTGACAGTGTCTTTAAGTTCTGATCCTGCTCAAAAGAAAAAAATGAAAATAAAAACAAAAAAACCCCCAAAAAACCTGAACCAGAAGTTGAAGAAAGATGCATTTTCAGTGTGTTTTATGCATGAAATGTAAAGTACTAATCTGTAAACCCATGGGCAAAATACTCGCCTTCATTATAAAATGAATGTATGGTTATCCACAGGGTGGCCATAAAGTCCGTGTGCAGATTTGCCACCCTGTATTTCAAGAAATACATGTAAGGTTTAAAATACATAAAATACTTCATGTATTTTATGAGTCCTTAATGGGACAGATCTAGCTGTCCCCACAAACATTGTCTACTTCCTCCTTAGAAACATGACCTTCAAGTTATTGGCTGGCACATAACCTGAGAATTAAGACAGTATTTCCCAGCCTTTGTTGTGCCTTAGTATTGACTTTGACTAAGTTCTAGCTGAAGGGACATAAGTGAAAGTTGTAGGTACAACCTCGGGGAGGTGTTCTTCAAGCTTAAGCATGTACCTGTATTTCCCTGCTCCTGCCCACTGGATTGTGGATGTGATGGCTGGAGGTCAGGCATCTGCCTTGAACTGTGAGGTGAGAGCCCTATGTTGAGGAAGGCAAAGCAAGATAGGCAGTGTCTGGGTTTCTGATGATCATAGAGTCACCATATTAGCCATGGACTGTGTAATTCCAGACGTATTTACGTGAGAGAGAAATTAATACCTATTGTATTTAAGCCACTGTTATTTTGGGTTTTCATCCCAACTAGATTTTTAAAATTGACCAACCACAGATGTTGATTATGTTACATAAGAGATTCTATTATAGCAGGTCCTGCTTAAGGGTCAGGGATTAATTTTGACTGCTTGAACAGATTTCCTAGAACTGTCATTTCTAATGATAGGATATACATTGTGTTCTCTATGGCTTAAAATTCAAAATTATTCTTTTAATTTTTAGAGCACTTGCTAAGGGAAAGTGTGCTATTGCAGAATATACTGTTTTGAGGTGGAATGACTGTCCGAAACTTTAACTTTTTATAAATTACTACAGTAAATTGAATGCATTTGGATGTGGATGAAATGAGAGGATTTTTTTCATACTGACTCAACTTCTGTGTAAATCTGGGCCATTATCTATCGAGGAATAACCTGGAACATTTCAAGAATGTCATCATGTAGCACTGATTTTGCCATCTGAGAAATCACATATGCTGTTTTGGAATGCATTTAGAACTGCTTATTTTAGGATTAACGGGTATAGCATGAAGGAATATGATTAATCCCCGTGATAGCTCCTTTCATTTTACCAGCAGACGAAGCAGAGGGATGGAGTTCACATTACATATGTGGAGAAGTATGCCACAGTGCTACTGTGTGAGAGTGTGGGCGAGGGCTGAAACCTTATCGCCTTTGTGTGAACACAGAGAGGCATGTGCCTTTTTAACCTCTTAATTAAATAATCATCATCCAAAAAATTTCCTTGCTGGAAAGTCTATCTTGTTGGCTGTATCCCTGGATGGTTTTGCATTAAAGTCTTTAAGCTGGAATTATCTTTCTGATGGTTACTGCTGATGACTTTCTCAGTTTATTGAGAAAAGGGTTAAATTGGTAATAAAAAATGTCTGAGAAAAATTTGGACAATGTTTTGGGGTTGTCACAACTAAAGTTTTCATAAATAAAGGGAATACGTTAGGAAGCTAATTTATAAGAAGCGTAGAGGGGATTGATTAATTCATGAAAACTTAACTGTGTGTTTACTATGGCCTCACATGGGGTGAAGTACGATGATAATATCATAAATATATATATAGATAAAGTTGGATGTCATTTCTTGATGCATATGTATACACGTGTATATATTATACGTATGTCAGTATGAATATACACGTATGTACATGTAGATATGCATGTATATGTATATTTGTATGTACACGTGCTTTGTTTTTTAACACTAGTAGTATGTTGTAGACACTTCCTATTTTTCACTTAACAATAGATCTTGGAGAGATTCCATCGTTAATATCCATAAATATTCTCAATTAAAGATTTAAAACATCCCTGTAATAATCCATTGTGTAGCTAATTTGTTTTCTATCAGTTCTCCACTGATGATTGTTTAAGATGCTTTATGTTTCTAGTTATCCAAAATGGTGCTTCAGTTTCAATACATTCTTTTCATTGCCTGTGTGTGAAAAGATCTGTAGGATTCCTAGAAATGGAATCACTGAATCAAAGGGTATGTGCATTTTAAACAGGTAATTATTGCTAAATGGAAAGTAACTATTTCCAAAAACACATAGATCTGTCACTTTGTATGAAGGCACAAAACTAGCTAATTTTAAATGGCTAAGTATTTAACACAACAGACTTTCTGGAATGCTATTAAAACTTTTTTAATTGTAGTAATATTCACATAACTAGAATGCCATTTTTATTCGTTACTTTCATCTGTCAACTTCAAGTTTTTGCTTAACCATTGAATTGGATTTAACCCCCTTGTACTAATATAGGAAGTATTAGATAATTTTATCCTGGTGAAGTCTCTGTGGAAATAAGACATTCTGTCCTGACTGTAGGTGAACTGGAATGCTGTCAGCATTCAGCTGCTGATAATGGGATCACTACTGAATCGTGCTGTTGTCAGAATGTGAGTTTGTGTTTTGCCACAGGGTCAGTGGAGCCAGGCACAGGCCTGGGTGTTAAGGATTTGGGACTGGTCTATTCTGCCCCTCATTTTTCTCACCTCATTTCTGGGTCTTGATTTACACATCTGTAAATGTCAAGAAGTTAAGTGGATTAGGGAATAAAACCCTTCACTTTCATTCTTCCCATCACATCCTCTAGAAATGTTTCTTTAAACCTTGAAGCCAGTTTGAAAATCACAGGTTCAGTGTACCTGGAAACATCTATTCTGTCTTCCCCTACCACATCACTGCTGTACAGAAGTCTGCTGTATCCAGACTTCTCTATTTCTTTTTGAAAAATTGTCCTGACCCCCTAATAGTTCTCTCCACCTCTGCCCTTCCCTCCCTCTAATCCAGGGGTGGGGAATCTGTGGCCTCCGGGGTCCTTAAGTGCAGCCTTTTGACTGCATCCAGATTTTACAGAACAAATCATTTTATTTTTAGTAATACATTTTTGTCTTTTATGTTTATATTTTATTTTAAAATGCATGTATTTAAAATACAAAAGAATAAAATAAGTATCTGTAAAATATTCCTCCCAGATTGACTGGCACAATTAGAACATTGGTAAGCTGTAGGGCTAAATTGACGGCTACTAAACTCATGATTGGTTCTAACTTCCCCCACTTGACTGGTGTGCCACTACTGCATGAGGCTGATTGGTACAAGTTTATGAAGGTTGAGTACGCCAATCTGTAGTCAGATTTTGCCAGTGGTACACTGTGTTTCTGTTTGCAGTGATAGCAAACAGAGTAATAGTGATATTCACTATTTGTGAATAGTTGCACAGTTCAACAGTATTTTTAAATTCTGTCTGCTTAACAGCCCATCGTGTCAAAGAAGACAAAGAGAACTCAGAAGGAAGAAAACAGATTTTTTAATGAGGATTGAGAATTGCACCATTATCTTTTTTCTGCTAAAGATAAGATAATTTGCTTGGTTTGTGATATGACAGTATCAACATTAAAGAAATTTAGTATTCATCAGCATTATAATACTCATGAGGACTACAAATGTTTATTTTATTTATTTACTTTTTTAGATGGAGTCTCACTCTGTTATCCTGGGTAGAGTGCCATGTTGTCATAGTTCACAGTAACCTCAAACTCTTGGGCTCAAGAGATCTTCTTGCCTCAGCTTCTCAAGTAGTTGGGACTATAGGCGCCCCCCACAACTTCCAACTGGTTTTTCTATTTTTAGTAGAGATGGGGTCTCACTCTTTTTTTTTTTTTTTTGAGACGGAGTCTCAATCTGTTGCCCTGGGTAGAGTGCTGTGGCATCCTAGCTCACAGCAACCTCCAACTCTTGGGCTCAGGCAATCCTCTTGGCTCAGTTTTTTTCTATTTTTAGTAGAGACAGGATTCTCACTTTTGCTCAGGCTGGTCTCGAACTCATAAGCTCAAGTTATCCACCCACCTCTGTCTCCCATAGTGCGAGAATTAAAGGCATGAAACAGCTGCCTGGCCAGGGTCTCACTCTTGCTCAGGCTGGTCTCAAACTCCTGTGCTCAAGCAATCCACTGGACATGGTCTTCCAGAGTGTTAGGATTATAGGTGTGAGCCATGGCATCTGGCCCACAAATATTTTAAATTAGAGGGAGAGATGCAAAAGATTGTATTGCAGAAATTAAAAAATTAAAAGCAAAAACAAAGAATTCTTTCAAAGCAGCAATAAAACCTAGAAAAAATGCTACTGAAGCAACTTAAAAATAGCTTATATACTCAGGAAAAAAGTGATATAGAAATTGTGAAAGAATGCATTGTCAAAGTTGTAGGTTGCTTGGACTCCATTAATGTTTCAAAGTATCATGCAAACAACTGCCTCTTTCAAGGAAAACATAACTGATCAACAGCATGAATTAACCTTCACTTAACAGAACAACTTCATGCAATACTTCAAAAGAAAAGCATACTATTCGATAGCTCTGATTGAATCGACTGATACTACTGACTCGGCCCAGGTTTTAGACTTCATTCAGATCATAGCAGAAGATTTTCTCTTCTTTGAAGAGTTACTTGCTTTGGGCACCTTTGTGAACAGAACAGAGGAAATAAAATCTTTAACAACTTTTAGATAAATGTTGTGAAATTGGACTGAATTTAGTAAATTTGGCGAGTGTATGAATAGATGGTGCACCTTCCACGAAAGGAGAACATGAAGGGTTTATTGGACAGATAAAAAGAGTATTAACAAATTCAGAGGCTCTCATTTCTTTTCATTGTATCTCGCATCAGCTCTATTTCTGTGCTAAAGCTACTATTTTTTTTTTTTTTTTTTTTTGAGACAGAGCCTCAAGCTGTCCCCCTGGGTGGAGTGCTATGACATCACAGCTCATAGCAACCTCCAACTCCTGGGCTCAAGTGAGTCTCCTGCCTCAGCCTCCCAAGTAGCTGGGACCACAAACGCCTGCCACAATGCCCAGCTATTTTTTGGTTGCAGCTGTCATTGTTGTTTTTTTGGCGGGCCTGGGCTGGATTCAAACCCACCACCTTAGGTGTATGTGGCTGGTGCCTTAGCCACTTGAGCCACAGGCACCAAGCCAAAGCTACTATTTTAAGTGGCACATTTTAACAAGTTGTAAGTGTTATAGCTACATTCCTCTCAGTTTTGTTACATGCTAAAGTTGAAGATTAAGGTAGGCATTCATCATGGATTTGCCATATCATTCTAAAGTGCATTGGCTATCACAGGGACAGGTGTAAGCCAAAATTTTATCTCTACAAGAGCAGATTGTTAAATTTTATGAGGAACAGAGACAGCAATGTGAATAATTGAAAGAAGATTTCTGTAAGGAATGCAGCATTTCTGTGTGATACCATGTCAAATCAAAATGACTCGAATATTTTTTTGCAAGACAAAACTAAGTCTGTATATAACATATGGCAAAAAAAAAAAAATCCAGGCATTTCGATAACAGCTATCTTTTTTCAAAACATTTCGCTTCAGAAGGAAATTTTGGATGAATATTTTCTCTAGTTAAGAAAGATCACTGATGAGCAGGATGATATATGTGTGTCATATCAAGAATCCACAGCTGTTATTGACCTATTAATTGGAGAATATAATGCAAGATTCACCAATTTTGAGAATCATGACATCATACTCAAAGTAGCACTTCTGCCTCACCTAGTTGATGTCACCAAGGCAGTAAAGATGGAATTGACTGAGCTCTCAGTGGATGACATTGTAAAACTCATTGTTTGATGCTAAGAAAGATCAAATGGAAATATGGAAAAACATAGGAGAATACTTACACCTTCTGCAGCATGACTGGAAGATGCTTTCTTGCTTTTCAGTAACTAATTGCTGCAAATCTACATTCTGCTACCTAACCCAAATCAAGACACCCTTAAAGTTATAAATGTCTGATACCCATCTAGATCTGCGATTCCAACCCATAGCCATGGACTGGTTCTGGTCCATGGCCAGTTAGGAACTGGGTCACACAGCAGGAAGTGAGTGGCAGGTGAGCAAGCAAAGCTTCACCTGTAGTTACAGCCACTCCCGTCGCACCCACCACTGCCTGAACTCCGCCTCCTGCCACATCAGTGGCAGCTTTAGATTCTCATAGGATCCTGAGCCCTGCTGTAAACTGTATTAGATTCTCATAGGATCCTGAGCCCTGCTATAAACTATATTAGATTCTCATAGGATCCTGAGCCCTACTGTAAACTGTAGTAGATTCTCATAGGATCCTGAGCCCTGCTATAAACTATATTAGATTCTCATAGGATCCTGAGCCCTACTGTAAACTGTAGTTGATTCTCATAGGATCCTGAGCCCTACTGTAAACTGTTTAGATTCTCATAGGATCCTGAACCCTACTATAAACCATTCAGGTGAGGGATCTGGGTCGTAGACTTCTTATGAGAATCTAATGCCCTTTTCCTTACCCAACCCAGGTACACTCCATGGAAAAATTTTCTTCTACGAAACTGATCCATTGTGCCAAAACGTTTGGGGACCTCTGATCCAGAGGATCACCTGAAACTCCCTGCTGCAACCAGTCAAATGCTTTCCGACAAAAATCAGATACAACAATGTCATTAAAAAATTAATTAACTTTAAAATTAACAAGTAGTTCTCATTTCCTGAAATTAAGTATATAGCAGTTAGATTTTTATGAAATATATTATATTTTAAGTCTATCAAATTAAAGTTTCTTGAATATGGCCCTATTTTGATTATAGCTAAATTAATGCAGGCTTCCAACATGAAGAAGTCCCTCACCCTACTCTAATCCTTTCTCCACACAGCAGTCAGATACAAAGAAGCTATGCTTATGAAATATTGAACAGATACAAAGATGTTGATAGAATATGTATACAGTATAAACAATAGTTATAATGGACACCCAAGCCTACCACCTGGCTTTAGGGGAAAAAAACCTTGTTATTATTTTTCCTGAGTCCATTTTCTTCCACCCGGGAGGAATCAGACTCCTGAATTATGAGTTTATCATGTCTTTGCTTTACTTAATAGTTTTGCTAAAAGTATGTCTTCCTAATTGTATTTTGTTGGGTTCTGCATGTGTTTTGGGACACATGTGCTAGAGCTGCTCTGGAGCATGTCCCTGGGAGTGACTTTGCCAGGCCTCCTGGCCTTGGTGTGATACCTACAGTTCTACTAGGAGGCACTGTTTTCCGCAGGGGCTGTGTCAGTGTATAGGCCCCTCAGGAGGTAAGATTCTTTTTGCTGCTCATCCTTGCCTATACCTAATTTTTGGGGGGGGGGGCGGACAGAGTCTCAAGCTGTCACCCTGGGTAGAGTACTGTGGCATCACAGCTCACAGCAAACTCAAATTATTGGGCTGAAGCAATTCTCTTTCCTCAGCCTCCCAAGTAGCTGGGACTACAGGTGCCTGAGACAACACCTGGCTATTTTTTCGTTATCATTGTCGTTGTTGTTTGGCAGGCCCAGGCTGGATTTGAACCCATCAGCTCTGGTGTATGTGGCTGGTATCCCAGCTGCTGAGCTATAGGTGCTGAGCCGCCTATACTTAATTTTGTAAAATCTCCCTTCAGTCCTTTGTATGGGTGGTTTCCTCAGCTTGGAATGTCCTTTCCCCATATGTTCCTGGCACTGGCTACTCAAATGTCACCTTCTCAGAACATTTTACTGACCCCTATGCCCTCCTTGCCGTAAGACTATAAGCTCCCAAAGGGCTCTGCCCATATCAGATTTTTTTTGTGTTTTGTTTTTTTTGAGATAGAGTCTTACTTTCTCACCCTTGATAGAGTGCTGTGACATCATAGCTCACAGCAACCTCAAACTCTAGGGCTCAAGTGATCCTCTTGTCTCAGCCTCCCAAGTAGGTGGGACTAAGGCGCCTACCATGACGCTTGGCTATTTGTTCTTTTTTCTGTTTGAGTATCTGTTTTTTAGAGATGAGGGTCTCCTGGCTCAGGCTGGTCTCAAACTCATGAGCTCAGGCCATCTACCTGCTTTGTCCTCCCAGAGTACTAGAATTACAGGCCTGAGCCCCTGCACCCAGCCTCCCATATCTTTTTTGCTTACCACCACCGTGGTGGGCACCTGAGAGGAAATGGTATAACCAAGGTGAAGAGTTGGTGCAATGAGGCAAGTCCTTTCCAGTGTGAAGTCCCCTGACCCAGTGAAAGGAAGTAAGGTAATGAGAAAGTTACAGGAGATTCGCTCCATGTTTGATCTGGCTTCAAGGCAGTTTCATGATGGAGTTGATTTTTGCAGAGTTCTTTGAAGGAGCATAGATGCTAAACTACTCTGATGAAAGAGAACATTTCCAAAACTGGACACTAAAAGTCATATCTCAAGGAAATAAATGAGTTAACTTGTATGAGTAAGCAGGAGTTGTAGACTGATTGTCTCCAGTGAAAGGAGTTGAGGTGCTTCTGGGATATGGAATTAATCTAAATTCTAGCCAGCATTACATGGAAAAGACAAAGTAAATGAGGCTAGATGAGTGGTGGCTTAGAGACATTTTACTCAAGAGCCCAGATTCCAGTGTAGACATCGAGATTTGCTTGTGGATGTTTTTGGTTTTCTGCCTGTGCTGGTGGGAGTTATAATCTTTCAGTCCTTCATGGTAACACATTGGCTGAGAGCTAAGCATGTCCCACGGTGGCCAATGCAGCTGCAGTACTGGACAGACTGGATGGGGATGGCATTCCGCTGTTGAGAATGGAGGTACCCAAAAGCTATGCATAAAGAATGAAATACATTACACAGAGAGCCGTGCACCCCACAAAGTACTCTCTTGCACATAATCTTATCAAATTGCAAATGGGAGGATATTAACTGGTACCCAGTATTTCTGCAAAATCCCAGCAGCACTGATGCTTCGCACGGGGTATATGTGCCCTCAATGAATCTGTTTGCTCGTTGACTAGCTCCGTAAACTCAGGCAAGTCACTTAGCTTCTCTATGGCTCAGTTTCTTCATCTGTAAAATGAGAATATCAAAATCCAACAGGTTTCCTGTGAGGAAATGATATAACCAAGGTGAATCACTTGGTATAGTATCTGGAAAGGGGGAGTTCTCAACATTTTTTTCTTTTAAAGAATTCCCATTAGGGCTCAGTGAGTAGGGCACTGGCACCATGTACCGAGGGTGGTGGGTTCAAACCCAGCCCTGGCCAAACTGCGACAAAAAAATAGCCAGGCGTTGTGGCGGGTGCCTGTAGTCCCAGCTACTTGGGAGGCTGAGGCAAGAGAATCTCTTAAGGCCAAGAGCTGGAGAATGCTGTGAGCTGTGACGGTACAGCACTCTACCGAGGGTGACAAAAAAAAACTCTACCTCTAAAACAAAACAAAAAACCTCAGCTAGCTTAAGCCTCTCCTAATTAAAATCCTTTTGTGAAAGGGCTACTTTTATCAAAAAAAAAAAAAGTTTCTTTCACAAACCTTGTATTGTCTTTCATTACATTCTTAGTTACATAATTTTTTTTTTTTTTTGAGACAGAGTCTTACTTTGTCACCCTTTGTAGAGTGCCATGGCGTCATAGCTAACATCAAACTCTTGGGCTCAATTCATTCTCTTGCCTCAGCTTCCAGAGTAACTGAGACTACAGGTGCCTGCCACAATGCCCAGCTATTTTTTGGGGGGTGGAGTGTCTTGTTATACTTCCAGCTGGTCTCGAACTCATGAGTTCAGGTGATCTGCCCTCCTCACCCTCCCAGAGTGCTGAGATTACAGGCATGAGACCACTCCTGGCCTCTTAGTTACATAATTTTAAATGGGTGGATTGAAACTGAGCAATTGGTAGTAGCCAGTATGTACAAATGACTGGCGATTTGTGAAAAGTGAAGCAAGAAGTTGGAAGGTAAGTAGAGCTACCTGAGCACCAGCAACCAGATTACACCATATAAGCCTGTGTGGGAAGAAGCTTCCAGAGGCTGGCTGTGGCCCTTGCTTGCTTGCTGACATGGGTAGGCTCTCCGTAAACCTATGGCCAATAGGAAGTACGCTTTTTGTGAAAAGTCAGCTTAGTGTGAAAAGGATGGGCAGGCTGACTTATGACCCAGCGAAGCAACCAATCCCCTCCCAGGCTGTGTGCCTACACCAGCTGACACGGCTCGCCCTTCAGCCCTGACCTTTTTTTGATATCCTTCTAGAACAGAGTTTCCTAATATGGGAGTCTATGGATAAAACTCAGAGCAGTCCTGAACTTGGATGGGAAGAAGTTAGTGAGGTCTGCAGAGAAAGTATTCAGCCAAGTACTATGAAAAAGAGACAGATATTGAGGAAGACGTAAGACTCAAGAAGCACTATACATATGACAGTGACGCCTCAGTCCCCTTCAAAGTAGGCACCGTGGGACCTCAGGCAGTTCCCCCAGCATCTTTTCATTAACCTAACCCCTACACGTTCAACAAGCTTGGTGCAGGCCTTCCAGAACATGGGTCCCTTTAAACAGGGTCTTGACTGTCTTGGAAGTGTTTGTGTCACCTTTTTATTTGTGCTGCACCCCTTGCGTTGACCCCGAAAGCCTTCTGAATCAACTGAATAGTTTCTGCAGAGGAATGTTTAGCCTTCACGCAAAATCTGATGCAGATTTGTTGCTCTACTCTGCTTAATCATTTAGAATGTGAAGGCACCGGCATCCAGCACCCCACTGGCACAGTGGGGTTGTCATTATTCACACATGTACATTCCAGTCCCCTCTCCTTGGCTGTCAGGTGACACCAATATTGCACTAACTGTTCTCATTATATTCGTATTAACGATGGCTGTATACTTTCTGGACAGACCCTATTTATCTTTCTTTCTACTCACCTTATTTGAACTGAAGCATTTTCCTCGATTATGAATGAAGGCAACAAACCGCAGTAATTGCATTGACAATACCTCTGGCTTTGTCACCAATCAAAGTCCCCAGATGTTTTCCTATTACAGAATAGTTGTGGCAGTCATGTTGAAACCTTGTTTATGCTTAGCACTGCTTGGTAATGACAGTCGTTATTAGGCTTGCTGCTAGATCTTTGTGTGTTGTTATATCATAACGATATATGCTAAGTTATACAATATATATGCTATGTATATGGTATATATTATTACCATATACACTGAGTTATATAAGTTATATAGTAATGTGTTATATAATAAATATAACTGATATACTGTATAACATAAACTGTACACTAAGTTTTGTGCATCATTTGTACAGGGATATGCATTTACTCTGTATACTAACCTATAAGGACATGCACTACTGTATCAAACCAGGTGTGTGCAGGCATCTAAGGCCCTGGACAAATGAACGATGCTGAGGCTTGTTCTGGGGGAGGAGGAGCTTGAGGAGGGTAGGATGTCGCTGCAGGCAGTTTGGGAGTGGTTTCAGCTTTTCCTAACCATGCTGTTGAATAGTCTTTATTTTTAAATCGAACTTCGTTTTTGACTAAGAGAAGCATCTTACGGGTCAGAGACTTGTGCTTCTCATGCAAGCGTTTTGTGAAGTATCCTTTTCTCTGAATCCCTTGGGATAGAGTTAAAATGAGACTATTCAGAGGTGAGTGGGGGCTTCTCAGAGGACCTTGGTGTGCTCCGTCCTCCTGCTCGCTGACAGCCATGTCACACACCACAAGCGTGTCCTTCAGATTCCCTCCCTCTTTCTTTCTTTTACTACTTGATGAATGTTTCTAATCAGCCCTTCTCCTAATCAGAGTTTGAAGAGTAAAGGAGACATAGCTAGGACATCCCCAAGGCCCACTGAGAACACCTCCTTAGGAAACTATGACATGTTGTTTAGAAAGAAACTAGGCCTGACATGTCCATCTTTTCCTTTCCGGCTGTGTTGCTCAGAACATTTCTGCCCAAATACAGTCCCATCCATCCCTTGACTAGGCAGTTTTCCTATTTCTTTCTTTCCTCCCCTCCCCTCCTCCCTTCCCCTCCTCCTCCCTTCCTGTCCCTTCTGACAGGGTGTTAACCTCACTCTCTGTGTTGCCCAGGCTACAGTGCAGTGATGTCATCATCGCTCACTGCAATCTCAAGCTCATGGGTTCAGGTGATCCTCCTGCCATGACCTCCCTAGAAGCTGGGACAACAGGCATGAGCCATCATACCCAGCAGGACCCTCCCTACTTCTGAGAGGTACTCTGTGTTGGGGTTCTGGTTAAGATCTCTGGCTTAGGACTCTGACTGCTGGATTCCTGGCCCAGCTCCATTCCTTAGCCACCGTGTGTCTTTGAGCAAGTTGTACCTTCCTTAGGGGGTTGCTAGGACAGTTAAGTAAGTTAATATGTTAACTGTGTTAATAGCAGTGTGTGACACTTAGTAAGTATCCAGTAAGAGTTGGCTGCTCTAAGAGTTCTAAGGAGGAGGCTGAAGGAATGGGGGGCCAGAAGAGGTAGGATTGTGATTGGGTGGTGTGGCTTACCCATTATCAAAACCATTATCAAAATTAATGATTGCTGACTTCATATTTTCTTTAGAATTGGCTTTTAAAATCAAAATGAATTTAATTTAGAAAGGAAGCTAGTGGATAACAGGAGAAAAAGACACGTGTAGAAGTAGGAAGGATGATGGTTTGGCAGAGAAAGTGGTAGTAAGCCCCAAGGGAGGGAAGTGGGGACTCATGAGCCAGGTAGAAAGGCTGGGCCCAGGTAGCCTGAGGCCAGGGAGGTGGTAGAAGAAGGAGGGGCTGGCGAGACCTGAGCTGTCTGACTCCCTTTAGGGATCTGGGATCTGAGAGGAAATGGGGAGAAGATGAGCAACAGGGTTTTGAGGGACTAGGAAGCGGGATGGGTACCAAGAGGAGGGTTTGTGGGAAGAAGCAGCTTAATGATGGGTTCTAAGGAGGAGGCTGAAGGAATGGGGGGCCAGAAGAGGTAGGATTGTGATTGGGTCCCACAACCCCCAGGCTGTGGACAGGTATTAGTCTGTGGCCTCTTAGGAACTAGGCCTCATAGCAGGAGGTGAATGTTGTGTGAACAAGTGAAGCTTCATCTGTATTTTTACACCCACTCCCCATCACTTGCATCACCGCCTGAACTCTGCCTCCTGTCCCATCAGGGACGGCATTATCTTCCCTTAGCAGTGCAAACCCTACTGTGAACTACATGAGAGAGGCTAATGCCTGCCCATCTGAGGTGGAGCTAAGGCAGTGATGCTGGCCCTGGGGAGTGGCTGCAAATACAGCCTGAGACAGTCTAATTGCAGGAAAACAAGTTCAGGGCTCCCACTGATTCTGAATTATAGTGAGTAATATAGTTATTTCACTATATATTAAAGTGTAATAAAATGAAATAAAGTACATAATAAATGCAGTGTACTTAAATCATCCCCAAACCATTTCCCCCACTCCATCTGTGGAAAAATTATCTTCTGTGAAAGCAGCCCCTGTTGCCAAAAAGGCTGGGGACCACTGGCTTAAGGCATAGAATTCAGATTGGAGTAGGGGTACCCAAAGGTATATAATGAACACTTTTCCAAGAGGTATGTTAGCATGGAAATTCTTTTTAAAAACTTTGTATTGAAATGTAAATTGCATAAATTAAAAAGTATACTAATCATTAAGTGTACACCTTGAAAAATTTTCCCTAACTGAACACTCAGGACCTGGAGTGGGAAAGGACATTACCAGCCTGCTACTCCCAGTGTTCTGAGCGTTGATACTGAGCCATGCTTTGGGAGACACAGTCCCTCCAGTGGGGACTTTCTCTTTATGCTGAAGTCATGAGGTTTGCTGCACACTGTGACAACAGAGGGTGGTTAATAGCGCTCTCCTCCACAAGGGAGCTTTGTAATAGTTGAGGACAGTTGACTAACGAAATGTCCAACTTTTCTTCATGAGACAAAGAAAGAAACACCAGTAACCAAACATAAGGAAGAGAACTGAGGGTTGCTGGGCCCCTCCTTTGTGACAGTCACTGTACCAAGTGTTTAAGGCAGGCAGTCCCTAGGTGACAAACAAGATGGGTTTTGTCCTTACATTGAATTTGTATGTAAGTTGGAACAGGCACCTATTAATTGTAATAGCCTTGGCTCGTAAGTGCAAGTCAGACGTAAGTTGGATGTTTGTACCTCCCTGTGTCAGTGCAACTTGTACATGAATTGGATGTTTGTAACTTAGAGACGTACGGTAATAGCCTCCATTCATAAGTGCAAGTTGTATGTAAGTCAGATGTTTGTAACTCAAGGACTGCCTGTATGGGTTCTCCCTTCAGTCCTTACCACAAACTACAAGGTAGGCTCTCCATTTTACAGAGGGTAAAACTGAATCTCAGCATTCAGGTCATGGCTGAGCTCATGCTGCTGGTAAATGTCAAAATCTAGGCCTGGTCTGAAAAGCTGGGACAAGTTGCTTAATTTTGCCAATCCTTACTTACTTTTTTATCAGCCACTAGTTTTTTTTTTTTAATCTCAGAAAAAAATTCTTTTAGGATCTTACCCAAGAGGAATTCTGTGAGGTTTATGAAGTTTTGTGAGAATTAAATGAGATAATAGTTAACATGCTTAGGAAATACCTGGCACATATTAAATTCTTCCATAAATGCTAATTACCACACCTGACAAATAGAGGTATTTAATAAATGTTAACTTTTGTTGTCAAGCCTGTCGGCTCAGAACTGTTTATTCAGTCTCATTATTGAGTGTCTGTCTTTAATGTTATCTGGCAATGGCTACTTCTTGGGACTAAAACATCTAATTACTCTAGGAATTTTTTTTTTTTTTTTTTTTGTAGAAACAGTCTCACTTTATGTCCTCAGTAGAGTGCCACAGCGTCACACAGCTCCCAGCAACCTCCAACTCCTGGGCTTAGGCGACTCTTGTCTCAGCCTCCCGAGCAGCTGGGACCACAGGCGCCCACCACAACGCCTGACTATTTTTTTGTTGCAGTTTAGCCAGGGCCGGGTTTGAACCCTCCACCCTCAGTATATGGGGCTGGTGCCTTACCCATTTAATTATGTCTGGTAAGAACAGCACTTCTTTTTTTGCCATAGACTTTTTCACTGCATAAAGTGCTCACTTTAAATTTTTGTTTCCTTCCGCAGTAGATTAAGATTCCATCAAAAGAAGCCTGCATATGTTGTTTCTTAAAATTTCTGATTTTTTTTCTTGTCCTGGTGTTCACATCTGTCTTAGCTACTTAAAATTAAGAGGAAAAAAAATGGTGTTTGAGAAATTCATTTTAACATCATCCACTTAAAAAGAAAAGGAAAAACTCATGGTAAGACATCCAATTTAGAATATTATGAAAGATTAGCCCTGAAATATGAAATGTATTCATCTATAAAATTTAAAGGCATATTACTTTCACTTGAACTGAAATATCAGCAGTGATTTTTAATTAGAATTTTTTAACTCCCAAAGTTCCCAGGCTAGAATGGAAAAAAATCAAGATAGTTTTTGAAGAAAAAGTGATCTAAGTTTCATTTTTCTCATTTTGTAATCTTTTTTCCTTTCTTTTTGCTCTTCTCAATAGCCAACATTCTAAAAATAGTCTTGTGTTGGTTTGTAAGCTTCCTCAGTCTGGCCTAGGATGCATTTTTTTTTTTAAAGATGTTATCGCAGTACTTGGTTTCCAGTGATAATTTACATGGACTTAGAAGAATTCCCCTAGCAAAATCTTGTGAGGTTGGCTAGGGCAAATGTTTAACATTTCGGCAACTTGTCTCCATGTTTATTTAGCATTTCTTAGCCTTTGAAGTTTCCCATAAATAGTCATGAAGTTATCACAGAGGAAATCAGCAGAGATGGATTGATGTTATTCCCAAGTGCAAGTCTAGTACCAGAAGCTGGTTGGTATTTCAGTAAGATGGTAGCAGAGGCAATGTTATCTGTGCTGCAGAGGGCCCCTCTTCACTGCCTCAGAGCCTGCACCGTCACTGTCTCTCTTGATGGCTAACCCTGTTGGACCTTTGATAAGCCTTTTTAATTTTTATTTTATCCTGCTGGGATGAGGTGTTAATTAGGAAACAGAGGAACTGTTTTTCCAAAATAGGGTTAATCTACCAGATACATGAATGCTTCTGGTTGGGGAGAAGAAGACGTTAGTGCCTCCAAAATACTCCCTGCAGTGCATGTACCACAGGGCCACTATCAAGTGCCTAAGGAATTCAGAATGAAAAATATATCAGACTCAATGGACTGGATAATTGAGCTAATTACCTGCTTTGACCATAGAGGCTGAATGTTGTCTAACACCACAGTTGGCAGCTGTCTGGTCTTTATTGAAAGTCCTGCCAGAGGCACCATGTCTGCTCTAAAAATGGTGATGCTGGAGCTCTTGGTAGAGGAGAGAGTATTGAAAAGGCTTTTGTCAGGATCTGCCCTTTCCCCATGACTCCCTGGTCTAGGGTAGCGTGGAGCTTGAATCTGTAAGCCACTTCGGAATGAGAATCAATAAGATCTGGGGACAGATTTGAGATTGAGGGATTGAAAGTGTGGAAAAGATTCTGCATTGGGAGGCTGGCTGATGCTGAACACCTGTGACAGGGACACCAGCAGGGGGTAGAGAGCAGTCTAGGGGAGGAAGAGGGAGCTCCGTTCTGTTAAGAGGCCTGTAGGACATTCTGATGGAGATATTCTAGAAGCATATTTTAGGGTAAGCTGAAGAATATGGCTAGGGCCTGAGATAAATTATTAGAGTCATTAGTGTTTAGAGAGTTGCTATAATTTGAACACGTCTCCCCAAAATCTGTGTAACAATGTTAAGAGGGGGAAATTTAATCCCTACTGCAGCAGCGTTGGAAGGTGGGACCTAATGAGAGGTGGTTAGTTTATGAGGGTGTAATTGTGAATGCAGTTATCTCAAGAGTGGGTTTCTCTTTTTTCTATGTATTATTTTTTATTTATGTATTTTTTTTTTAGAGAGAGAGTCTCACTTTGTCACCCTTGGTAGAGTGCTGTGGCTTCACAGATCACAGCAACCTCCAGCTCTTGAGCTTAGGCGATTCTCTTGCCTCAGCCTCCGGAGTAGTTGGGACTATCGGTGCCTGCCACAGTGCCTGGCTATGTATTTTTTTTTTTTTTTTTTTTATTAAATCATAGCTGTGTAAGGAGTGGGTTTCTTGTAAAAGGTTATAGTAGAACGTCCATAGATGACCACCTCCCTACATGGACAACCTCAAGTTGACCTAATTTTTAGAGACTGGACATGTACCTCAGGTATGTATCAGTATAGCAGGCCTAGTTCCTTATGTTGACCTCCTCTGTTTGCCGACTGGTTTGTAACAGTCTTTTGGGTGGTCAGCTCACAGAGGTCCTCCCATATTGAAGGCCCCTCTTACACCCGCACGTGCTCTCTTTCTCTTGCTCACGGCCCCTCTTCCACCCACACGTGCTCTCTTGCTCACGGCCCCTCTTCCACCCACACGGCCCCTCTTACACCGCACGTGCTCTCTTTCTCTTGCTCACAGCCCCTCTCACACCTGCTCCTCTCTTTTCCTCCCTCATCCTCTGTGAAACACTGCAGAAAGGCCCTCACTGGAGGTTAGCACTTTGATCTTAGATTTCCAAGCCTCCAGAACTGTGAGGAAATATATTTCTCTTCTTTATCAGTTACCCACTGTTAGGTGTTCTGTTATGGTAGCACAAAATAAACTAAGATAGGTGAGGACAGATAAGTTGAAGCCATGAGAAGAACATGACCAGGAAAGGGTACAGGCCTACACTAAAGGTAGGAAGAGTGCAGTTGTTGGCACAAGTAACGCACACTCCTACCTCCCTAAAGTAAAAGGTAGCTGAAACGAATTAGTGTTTTATTTTTAATGTATAATAAGGAATGCCAAGCATGGGCATTCAGGATGGGTGTGCCGACTTGATGCTGTCCTCTGGGACCCATGCTTTTCTCTTTCAGCTCATCCATCCTCAGCATGTACCCTTGTCTTCAAGGGGACAAGGTGGCTTCTTCCTGCTGAGCCCCCCCCCCCAGCATGAGCACTATACTGGATTTGAGGTAGGGAGGAAGGGGAAGGAGAGGGAAAGTGGTTTTGCAGTGGAGTCACTTTCCTCTTGCCCAAGATCTACCCATGGATGGATGTCATTAGCCAGAACATGGTTGCGTGACTGCCCCTATATGCATGGGAAGTTAGGATATGTGGGTGGAATTCAGTTTCAGAATTCCTCCGGTGGTGTGGGCTCCTCAGTGTGTTGAGTGCCATTCTGGTGTTTAAGGTACATATTTTAAAATGCACTTTGGCCCTCTGATGCAAACTGGTGACTTATTCATTGTCATCCTGTGTGTGATTAGAGTTCTGTTAGTAATGCACCTGGACCAAAGGAATGAATAAATGAATGGTAAACATTCAGAAAATATTTACTGACTGCTGACTGTGTGCAACACAGGTAAGTATCCTTCCTCAAGTGGCTTTCTCTTTATTTTAGTCTTTCAAGTGGATCGTGACCAGCCCTGACGAAAGTGTAAAGTATTCCTTGAATATTTACAAGGGCCAAGAAGTGGTCTAAGTTCTTAAATTTAGTTATTGCTTTTGAGGTTCCCCTATAACCCTCTGAGGCTGGTCCTGTTTTGTCCATGTTATAGGTAGGGAAACTGAGGCACAGAGAGGTTAAGTCACTGGCCTGGTGTTGCACACCTACAGATATTGTTTTCTGTATTCTTTGCTACTTTTTTGGCCCTATACACCCAACTCAACCTCCCACCTTCTGCAAAATGTCTCACCTTTTGGTACCCACTTCTCTTACATTAATTCATTTCCTGAGCTAAAAGAAATTCTTCCCTACCTAAAGGTAAAGTGCTACTCATCCTTTGAAAAAAAATTACTGAAGATTTATATTTCTTAGGAGAATTTTCATTTCATCAGACTCATTTCATGTGAGAAATGGTGGATTAGAGTATATTTCTGATGGTGGGATTTTTACCTGGATGGAAGTGGTAAGCTTTTGGAGGTATGGTGAGAGAGCCTTTCCTATTGGCAAGATTGTCACCAGAGAGTTCCTGTTGAACCAACTTCACCTTGTGGCCAAGACAGAGTGAGAGAGAATTAAAAAATTAGATAAGTGTGGACATTTCTGTGCCCCGTTCTACTGAAGCTTCATTCTAGTCAAGGTTCTTAGCCCCAGTGTGAACAAGACGTGAAACTTCAGGTTCTTATTTGTTTCAGTTTCTGAATTCCTCTGGTGATGTGGGCTTCTTGCTGTGTTGAATGAGGTTCTAGTGTTTAAAGGTACATGTTTTTAAATGCATGGTGGCCCTTTGATGCAAGCTAGTGACTTATCCTAAGGCACAACTAAATAAACAGTGTCCTTTCCACATTAGTGAAAATAGGCTGAGAGAGACCAGGGGAGATGATTATTGCTGTCTAAGATAGTGCAGGAGGACCGTGAGGGGGATTGTCACAAAATCGTTTCTCAAATAGGTTATGAAGAGGAATTTTTTTCTCTGTATCAGGAATTCTGAACCTCAACACGATTGGCTTTCCAGGCCAGATAATTCTTTGTTACGGGGTAGTCCTGTGCCCTGTTGGATATTTAGCAACATGCTGCATCTCTACCCACTTGCTAGATGCCAGTTTGACAGCTAAAAACATCTCCAGATGGTGCCATGTGTTTCCTGGGAGGAATATTGCCCTGCTGATCATTGCTCTCCTTGCCCTACCTAAGTTGTACTCTAGCCCATATTTATGAAACTCTCGCAAAACTACCAAGGATGGGATGTCAGGGCTTAGGGGAATATTATGCTTTGACATTGGGGGGAGTGAGACAGGCAGAATCTATCTGTAACAGTTCCTTAAATTATCCATTAAATAAAGCACTGAACTAAGGCCTGGCACAGCAGGGGAAAGTATAGACAGAGTCCCTGCTCTCATGGAGCTTCTGTTCTGCTTCTTTTTTCTTTTTTGAGTCTCTATTGCCTGGGCTAGAGTACTGTAGCATCATCACAGCTCACTGCAACCTCAAACTCCTGGGTTCAAATGGTTTTCCTGCTTCAGCCTCCCAAGTAACTAGAACTACAGGCATGTGCCACTATGCCCAGGTAATTTTTCTGATTTTTGTAGAGATGGGTCTTGCTCTTGCTCAGGCTGATCTTGAACTCCTGATCTCAACCCCCACTCCTGCCTTGGCCTCCCCAACGTGCTAGGCTTGCAGGCAGGAGCCACTGTGCCCAGCTTGCTCTGCTGATTCTTGCTCATAAAGCATGGAACATCAAATTATAGACTTAATTAAATTGCAGGAAATGCTCTACACGGAAGGACAAGATGGCCTGACCAAGCTGGGGGACGCAGCAGAGAAGGGGCTGCTGCATATGAGAACTGAAAGATGACCAGGTGAGGGGGGAAGAGTGTCCCTGGCAGAGGAGACAGCATGTGCAAAGGCCCCGAAGCAGGAAGCAGCTCAGTACATTTGATTGACTGAAAACCAGGGTGGTCAATAGGTCAGAAACAAGGCCAAGAGTGAGAAAGATGAGATACGGTAGGGTGCCTGGGCTGAACCGTCATAGGGATTAAGGAATTCATCTTAAGAACAGTGGGAAGCTGTTGAACAGTTTTACACAGGGGAGTGACATGATTTGATTTGTGCTTTAAAAAGATCCATCTGTCCCTGTTTAGGTCCTGAAAGCACAGGTTTCTCCCCAGACCATGAGGAATTGACTTTGTCCCCTGCTGGGTGACCCTGAGATGGAGTCTTTTGAGGTTACCACTATCATTAGTGCCTGCACCCATCCTCCACCTTCCCCAATTTGGAACTTTTAAAAAACTTTAAATAAAAGAAGCCATTTCTGTCCGTGCTCTACCTTTGTTCTCCTTCTTTAAGCTGTGATTGAAGCTGGGCTCAGATATCTTTGAAAACCCCAGAGAAGAAAATGATTTCCATAGCAGCTGTAACCATGGGAAACCTTCAAAATAGCTCTTGTTCCTATATTCCACTCTGCTCCTTTTTCCTCTCATTTGGTTGGCTAGAAACGAGGGCTGGCATTTTGTTGTTCTTCTTTACATGTTCCTTTTGCTTCTACATATATCTTATAACTTGAGAATCATAATCATAGGATAGCATATTTAGGGAGAAGAAAAAATATGAAGCTCCCAAGATACACTCATTTGTTCCTAAGCAAGAGAAACTCAAGTGGAATGTTGATTTAAAAGATGAGATCCCAGGTTTCTTTCCTGCTGTTTGGTCCATCCCAGGGCATGAGATGGAAACAAGTACATCTTCTTTCTGAGACACTTAAAAGTGGTTTTCATTTGTTTCCCTTTCATTTTGCTCTCACGCGCTCTTGGCAATAAGCCATCTCTTAGTCACTTCAGAGAGATGCGGAAAATTCTTCCAGAAACATATAATTTCCCTTTGGGGAGCTTCTGTTCAGGACATTTGGGGGGTTGAGTTTCTGATCTAGTGCTTCTTTCTGGGGTGGGTACAAGGCATAAAGTGGCTGGTCAGTGTTTCTCTTGACCGACAGATTTTAATGAAATGTAGGCATGACAATGAGTGACAAGTTAGTGCTGCAGAGGTTAATAAGGAGATGGGGACACATAAGTATAGTGTTTGCTTTTGGAATTTATCCAGGCCACTGGGAGAGGCTCAGAAGGAAAGTTGAGAAAGGAAACGTGAAGTTCACACAAGTCTGTTATGTGCATTCTTGTTTCCAAAATGTTTGAAAACCAGGTTGAGAAATGCATTGCCTAAGTTAAACCAGCTGCTGGGGGCCTTTATATTCAGCGCTTTCTGGGGTCACCAGATAACAGGATGACTTCTTCAGGATCTCTGTGTGAGATAGAAACCAAGAGGATTTCCGTTATGCAACCTCCTTATCCTAACACTGCAGCATCCTTTGCCTCCGGAACTTACTGTATGAAAAGGAGTAACCACTATTGTTGGCCTGGACTTGTCTTCTGTTGTTGTACTTTTAGGTAAATGTTTTCAAACAAGGGATGGAGGACCTGGCAGTCAGAATCCTGAGGCTGCCTTTTAAGAGATTAGCCCCGGCTCAAGAGCTTGGCTTAGATGTCCAGAGTTTCCCCGTTGACATCCATGTTCCTGATTAGAATACACTTGCAAAAATTAAGTGAGATGACCTATGCAGCATGCCAGGCATGTGTCCTGTAAAGGTCAGTTCTCACCTTCTGTTAAACTTCCAGAAGGTCAGAAGACAACCGAGTGTGAGTGAACCATGCGGGGTGTGCATGTGGAGATACCTTCCACAGGTTCATCTTCCCGCGCAAGCGTGTGACATACGAGAGACAGAAAGTGGCACCCACGGTTTCTTTAAGCTCTTCCTTGCCAGCAGTTAAGACTAGTTAGTCTGAAAGTAACCCTTTATCTCGGAAGTCTCCAGAGTAGGGAGTTGGATAGATTGCTTTGCTAGTGTGCTGTGGCCTCCTTGAGGCATAGCTATTCACCTCCTAAGATGTGGGTGCTTCAAGCTCAGAAAGCTCGACCTAAAGTCAGCCTTCATGGACGCGCTATCTCCAGTAAGAAGTTATTTGTCTTTGAATAACAATCGCCTCTGTTACCTTTAAGCAATAATCTGTCTCATTAAATTGTTTGATTCAGTATGCATCTGTCTTTTAAGAGTATGTTGAGAAATTTCCAGATATAAGACTTTCTTTCTTCCAAGACCCTGCTCCTCAGTTCTAGATAAACAAAAGATTTTACTTAAATAATCTCGGCTCGGTGCCTGTGGCTCAAGCGGCTAAGGCGCCAGCCACATACACCTAAGGTGGCGGGTTCGAATCCCCAGCCCGGGCCCACCAAACAACAATGATGGCTGCAACCAAAAAATGGCCAGGCGTTGTGGTGGGCACCTGTGGTCCCAGCTACTTGGGAGGCTGAGGCAGGAGACTCGCTTGAGCCCAGGAGTTGGAGGTTGCTGTGAGCGTGATGCCATGGCACTCTACCCAGGGGGATAGCTTCAGGCTCCGTCTCAAAAATAATAATAATAATAATAATCTCAGAGAAAACTACCTTTCCATTCTTTGACTTACCCAATCTCAAGACCTAGGAAGACTCTTAGAAAATACCTTTCATATTCTCTTGAGAAAACTGATGTATAGGGAGAGTGCCTCCTCCTAAGGAAATTTGGTGGCATAGCTGAGGTCAGAATCCAGGTCTAATGTGGTATTTTTCAAAATAAAGTATGTAAATTCTCTGAAACTTAGAAAAGAAATGGGTTTAAAATATTACTATTTAAAATTTTCTTGAGTTATAAATATAAAAAACCTTATATTTTTATAATGGGTAATTCTGGAGTGATACGTGTTTTAATTGCTTCAGATCTTGGGTGCTTAAGTTTCTCTCAGTCTGAGCCCTGAGCCCTAGAGAGTGACAGGTGGCAGTGAGAGGGATGGCGGCTGAGGGTGCTGTGTGAGCTCCTTCTCCTTTAAAAGTATTCCTTTCACAAAATTGATTTAGTGTTTAAGCCATTAGATTCCAGAAAATTGGAGATATACATTCCAGATCTGTATGTGGATATTATTGGGGGGGAGGGTTCTGGTTTTAGACAGGCCTATGTTAATATCTGGTACTTGTGGCACCTGTTTGAACAATTCTGAAACTCACCACGGCCTCATTTTCCTCCCAGTATGATAAAGTTCATAATACTTATTTCAGGAGGTTATTGTGAAGATTAAATGATGTGTAGGATACCTAGAGCCTTCAGCACAGTGCCCGGCAGTCATGCTAGTTGTTATGATTGCTAGCTGAACTTGAGTCTGTGCTAACAAAGAAGGCGCCCACAACTTTCCTGTAATATGAGGAAGTTCTTCTAACTGGCTGATTTTTTTCTTGGTGGTGGTGGGAGATGGCTGATCTTTCTTAGCCTCACTGAATCAGACTATTCTTACCAGTAGGAAAAGATGGTATTTTTTAGTTGTGTAGTTGTGTATTAACTTTTTTCCCTCTAAAACTTTAGAGGGTCCACATTCAGAAAAATCCTTTGATTTTAGGCTGTTTATTACCAGGGTCCTAATAGACCCAATGTATCTACATATTTTGCTTCTAGCCCCTTCATTTATCCTTGGGAATCTGAGTCCCACAGCAGGGGTACAAAAGTTCTGTTTAAAACTATGGGACAGTGAAAAGAATAAGAAATCTAGCAGGAACAAGGCAGAGATGTGTAATATCTCACCCCTTCTCACACATGGAACTCATTGTGACTTTCATCCTGGGGGCCAGTTCCTGCATGCAGACCCCAGGGCTCATGCCATAAAGATATCTTGGAATCCCACCTCCTCCAATGCCCAGTTGGAGAGGCTGGGATGTCAGCTTGCAGCTTTGCAAAACTAATAAAAGTTAAACATTTTTTGGAAAGATGACCCATATGTTTAATAAATTTCAGTATATGAACCAAAGTCAGGTTTGATTACAAGCTGCATAAAAACTTCACTTAGACCAGTGGTTCTCAACCTATGGGTCGTGATCCCTTTGTAACAATGAAAATACATCCTGCATGTCAGATATTTACATTATGATTCATAACAGTAGCAAAATTACAGTTATGAAGTAGCAACAAAAATAATTTTATGGATCGGGGTCACCACAACATGAGGAACTGTATTAAAGGGTTGCATCATTAGGAGGCATTAGGAAGGTTGAGAACCACTGATTTAGAGGGTGGTTCTCAGTTTTCAGAGTGGAGATTTACTGAGCTAGACTCTCGGTGTGGCAGCTACTCCCTGTCTCTCTCCATCCATTCTGTGTACCCGCAAAATGGGGAAGCTTTGAATCCTCTGTTCACTCTTTTAGATTCTAGGATTTGGTGTCGTAAGCGTCAGCTCCTCAGACCTTTATCATAATGAAGCTCTGTAGTTTCCTACCCTCTGGGGAAACCCCTTTAAGTTGCATTTTCATTTTTGGTTTTCTAGGCCTCAATAAATGGATCCCATTTAAGTTCATAAGGTTTTTCATAAATAGACACCAATAACATTTAAGTATTAAGTATCTGTTTTAAACATCATTGGTTAAGTTCCACTTATTAATATTAAGTTCCATTAAAATAGAAGTGCCCCCTGACCATGTCTCTGTGGTCTCTCAAGGAATGAGAATAACCTGATAAATTTGCTTGGTTCTTTAGAGTTTTTAGAAACTCTCATATGTATTTTATCTCATGACATCAGCACCAGGGAATTATTTTTGTTTTGCTTTTGACTTTTCAAATCCCCATTTTACAGAGGATGAAACCCAGGCTCAAAAGAGTAAGGTGGCTTGTTCAACAACCTGGTATGTGACAGAGCCAGTATAAGGAACCAGATCTGACTCTGAAACCTGAACTCCTGCCCCTGCCCCGTTCTGCAACTCAAGTCCACACTGACCAACACATCAAATTGTGATTTGGGGCAGGCATTTTCCATAGACAACTAATGCATACATTACTTGGTTTAATCTTATACAACCCTCTGATGTAAGTAGGAGTCCCGTTTTGCAGATGAGAAAGCGGGCTGAGAGATTTTAAGTGTCTTATACCAGTTTGAAAGTTATTAGGGTTGTAGAGTTTCAGTGTATTTCTGCAGCCTGTGCTCCCTGTGCTGCCTTCCTTTACAGAAGTTACAACTGTGGGCTACATGCTCTGCTTGCTAAGGTAGGCCAGACTATAACACATTTGGAACAGCTACAAGTATAACTCATTACAGTTGGACTTTTAAAAAGATAATCTGATCATTTTAAAAGAGCACATATCCATTGGAGTTAAGTCACCAAAATAACAAGAGTATAGGGAGCCAGGTACTTTGTTTCTTTGCTTGAGCAGAAGACTTGACTTTGTGTAGAGCAGCTGTTCTCAAACTTCCTAATGCCATGAGCCTTTAACATAGTTCCTGTGGATGGTGATCCCAGGTTGAGAACCGCTGTATTAGAGCCCGTGAATAGGAGAGGAGTTGAGAGCTTATGTAGAAGGTGGGTGGGAATGAGATTGAGGAAGAAGCTGCTTTGGGCCACTTATCACTTTCTATAAGTGTAATGTCTTTGGGTCACTCTCTTCTACATAAGGAGGCTTCTGGAATGTGGGTCCTGTATCAGTTGCTGTACCCATAAGGATGTGTAATGAGTAACCGTAGAATCTCCAGGGTGTGCAGTACAGAGCACCTGCTCTCACTTGAGAGTCTGCAGATTGGCTGGGTAGCTCTGCTTCTCCAGTCTTTTATCCACTTCTTGGGACAGTGCGCTAGCCTGGGCAAATCCCTGGATGGGATCTTTTTCTCATTTTTTTCAAAGTGAAACTAACTACTAACTTTATGATTATAAAGTTTCTCCAAAGCAAATGGGTAAAAAAAAAAAAAAAAAAAGTCTGTTCTATGATGTTTTTATTGGTTCCTGTAAAAATGTGAAGACTTAAGTGTTGTGAAATGCATTTAAGTAAATTTATTGAATTTAAAAAATTATGATGTTTGTCTTTGATTTTTGTTTTAAACAATTGTTCTGAGAAATCATGGTGATAGTAAACAGTGGTTTTTATAAATGTCATTAAACCCTATATAGCTCCCCAAAATTATTTTTGAACATTTATCCGATCTATAAAATCTCAAACTCTGAGAATACTGATGTAGATCACGTGCCTTGTGAAACTGGAATGTTACCATCTCCCCTTCTCTAAGGAATCATCCCGATTGTGTTTCATTGCCTTGAGAGATGGAAGCTGATCATCCCTGGTCATCTGTGAACACTGGATCATGCCATATGTCACTCTGAAAGCCTTCTTTCAGCTGTGGTACCATGAGAGACATCAGAACCAACACAGTGACCTGTAGGAGGTTTCAAATAGAGAAATATTTAGCATTTTTAAATTTGGAAAGAGGGGCAGAATTATCTTTCATCTGCCTGTTGTTGATTCCTTTGGTATTTTGTAATAATTTAATGTCTACCTAAAAGTTCAGGAGGCTTTAGAAGCCTTAATTCTACTTATAAGCCCTTAACTGGCCTCAAGGGTGGGTCATCAGGGATGTGAATGCATCAGTTCGGAGCAAGATCCTCTCAATTTCAACTGCTCCCCTACAGTTCTTCATTTGGTTGCAAACTCTGTGGGTTGCTCTTTCCATTTTTGTCCTCCACTCTCCCAGGTCCTTCAAAATTCCTGCTCTTAGATCCCCTGCCTAGCCTTGAGTGGCCAAAGGACCAACACTTACTGTACTAATGAAAATCCACAGCAGAGGGCAGTCTGTCATGCGTATCAAGGCTTGCTTTGAGGAGATGTGTATTTAAATGAAGAATTGATAGAGAAGTTTCTTTAATTAGACTGACTTCTGTAAAGGGGAGACAAAGTCCTCACTATCCTAGGGGTCACCTTTTGTCTGTAAGAAGCATCCTTTTGTTCTCGAAGGAGGAGATTACCCTCTCCCCTTCTCCATCCCTCTCCACCCCCCTTGGGTCTAGTTTGTAAAGTTCAAGGAAAGAAGCAGGTTAATTTTAGAGTAGCCTTTCCGACCTTTTTTCCCCCTTTCTCCTTTTTTTCTTTGCTGCTTCTTTTTTTAAACCAAATATACAAAGTGGTAGGGACATTTGAACACAAAGCGCCAGGCTTCCTGAGTTTTCAGACTACCCTAACAGCCCCCTGCTCTAAGGATGAGTTTGGAGAGGATTATTAATGCCAAACATTTGTTTTTCTTCTTGTGTCAGGCACTCTGATGAGCTTGTTTTATGCGGTATTTGTCACACACACAAAAACATCCATAAGATAGATATGCTTGTTGCCATTTACAGGTGGGGAGATAGAGATACAGAGATTGAGAAACTCTCTCTGTAACCCTGAGCAAGTTGCTGGACTCTTCTGGGCCTTTCCTTGCTCATCTGTAAAACAAAGAAGTTATAGCTAAATAGATTCCAAGATCCCCATTTTTCTCTTGATTCAGGGCAAAATCAAATCAAAGCACTGGAGCCAGTGCTTCGATGGGCTGTCGGGGGTGGAGGTGTTGATGCCATTGATGGGGAGCCAGGCTTATGCCTTTGTCATTGGTTTAAAATTTCTTGAGCCAAATCTATGGCATGTCAGAAGCCCAGCATTGGCTTGGTTTAGCACCCACAAATGTTACAATGCTGAGTGTTGTCCAATTTTAGCAATAACTTGCTTCAGTTCCCTAAGAATGTTAAAATGGGAACTGCGTTAGTGGTTCTGAAAGCTTGGCCACTTAGCGCTCGCTTCTGCAATTCCATGAAATGCAGAGGCGAATTGTGAATGTGCTGAATTACACCAAAGAGATTAATCCCATTTTTCCTCCAGTAAAACTCACCAAAACAACTTGACTTCTCCCTCTCCCTAAAAAAAATTTCCAAAAACGAAACCCATAGCACTTTTGGTGGCCAATCTTCTTAGATGGAAGCTTTATGCTCTGAGGCATAAACCAACTGTCGGAAGACTTATTCTGAGTCTGTTTCTAGTCTTTTTATATTTCTTCATACATTTCCCAACCTGGCCCTGGGTGCTGGGTGCTGCTTAGCAGAAGCAGGATCGAGACAGGAGTGAAGAAGTCATACTGTAAATGGTTCTTAAGTACCCGGGGTTATAAGTTGGTTGCCTCTAAACTGGTCTACATAGGCTATAACATGGGCAATTATTTGTTGGTGTTGGAGTTTACAGACCACATGACCAGAAGGAATCGTTACAGAGAGAGAAAAAAAAACCTCACAGTATGACTGAGAGGCTTTTTATTGGTTGCTATATTAAGCTGTACCATATGAAAGTGCTCTTTGGTAGGGAAGGTCTGGGCTGGGAAAAATAAACTCAGGATTCATCAGCATATTGCTGGTGTTTAAATCTGTGAGTGAGATCATTTAAGGAGAGAATGGAGCTAGGAATGAGGACCTGCCCAAGGCCTGAGCCTTGGCAATGTTTGGAGGATTTATAGAGATGGAGGAGATGTGTCCTTTGTTAAATACTCTACTAGAGATTAAATGCACACACATACACAGATACACATACACAGTTAGAGGTCCTGGTTCTAGCATTTATGCACTATTTATGAGTGCATCTTCTCCTCCCAGATCACCTTGCCTGGCAAAGATGCTGTTTGTGAGAGGAAGCAGCAGGCACCGCTAAGCTGAGATGATGATTGATTATCTGTTAATGGTTTCCCCCTGTGGTTTTTCTCTAGCCCTCACAACCCCTGCCCACTTTTAGAGGTGTTTTCTACATGTTAGAATAATCCATCTCTGTAACATCTCCAAAATTCTTAAGGCTTCCGGACATATCTTGACCCATGGAACCTGGGAGCTTCTCTGCTAATCCGGGATCAATGGCTGTTAAGTTATGCTTGTGATAGTTAATTTTACACGTCACCTTGGCTGGGCCACAAGGTGCCCAGATATTTGGTCCTATATTATTCTGGATGTTTCTGTAAGGGTGTTCCTGTGTGAGATTAACATATTTAAATCAGTGGCCTCGAGCAAAGCAGATGGCCTTCCAGGATGTGGGTGGGCCTCATCCAATCGGTTCAAAGTCTGAATAGAACAAAAGACCAGCCCTCTCCCCAGGAAGAGAGAATACTCAGCTGCACGCCTTTGGCTTGCTTCTGCAATACTGGCTCTTCCTGCCTGATGGCTTATGAATTGGGGCATCAGCTCTCCCTGGGTTTTCCACACCACTAGCCTGCAGACTTTGGATTTCCATAATTGTGAGAGCTGACTCCTTATAATAAATCTCTCTCTCTATTTCTATCTCTGTCTCTCTACGTCTCTGTCTTCCATGGATTTTGTTTCTGTAGAGAACTCTGACTAGCAGAATACTCGCTACCACTCTTCTTTACTCTCTTTTTATTCACATGAACTTCAAAGGTCTTATCCTGGTACGATCTGACTGTCGTGCTGTGGAGAGCTCCATGTGTTCTGGAGCAGCATGCATGGGGTGGAGGTCTTGAGACTGTACACATCCAGTGAAAATATTCACTTTTTTTTTTTTTTCATAAACCTCCATGCTAGAAGCACTGACCTAATTAGATGGTGCATCTCGGCCTTGCAGAACTGTTTTCATTCCCATTCTGTTACCTGTTTGAACCCCACCTGGCACAGCAGTGGACTGACAGAAATGTTTGGGTTTCTTTTATGTGCTTTGTAGATAGTTTCCTGAGATAAGTGAGCAAAAAGCAAGACAAGATGAAAGTCTAACATTTTAGATTTTCCTCGCTTTATCAAATGCATACTTAGTAGTTAAACAGCATTTTTAAAGCGATGTTTACTGTTTGTTTTGGAAGACATCTTCTCATGCATTACTTCACTGAAACAACACAGGCATCCACAGAGATGCAAAAACACATGTTTCTCAGGGTTGAAAGTTAGTTATTGGCCCCCAGAATAGCTGTATTGCAGTTATACTATTGATTTTTTTTGGCTTTTTTGTTTTTGGCCGGGGCTGGGTTTGAACCCGTCACCTCTGGTATATGGGGCTGGTGCCTTACTCCTTGAGCCACAGGCACTGCCCCCAGTTATGCTATCAATTGGCATTGGTACGGAACCCGTGTAGTAGCAAAGATGGCCTAGGAGCAGTGTCAAGAGAGCTGGTAGGTCCTGGGGGCAGCTGAGTGGACTGAGATAAGGCTAGTGAAGCACCTGCCCCTGTTCCAGAGTGGTTGGCTTTGGGTGGGGCTTCAGGAAAGGGAACAGAGCAGGGGATGGCATTGTCAGCAGAGGACAAAGTTGGGTCTCTGTATCCAGGTCATGTGGGAACACTTGACCCTCAGTCACTGGCCAGGATGTCCCAGTGGCATCTTGCTTCCTTCTGGTTGTAGTAAAGAAGTGGTCCTCATGCCTCCAGTCCTCATTTCCTCATGATCATTGATGGAATGTCTTTCAAAGACCTTACTGAGGTTCTCCTATGCCAGCTGTGGTTCAGAGAGAGGCATCGTTTACTGGTGACTGCATCAAGCAAAAAAAAAAAAAAAAATGGCTCAGCCCCTATAGCTCAAGTGGCTAGGGCGCCAGGTACATATACTGGAGCTGGCAGGTTCAAATCTAGCCCGGGCTTGCCAAACAACAATGATGATAACTACAACCAAAAAAAAAAAAAAAAATAGCTAGGCATTGTGGTGGGCGCCTGTAGTCCCAGCTACTTGGGAGGCTGAGGCAAGAGAATCGATTAAGCCCAAGAATTGGAGGTTTCTGTGAGCTGTGACGCCATGGTACTCCACCCAGGATGATAGCTTGAGACTCTGTCTCAAAAAAAAAAAAAAAAAAAAAGGGCCATTAAATCTAAAATTCAACAAATGATTTGGAACATTTTAGGACATTATGTAATATATGATATGGTTTATATCACAAAGCAATTTTTGGTAACAGCTCTCTTATAATACATACACATATATGTATGTTATGTAGAGAATGAAAGCGAATGCATTTTAAAGTATTGGTATGTATTTATAGACCAATTTATATTAGGCTTAATATTTTGAATATAATCAATGAACAGCCTTATTTTATAGAAAAGGATCTGAGCGTGTCTGATGCCGAGCGCTGGGCTTTTTTCCCTTCTCTTCTACTCCTTGGAGCTTTATTGATTTCCTCCCTGCTTGATTTATGTTCACAGATTGGCAGTAGCCAATCAGACTTTGTGTCTTGAGTCTTGTTCTAACTTCTCCCTAGAAACTGTCTTCATGTACAAAGGGAAGAAATACTAAATTAGACTAGTCAGGCATTGGGTAAAATGTAGGCGTTTTTAGACAGAGAAGAATTTCTGTCAGGAACTGAGAAGATTCAGAAGCTCTGAATATTGTCTATAAATAAAAAGGGCAGTATGACAAGCCCACTGAGACTCATGGGAATAAAGAGAGGGAAAAAGCATGGAATCTGACAACAGGAGTTCGAGTCCTGGTTCTTCCTTTTACCATTAGTGGGTTCTTGGCTCAGTTTTTAAACTACTGACCTCAGTTTTCTTATCTGCAAAATTGGCATAATTATATGTGGTATGTTGATTACATAGTTTTACTATAAAAATTATGAGAAATAATGCATAGAAAGTGCTTGGTGCAGTGTCCAAGACATAGTAATTGTTGAATAAGTATTTGCAGTTATTGTTGCTGTTTTTATTTTGAAGCAGTTTTAGGCAGCAAATAAACTCTATTTTAGCTGTGACAGAAATGGCCCCCCCTTTGTTTGGAGGTATTTTGGCATTCCCATTTGTTGGTAGCATCCCTCCTGGTTTTCAGTATGGTTTTAGTTTATAAATACAGTCGTGCCTGAGTATTCGTGGGGCATTGGTTCCAGGACCCCTGTGCATACCAAAATCTGAAGATGCTTGAGTCCTTGATACAAAATGGTATAGTCTGTGCACATTCCCTGTGCATATTCTCCCACGTACTTTACCAGGGGTGTTCAACCTGTGGCCTGCATGCTGATTTTGGGAGGACTTTGGTGTTTATCTGGGTGTAAGATATCATGAAAAGCATGCACAGATCTTTTTTTATTTGCTCACCAGCTTTTCTTAGTGTTTGTGTATTTAATGTGTGCCTGACGAAAGAAAGTGTGTGGCAGTGAAAAAAAAGATTGGACACCCCGTTACTTATAATACCTAATGTGACATAAATGTAATGTAAGTAGTTGTTACACTGTACTGCTTTTTTTTTTTTTTTGAGACAGAGTCTCACTATGTTTCCGTTTGTAAAGTGCTGTGATGTCACAGCTCACAGCAACCTCCAACTCTTGGGCTAAAGCAATTCCCTTGCCTCAGCCTCTCAAGTAGCTGGGACTACAGACACCCACCACAACACCAGGCTATTTTTTTGTTCTAATTGTCATTGTTGTTTGGCAGGCCCAGGCTGGGTTTGAACCCACCAGCTCCAGTGTATGTGGCTGGCGACCTAGCCTCTGAGCTACAGGCACCAAGCCTATATTGCTTTTTATTTGTGTTATTTTTATATTGTTGTATTGTTATTTTTATTGCTTTTCCCCTAATACTTTCTATCCTTGATTGGTTGAATCTGTGGATCCAGAACCTGTGGATAGGTGGGTTCTATCCCTTTTCTTCCAAGTAATTCATGTTTTACCCAGAATACACCATCAAAATATTGCAGAAATGTCCACCTTTTGCCATATAAACCACTCTTCCCAGAATATGTGTCTGGCCGATGGAGAACCCAGAGCATGAAAACTCTAGTCAAACCCAACAAGGGATTCAGAAAATATAGCTACTTTCTCTCTAAGTGACCAAGGCCATTTTGGTGTTTGTTATGGCAGGGGCCACATTCTTCCCCAGTCCTGTCCCTGTTTTTTGCGGTGCCCTCCCACAATGATGCTGAGCTCAGCCACAGGACTGCTTTGGTCAGTGGAATACCAGCAAACCGGATGCAAATAGAGGCTAGAAAGAGAGCAGACATGTTTCCACTCTTGTTCTCCATCGGCCATGATTGTTGCAGTGGGTCTCTGATACAGTCAGGCTTGGAGGAAACTATTTTTTAGTGGTCAGTTTTTCCATGATGACAATATTGGATGTTTTGACTTTTTTTTGAGACAGAGTCTCACTATGTCACCCTTGGTAGGGTGCTATGGTGTCACAACTCACAGCAACCTCCAACTCCTGGGCTTAAGCGATTCTCTTGCCTCAGCCTCCTGAGTAGCTGGGACTACAGGCACCTGTCACAACGCCTGGCTATTTTTGTTGTTGTGGCAGTTTGTCCGAGGCCAGGTTCAAACATATCATCCTCCGTATATGGTGCCAGTGCCCTACCCACTGAGCCACAGGTGCCGTCTGGATGTTTTGACTTTTATAATGTTTGGTTAGGCATAGTCATGCACACTTATAGTCCCAACTATTCAGGAGGCTAAGCCAGGAGGATGGCTCAAGCTCAGGGATTTGAAGCTGCAGTGAGCTGTGATGGCACTACTACACTCTAGTCTAGGTGACAGAGCAAGACTCTCCTCAAAAACAAAGCAAACAAAATTATTTGCCAAATATGCATATACCTTAAAGAGAATGTTGTTACAAGCTGACATGTGTTCAGGATTGCCAACCAGATTTTCAGCTCATTGGCAAGATGTTGTTAAAGTCTGTAGGGAAATAAAACCGGTGTACTCATTTGAAACTGCTTGTAAATGCCACAAACAATCATCTGTAAAAATAAGGAAGGGGTCTCTGTTTCTGCTCTGAATAGAGAGAGCCCAAATCCTCAAATCACTGTAAAGCACACTGGTGGAGGTGACCATGGCTTGTCTGCCAGTGATGCAGACTTCACATCCTATGTGCTCTGCTGCTGAGGACACAGGGTGGTACTAAAGGGCAAGTCACCCTTGCCCTGTGTATTTTACCGACTGAGGTATTCATCAGAAGGCCCTGTTGCCAAGGACTTTGGGAGGGCAGATACTCACGACCACCTGGGTCTATCTTCTCTGAGATTCCTGCTCTCCGAGCTATTTAGGAAGCCGAGCCTCCACTCTCACTGCACTTTCCACTCACTGCTTGGCAGGGCCAAGTGAGCATCTCCCACTTGGCAGTGATTCCTGTGAGGGCAGCAACTCAGCCTCATTCTTTTTTTGTTTATGAGCCATGTGGCATGTAGGTGGAATTTAAGAGGACACAAATGAACCAACAAATGAACCACTGAACAAATGAATGAATGAATGAATGATATACTATTAAGTATTCCAAGTTGCTAGTTTGTTCTTCATGGGTATTTGTGGTACCCTGAAAACCACAAATAGGGAAAGAGACAGATGTGATGCCAGACACGCTAAGTAACCTTTGAAGCTTCAGTTTCCACAGGTGTAAAAGGCAATAATAATAGTCGCCGCTTATAGCATTGGGATGAGGATTATCTGATCAGGCCTGAAGGATTCAGCATAGTCCCTGGCACACTATACATGGCTAATATTAAGGTAGTGGTGGTGGTGGTGGGTACACTGCTGTTGCTGGAATTCATACTTTAATAGTATAAATTATTCTTATAGTCACAAGTTCCACAAAAGAGAATTTATATGCAAACATTAAGTAAAAACATTACCATCAGAAAGACACGGTCCCAAGGGATGTCAATGCAGGGATACAGCTGAGGGTACTGCTGCAATTGGGAAAGGTGGAGAGGGCCATAAAAAGGCACAGAGTGGGCAGGGAAGAGACGATCTTAGGAGGGACTTCGCAGTGGGTGGCATTTCAAAGGTGGGTGAGAAATTCACAAAATCTGGTTTATGTGACACAGAATTTGGGCCTTTAAGGGATTCTGCAAGGTTCTGATCTGCCTGGTGCCTGGGTTTGTGGATCTGGAAGCTTGGTGAGGAAAGTGAACCTTCCTTTGACCTTGGGAAAAAAGGATAGAATTCACTGGGGAGAGAGTATGGAGGAAGAAGCTTTGCTTATTTCTTGAATCCTTTTTAAATTTATTCCAGTGTTCTGAATAGATAGGATGCATTTCAGAATACATCTTACTTAGTTCATTTTGCATTTGCTGTATAGGAATACCTGAGGCTGGTCATTTATAAAGAAAAGAGGTTTATCTGGCTCATGCAGACTGTGCCAGAAGTGTGGCATCTACTCTGCTTCTAGTGAGGGCTTCAGGCACCTACTCACGATGGAAGGCAGGGAGGAGCCAAATGTGTTACCTGGTGTGAGGGGAGCAAGGGAGTGGGGAGGTTCCACGCTGTTGAAACAACCAGCTCTCCTGGGAACTAATAAAGCCTGAGCTTACTTATTTCCTTGGGCAGGGCACCTAGCCATTCCTGAGAGGTCCACCTCTCTGATCCAGATACCTCCCCCCTGGCCCCTGTTTCCAACAATGAGGATTAAATTTCAACGTGAGGTTTGGAGGGACAGATATCTAAACATCAGCATCCTCAGTTTTTTCTGCTTTCTCCTCCTGTTTCTTTCTTTCTTCTTCCTATTCCTTTTTACCACTCATAAATGATCTTGGCCTGTGGGTTTGAACAGGTCTGAGTTCTAATTTCAGGTGCTGCTGCTTATTTATAGTGTGGCTTCTGGAAAGATAATTTGTTATCTGGGTCTTGACTTTCTTATCTGTAAAATGGGAAAATAATTCTTACTTTAAAACTTTTGAAGAGTTCATGGGTGACCATCAACATTCAATTTTTTTCCCCTTTTCTACATTAAAAGGGGCTCTTTATACCCTATCTGAGACCCTTCTAATAAATTGGTTTAGACCCACATGTTCTAAATAGGGGTTCTAAATAGGGCCTACAAAGCACTTTTATGTGCCATGAGTTAACCTTTTGGTGCCAGTAGGGATGCTTCAGAGAACGTGCCATAGAAATGGCTAATTGGCCAATAAGCATTTCAATTTTTTATTTTTTGAGACAAGGCTTCACTCTGTTGCCTGAGCTAGAGTGCAGGGGTGTCATTACAGCTCACAGCAACCTCCCATTTC
>NW_003852410.1:23048914-23051266 GCF_000181295.1 Otolemur garnettii
AACCTCCCATTTCAATTTTTTATTTTTTGAGACAAGGCTTCACTCTGTTGGCTGAGCTAGAGTGCAGGGGTGTCATTACAGCTCACAGCAACCTCAAACTCCTGGGCTCAAGTGATACTCCTGCCTCTGGCATAGCTGGAACTATAAGGCACCCATCACAACATCTGGCTAATTTTTAACTTTTTTGTATTTGTGGAGTCTTTACTCTTGCTCATGCTGGTCTTGAACACCTGGTCTCTCAGAGTGTTAGCATTATGAGCCACTTGCCTGGCCCAGGCATTTCAATATTTTAACACCAGTGTAGATGCCTATTTGTGCTGACCACTAAGAGGCAGGTTTGCAAGGCGGTCCTGTGAGCCTCCTTTTTCAGGTATGAGAAGATTGCCCACATCACTGAACTCCATGCCCTGGGCCAGATCGCCCTTTTGTCTGCATGGCTTAGCCTTTCTCCATCAGCAAGCTATCCTCATTAGACGGAACTACATGTGAAAAGAATGACCCCAGGACAGACATTATAAACACATTCAATGGGAATGTAAGAAGCTTTAGGCCACAGCAGAGTGGTCTCTTTCCCGTCAGTGGCTGGATCTGCTCTGCTCTTCTCATATGCCCTCACGTGGAATCTTTTGAGAGGTGGCTCCGCCCTCCTCTCTGCACCAGATCACTTCTATGCAGCTGGCTCTCTGGGAATCTTCTGCCAGTCCTGCTGTTTAGTGTTTTTATTTCTGTGGTTTCAAGACAAACCCCTAACATTAGTCCAATGTAGCATTTTGTGGTCACATCCATGCATGCACAGGGCTTATTGAAGTTGATTGGCATTCTCATTTGACAAATTGCTACCTTTTGAGATTTTTTTTTTTGTTTTCTTTGGCAAAATAACTTTGGTCTTGAGAATCTTGGCAACATCAGATGTCTATTTGGGTTTTGTGTGTTTTATAATTGCTTTGATATATGTTCTTCTTACCTCTAATTCAGTGGAAATGTTTTCGTCTAGTGTAGGGTGACCAGATTTTAACGTCGGTAAAGCGGGACAACATGGGGGGGGGAGGCCTGCAGGGGCAACAATGCAAACTTTGATAAGCAGTTCTCGAATCGCTTCTCAGCAATTATTTGTTAATATTACAGTTTAACATTATAAAATTAACAAAAATAATATAAAACTCATATTCTGGTGAAATAGCCACATGGCAGCCGAAAACCGTATATTCCCCTCTTGTTCTCCTGCCTGTTTATGCATTCTTTCCAAAAATCGGGACTTTTAAAAAATGCCTCAGGATGCAGGACAAATTGTTGAAAAGTGGGACGTCTGGTCACCCTAGTCTAGTGCCTTGTGTGTGTGCAAAGGATTGTAAAGCCTTAAATGTATTTGATTTTCTGTTCAGTGGTCTATTTTAAGATGACTTTTTAGTACAGCATGGTAGAAATGGATTCCTTTGAATCTATTTGATAATCATCAACAATCCAAATGAGAACTCGAAAAGGGGTATTTATCCCAATCAGAACCCCTAAATGTGTATTAGCATTTGAAAGAAAAATGTGCCTGAGATGATAGAACTACAACATGGACTGTTTAGCAAACATCTGTTGAATTGTAAGCCATTAAGTCATCACCATTCATGGCTTTAGGGGAAAGAACCTAATTTGTCAACTGCCTTACAGAAGAGAAATTTATACCTCTAGGACTTGGTAATTTTAGTCAAATCAGATCTTTATTTTCTTGTGTTGTTGAAACTCTGCCCAGGAATAATTTTTACATGGATAATTATTTAGTCACAAATCAAATCTTCAGTAAAAGGAACATGTCACTGAGCAAAATGAGAGGGCTCCCTTTGGTATGTGATATATTACAGAACTCAACTTGTGTCTCCTCTGAAACGGGGAGAGGCCTGTTCTGGAGCCTTTTCTCCTGGTCTGTTGTGGTTCTGCATCATTTCTTGGTTTCTATTTTGTCAAAATCCCTTGGGAAGATTTCTGAGGACCAGAGGGAAAGAAGAAAGTGGAGATCATCGGAAGATCTGTACACAAACGTGGTATTACATGAGAAAGGACATGTGACTTAGCATGCAGCGGGGAGGGCACAGTGACAGTCTGGGGAAAGCAGGAAGACAGAGAACCAAGGAGACAAAGTACCAGTCCTGTGCCTGGATGAATTTTTGAGGACAGCTCCAAGCACAAGGTACAAAGAGCTTGGCACATGATTTTATTGTTATGATGAACCATGGTAGAAGTTCATAAGGGTAGTAGTACAAATGGCAGCTATCTTACTATCAAGTGCAGACTGTCTACCCTGTAACATGCTAAGTGTTTTCATTGGTTTATCCCATTCAATCCTCACAACTTTTTTTTTTTTTT
>NW_003852410.1:23052306-23056976 GCF_000181295.1 Otolemur garnettii
CTAAGGCGCCAGCCACATACACCTAAGGTGGCAGGTTCGAATCCAGCCTGGCCCACCAAACAACAATGATGGCTGCAACTAAAAAATAGCCAGGCTTTGTGGCAGATGCCTGTGGTCCCAGCTACTTGGGAGGCGGAGACAGGAGACTCGCTTGAGCCCAGGGGTTGGAGGTTGCTGTGAGCTGTGATGCCACGGCACTCTACCCAGGGACACAGCTTGAGGCTCTGTCTCAAAAAAAAAAAAAAAAAAAAAAGTCATCATTCTTTAATCATGGCCCCATAGATGAAGGAATTTAAATTTTCTTTCATTATGTAGGAGTTTAATAATTGGAATCAATTGTTTTTCCTCATTCTTGAGAAACTGGGAAGAAAATACTTGAAAAGATGATTGAGATGACCAAAACCTGACATGTGTGGGTTGATATTGATTCAGTTGAAAGTGTCTGATGGAAGGTGGTAATCCTACTTGGGCTGCAGGAAAATGAGGCCCGGTGGAGAGAAAGAATCACCCAAACACCGAGATAAGGAGGAAGCCAGCAGAGCTGTGGCGGACTAGAGTCGAGAACGGCTGAGCTCCAGGAGATCAGCTGTGTCCCAGTCCTTTTATGGGACTCACAAGTAGACAGACAAAGGAGTTATATTGCCCCTCATTGGAACATGTGGGAAAAGTACAGCTCACAGGAAGGCTGGCACAGGATTTGCAGAAGCGGAAAGAAACGTTAGTTTCTAGGTCCCAGGAAGCTAAGTTTCTACAAATTCTTAAGAGCTGAGTCATCATGGGGAGGGCTTTGCAGGAGTGTCTTTAGGTTTCTTCGAGAAGACTTTCGTTTTTTCAGACCTTACTTTTCCCAGGTATCCTCTCTCAGGAATAAGAGGCTTGGATTCTGAAGTGGAATCCTCCACTGTGGTCTCTTCTGATTTAGTGATCATGGTGATGCTTGAACCCAAGTGAGAAACAAATAGAGAGCAGGCAGCTAGACCAAGAGCAGTTTGTACAGTCACAGAAGAAAAGGTCATGTCTCCTAGAGTCCCAAGGGCTAGTGGCCATGTTGCAGGAACTCATCTTTGAGTGCTGCATGGTTTTTTTTTTTTTTTTTTATTGTATCAAATGTGGAGCTAGTAGAAGATAGACATTTCCAAAACAGCAAGTAGGAAAATATAGTCAAGTCTTCTGAAATGAACTATAAAATAAACAGATCTGTGGAAAGAATACATTTTCTGCTTAGTGAGGTTATGTATTTAGCAGCTTTTTGACTACACATGACCTCTGAAGCATGAGGATAGCAAAGTTATACAATTGAAACTTAAGACCCACACAGAAGACAATAGGGCAAGGCCACCGCCTCACTGGCGATCTACGATTCAGCTTTGGTTAGAAAGCATGTAAAATATCTTTCTATCCCAACAATGCCAGGCTGGTGCTGGGTTTTTGTTTTTGCTTTTGCTACCCCTCTTTGTTTTACAGTTCATTGACAATTCTGCTCATGCTTTAAAATAATCTGGCCCTAAAAAGTGAGGCTTGCGTCTTGCTGATTTTGATTACTCCCACATACTGTATTTATTTGCCATTTAAATCATCTTTGTCTGGAGGAGATTCAGTTTCTGCAGCATCTGATCTCTGCTGTTGTTAAGTAAGGAAAGGGGAAGGGGAGGCAGGTCCCTTCAGAGGGCCTATTGTGTGAGGAGGCCTCTAGGGAAGAGGCGGGGGAATGAAATTCAGAGTGAAGAGGGGTTAGGGTTCACTCCAATCTTTGTTTGGTAGGTACCTCGTCCTGGGGGTTGATGGATGGGTGTGGCCTTCAGGACTGTTCTTATCTTGTGAAATACATAACACTCATTGTTTGCCTCCCAGCTGGGCCTTTAGTTCAGTTCCACAGGCTCTTATCCTGTGGTCTCATTTTGTCTTGCCTCAGGGTGACATGATGGGCTGAGCCACCAAAAGCTGCCAGTTTCCCCTAATTACAAGCATCTGGGGTTGGGGGATCTCTCCTACCTTCTTGGTGGAGGAACAAAGTATCAAAAGTTTGAGTGAATTAAATCAATTTTATTTTATTTTATTTTATTTATTTATTTTTTTGAGACAGAGCCTCAAGCTGTCCCCCTGGGTAGAGTGCCATGGCATTACAGCTCACAGAAACCTCCAACTCCTGGGCTCAAGCGAGTCTCCTGCCTCAGCCTCCCAAGTAGCTGGGACCACAGGTGCCTGCTACAACGCCCGGCTATTTTTTGGTTACTGCCGTCATTGTTGTTTGGCAGGTCCGGGCTGGATTTGAACCCGCCACCTTAGGTGTACGTGGCTGGCGCCTTAGCCCATTGAGCTACGGACACTGAGCCAATTAAATCAATTTTAAATGAAGACAGGACACTGACAATGTAGTACAGCACTGTACTGGAGCCTGAAGCAAAAGAAAAAAGAATTTGTCACAGGAACCCTAGTTTACTTAAATTTTTTTTTTTTCTTTTTTTGAGACAGAGCCTCAAGCTGTCCCCCTGGGTAGAGTGCTGTGGCATCACAGCTCACAGCAACCTCCAACTCTTGGGCTAAAGCAAGTCTCCTGCCTCAGCCTCCCAAGTAGCTGGAACCACAGGAGCCCTCCACAACGCCCAGCTATTTTTTGGTTGCAGCCATCATTGTTGTTTGGCAGGCCCAGGCTGGATTCAAACCTGCCACCTAAAGTGTATGTGGCTGGTGCCTTAGCCACTTGAGCCACAGGAGCCGAGCCTAAATTTGTTTTTTATTTTGGTCATTGTCCACATTTTTTCACATTAATTTTGACCTTTAAAAATAGTGCATGAAAATATTATTTTTCTTGATCATTGAGTTTTTTGGTGTTCCTCAAATTTTGTGCCCAAGGTGAGTGTCTCACTTGTTTCCCTTTGGTCCCAGTCCTAGTGATAAGTTCTACATGAGTGCTTTTAATAAAAAATTCTTACAGTAATGTCGATAATGCCATTTATCCCATATTCAGCTGCTATACCAAGCACCAGGGGGAACATTTACTAACTTGTAAAATTTGCCTGAAGTGGATTCAGTGATTATGTCTATTCTAGAAATGAAGAAATTGAAGCCCTGAGAAATTATTTGCTTGAAATCACCAATCAGGCAGTAAAGGCAGATGTAGGATTCTAGCCCTAGTATGTTTGATTCTGACTCTATTCTAATCCATATGGCTGCTGAGGGACTGATTTTTTTTTTCATCCTATTCCATGGAGGTTGATGTTATATTTTACCTGTTCAGCAACTTGAGGTTTTCCAGGGAGGAAATCTGTTGTCTTGATTTGTGCCCAGGAGATAATACATCAAATTCAAGTGGAACCTAAAATATAAGGTGTGAGCAAAGTACGTAGAAATCATTGATTCTGTTCATCCTCAGAAAAAGGGCACATGGGTGTTAGCGCTAAGTATTTCATTTTCTTTGGGGCTATGGTGAAGGGAATTGTGTCCTTAATTAGCCTCTCATCTTGGCTATTGTTGGTGTATACAAAGGCAACTGACTTGTGGACATTGATTTTATATCCTGAGACATTACTGTATTTTTTGATGACTTCCAAGAGTCTTGTGGTTGAGTCTTTGGAGTTCTCCAGGTATGAGATAATATTATCAGTAAAAAGGGAGAGTTTAACCTCCTCTGCTCCCTTTTGGATGCCCTTTATTTTCTTGTCCTGCGTAATTGAATTGGCTAGAACTTTCAGCACAGTGTTGAATAGTAATGGTGATAGAGGACAACTTGTCTGGTTCCAGTTCTAAGAGGAAAAGCTTTTAGTTTTACTCCATTCAGTAAAATATTAGCTGTGGGTTTGTTATGGATAGCTTCAATCAGTTTAAGAAATGTACCACCTATGCCTATACTCCTCAGTGTTCTAATTAAAAAAGGATGCTAGATTTTATCAAATGCTTTTTCTGCATCTATTGAGAGGATCATGTAATCTTTGGTTTTACCTCTGTTGATATGATGAATAATGTTTATAGACTTGCATATAATATAATATAAACCAGTCTTGCATTCCTGGGATGAAACCTACTTGATCCTGATGTATGACTTTTTTGATGATAAGCTGTAATCTATTAGCTACGATTTTATTGAGAATTTTTGCATCTATACTCATTAGTGAAGTTGGTCTGAAATCCTCCTTTTTAGTTGGGTCTTTTCCTGGTTTTGCTTTGTAGAATGTGTTGAGGAAGATTCCTTCCTCCTCAATCTTTTGGAATAATTTCTGCAGTATAGGAGTAAGCTCTTCTTTGAAGGTTTGATAGAATTCTGGTGTGAAGCCATCAGGACCAGGGCATTTTTTTGTTGGGAGATTTTTTATTGTTTCTTTGATCTCGGTGCTTGAAATTCGTCTGTTCAGGAGTTCTATTTCATCTGGGCTAAGTTTAGGGAGAGGGTGTGATTCCAAATATTGATTCATTTCCTTCACATTATCAAATTTCTGGGCATAAAGTTTCTGATAGTATTCAGAGATGATCTCTTGTATCTCTGTAACATCAGTTGGTTTTTCTTTTTTTTTTTTTTTTATTGAATGGTAACTGTGTACATTGATGCACTTTGGGGGTACAGTGTGGTGTTTTCATACACAATCCAAGACACTTCCATCAAACTGGTTAACATAGCCTTCATGTAACTTTCTTAGTTATTATGTCAAAACATTCATATTCTACTCATAGAAAGA
>NW_003852410.1:23065254-23075989 GCF_000181295.1 Otolemur garnettii
TTCTTAAATGATCTTCCTTGGATTTATAGCTTGCCGAACTTCTTTCTGGGCTCAGCTCCCCGTCTTTGACTTCATAGATTCTGATTCCAACCAGTTTTTCTTCCTTTGTTCAGGAGCCTCTGACCAGGGTTGCTACCAGTCGGCCATCTTCCCAGAATCCCAGTTGGTTTTTCTAAAAATGGTTTTTATAGCTCTTTTTAAAATAATATAATATAGAAAATATCTGTAAGAGTACTAACTCATTCTTCAGTGATATTGCAACATAATTTGTTTACCTTCAATTGCTTTTTTCTCAAATATATTCATCCCAGAATTCTTATTAGGAAATTTGGATCTTGACTTGAAATTTTACCACCTTGTTCTATACACCTTTATTGTCTGGTATAGTAACTACTCATCACACTAGAGAGCACTTGAAATGTGGTTTATTCTAGCTGAACATACCAAACAAATCACAGTGGAGTTTGAAGACTCAGTATGATCAATATTTCTTATTGATTACATATTGCAGTTATATTTTAGGTCTACTAATTTAAATAAAATGCATTGTGAAGATTGTTTTCTGTGTGGATAGGAGAAATTTGTAAATATACACATGGCTCATGTTTTATTTCTATTGGACAGCACTGCTATAAAATATTGTCTGTCAGATGCTCCATTTGTGAGGCAACAGGTTTGTGTGCTTTGTTTTGTTTTATTTGCAACTGTAGAAGGAACAAGTAAAATATGTCAAAAAAAAGAAGAAGAAGAAAAAGAAAAAAAAAATAAAACGGAGCTTAAGACAAACAGATAGTTGTTTCTGCCACCTCTGCAGACATTTGAGTTCTTTAGGCAGAAGTATTCACATGTATGCCAAGAGGTTTATACACAGCCCAGCCTGCTTTTCAGAGCAGCTGCTTTTAAATGACTTCACTGGGCTCTCTCAGTAGTGTTTAGGTTCTGTTGGAGGCACCTCATCTTGATAGAACTGCCTGTGTTTGCCAAATTCAGGGCTTTGCAGTCTCTTCCCCATAGCCAGGGTGTAGGGCCTAAGGCTTGATGTTTTGCTTCTTTCCTTAGTCCATTCAGGTTGTTATAACTAAAATACCTTAGACTGAGAATTTATGAACACATTTATTTCTTAGAGTTCTGGAGGCTGGGAAGTCCAAGATCAAGGCATCAGCGGATTCAGGGTCTTCTGAAGACTTGTTCTCTACCTTAAATTTGGTTCCTTCTTGCTGTATCCCTACATGGCTGTAGGAACACACATACTCCCTTCCATCTCTTTTACAAAGGCATTCATTCCGTTCACGAGGCCTCATTTATTTTAATGCAAACAATGAAGTTTCAGCCTATGAATTTGAAAGGGACAACAGCATGTAGACTAGGGCAGCTCTCAAACTACAGTTTGCACAGGAATGGCCTGATGACCCTGCACATCCCTGGAGTATCTGGTTTAGCTCTCTGGACCAAACACATTAGTTGTATTATTTCTAACAAACTGCACCCCCACCTCCCCTCTTCATTTTGACATGGATATTCAGGCCCTCTCTTTCTGCTGTCTTGGGATATCTTTGCTCCTGCCAGAAAGCATTCCTCAGTAATCCAATCAGTCTCCGTTTCTCCTTCCTTTCTACACACTGTAAAGTCTAATTTACCTCCAAATAGACATTGGCCACTCTTAGCTTATACTGAAAGCTATCTCTTTAAGTGCATGGAAGGCAGGAGGAGGGGGCAAGGCTGTATTTATGATATCTTTGTTCTTTTTTCCTCTTAATTATCTTCTGGATCAGTGAAGTTTATTTAATTTGATAGATGTCTGAAGTTCCTCTTGACGTCGATGAGATAAAAATTTTCAGCAAATGTTCGGCCTTAGTACTTGGCACATAGAAAGTGCTCCATAAATATTTATCAAATGAATGAATTTCGTCTCTGCCTCCCTTCCTTGGAAGCTGCATTAACCCCTTCTGGTCACCAGAGGACTGACTCTTTAGTGCACTGAGACAGTATATAGGTAAATGCTGTGTGGGGAGTATTTAAATGGGGGCTCTAATGTCATGTGGTAGATTGTATCTCAATACAGCAAATAAAAAGCCCTTGGACAATAATCTACATCATTTTTTCTCCAGCCTCTCTTGGTCCACTACATTTTCCATCTCTCCTTTACAGTGGAACTGTGTTTGTCTGGACTTTGGGTTGTATGTGACAGAAGACCAGTCTCAGATGAGTTCAAATAGCAAGGTGAGAAATGATTAAGGTTATTGAATACTCAGGCAAGGCTGCATCCGAAGATTCAAGTCAAGGACACAGCTGCCTCCATCTCAGGCTGTCTCTGCTTGGTCAGATGGATAACCATTGTTAAACCTCTTCTCAGCACCCCTAGGGTCAAAAGACCCTGGCATTCCAGATAGCTCTGGGAAAAATTTCTGGGATTCTATATGTCTGTCTGAACTGTGGCCAACCACATAGAGTGCTTTGATTTGCCAGATCTAGGTATGATTTCCTCAGATCTGGGTATGAGGTCAGCCTCCCACAGACTGCTTGAATTGAGAGAAGGGAAGGAAACGGCATCCTGATACTAATTCAAGGTTGATATATTACTAAAGAGAAGAAAAGGTGTTGAGTTGACAGAATATACCAAAAGACTATTCTAAAAGCCTACAAAGGAATCATTTTTCTGTTTCTACATGAGATTAAATCTTGCTTCAGAAACATGCCCCTCCCCCTCCCAGCCACTGTTCTAGGAGTCCCCTTGTCACTGGAAGGCTGAGGCCTCCTTACAGGCAGAGAATGCATCGTATCAATTTTTTAACATAGCCCAATACATTGCACACAGCAGCTTTTTAATAGTTGTTCCAATCAGTATAACTTCATTGTGCACTTACTGTGTGCTGGGACTGTTAAGTAAATGAAGCATCTGTTCTTGTAATAATCAGTCAAATCGGTTTTTATACTGTAGCCTGCTGACTAAGTGCAAGGGCTTTGAGGTGATGGAGATGCAGTTCCAGATCTGACTGCCATTTACTAGGCCTTACTTTCTTCATTTATAAAAATGAGGCTAATATAGGACCCCCTACATAGAGCAGGTGTGATGATTAAATGAGATGATGAATATAAAGTGCTCTGCACAGCAGCTGGTTAATAGTTAGGGCTAATACCTAAGAATTAATATATATATTTTTATATTTCAAGTAACAAGTATTTGTTGAATGTTTATGTCCATTCATTTAGCAACTGTTAAGTGTTTGCTAAATGCTAGGCCCCTTACCAGACATGGGATCAAGATAACTTAAGATAAAATTCCTGTGTTTGTGGCTGCTTCTTAGAGGCAGTGATGTAAACAGATAACCAGAGGTAGTGCTTATGATCCCATGTTCTTGTGGTTCAGGTCCCAGAGTTGTGTGTAACCAAAAGTAATTTCAAACTAATTCGGATTTCTAGAATACCATGAAGGGGAAACATGTGTTCCAGCAATACTTTCATTCCCTTGTTTCTTCTTTCATTGACTGCCCTCAGCTGCCCACTGAGATGCGCCAGTCACTTCATGTTGTGGGTCGAGCTGAACTCTCCTGGTCTGCCTCTACCACGCCCTGCTACTATGGCTTCCTGAAGGTGCCCTTCCATTTCTTCCCTCAAATTCTCTGCAGTCATTTCCTTCTACCTAAAAACTCTCTTTATCTTGCTGTAAAGATAACGTCTTCTTTTCCTTTAAGATCTCACTCAAATGTCATCTATGACAGGCCTCACTGGTCTTGGCCTTGGTTAGATATTTCTATTCTCTTCTTGGTTCTATAAGCACCCACAGCACAGGCCACTGATGTGCTTATTGACCATCTGGTGATGCAGCTGTTGGCAGTCCCCTAAGCTGTTTTGACATGTGGATTACAGGCTGTTTCTCCTAAAAAGAGATCATGGCTTCCTGTATTTCTTGGCACCCTGGCACTATATGAAATGGAGGGAGGAAAGAAGGAAAGTGGCTCCTCCCCAGAAATGATGCAGGGGCCCTCCTGGTCTAGCAGTCCTTCTAACATGGTCTGCACCTGGAAACAAGGTCTTCTTGTCTAGGTTATAAAATAAAGAATGTAAAAAGAATGTCAGAATGGTGTAGTCTAACCAATACAAAGCACAGGCTTTGCCATCAGTTGAAATTGGGATGGACTTAGCTCCTATTGGTGAACAAGTTGCTTCACCTTTTAAACTCATCACTAAAATGGACGTGATAAGAGGACCTGTTCAAGGGTTGTTGGGGGCATTTTATGAGATGGTTCAGGGAAAGTGCTTGGCACAGTCCCTAGCACCTAGTAAAACCCCCAGTCACAGTGAATGCTGTCATTGTAAATGTAAATTTTGTAAACACTTTGAAGATCTCCAATGGTTTTTTGAAGATAAACCACCAATAGTTTTGTTCCAGGAAATAGCTTGATTTAAAAAAAAAAAAGATAATTAGAAAGAAAAAAGCTAAACATCATGCTGGTTGCAGAGAAGGAAAGTTATTTTGTTTTGGTTGTTTTTTTGCTTTTGTTTTTCACACCTGTTTTCTCAGAGGAATGGGACTTAGTGTCTTGCCAAAACTTGACAACAAATAAACTACGTGGTTTAAAGTCCTCAGCAGTCATAGCAAATGTGGAATCAAATCTCTCATTTGCTTTGGAGCGTCCGGACGGCAAGGACAGCTGGAGTGTTGCTATTTTTTATTTCAAATAAAAGAGTCAGCTCCTTGTTACCATAGAAACCACCAACCTAATTATAAGGAGTTTTGTTCACTGGATAAAAGTTATCATTTCTCTTTCTTCCCCACGCTCAGACAGGTCCCCAAAATATTGGCATGGATTTGATCCAGGATGAAGGGATTTGCTTTCTTTCTCAAAATGATTACAGTGCCCTGACCAGCCAACATAGGAAAGGAAGCAAATGGCACTGACCAGAGATTGGAGAAATAGGATCTGCAGCTTGTCTTCTACTTTGGAGAAAAGTCATGAGCATTTTGCAAGAACAAATTAATATTTTTAAATAAAGTTCAAAGGAAGATGCTTCTGATTTAGTCTACCAGTATATAGACATACCTGTATTTGGGGGTAGAAGGTTGGATTACCTTCCGTTCTAAGATCCATTCTAGCTCTGGGATCCTCCTGTTGTGGGATTTTATACTGGGATTCTACGACAAATCATATTAGGCTGTAGGTTAACACTGGTGTGGGGCATATTGCATACATACTGCGAACACTGAAATGCTACTGGAGACTTGAATGTTCCATGGACAAATGTCAGGAGTTGTGGAAGATAGGCCAGACTATTTGGAAGTGGGGGAGGAGAGGCCCTGTTTCACAGAGGGGCTGGACTAGGATGGGGCCAGGCAAAAGTCTGTTAAGACTGGGTCCCTGAAGAGACTGTAAACGTGAACAGAAACTTCTTTTAAAATGTATGGGGGATGGGTTGGGAAAGAGTCGTATTAGAAATGAGTTTGGCCCTGTAACTGGGGTACTAGCCCATGACAGATGAATGTTTGCTCTGTGCATGTCCAGAGCAGCTCCCTTGATATGGATGCAGCTGTCCTTTACCTCCACAGTCCCCAGTCCCCAGGCTGTTGACTGGCACTGATCTGTTGACTGGCACTGATCTGTGGCCTGATCACTGAGCATGCAGTGGAGGTGAGTGGTGGCAAGTAAGCGGAGCTTTATCCATTACAGCCACTCCCTGTCACTGACATCACCACCTGGCTCTGCCTCCTGTCAGAGTCCCCCTTCCACCCTCACTTTCCCCATCCATGGTAAAGCTGTCTTCCATGATGCTGATCCCTGGTGCCAAAAAGGGTGGGGGCCATTGCCTTTCCTGTACTTGTTCCTTGTGTGGTTCTTTTCTGTTCTTCCTACCCTTTCTCCCCTGTTGTATTTCTTGTTAGTTTAATTTTAATTTTAATTTATACAATTAATAATAATTATACATATTTATGGGGTAAATATAATGTCTTGATACATTGTGATCATATCAGCCTAATTAACATATTTCCCACCCCAAATAGTCATCATTTCTTTGTGGTAAGAACATTTAAAATTCTCACTTTTAGCTATTTTGAGATCATACTGTGTTACGTTACTATAATTAACTACAGCCACCATGCTGTGCAGTAGATCACCAAAACTTATTCCTCCTAAGTGAAATTTGTACTCCTTGACCAATGTCCCCCTTTCCCTTCCCACTTCCGCTTCCCTTGGTACTACCATTCCACCCTCTGCTTCTATAAGTTCAGCTTTGCATCCCAAATAGGAGTGAGGTCATACATTGTCTTTGCACCTGGCTTATTTCACTTAGCATAGTGTCCTCCAGGTTTGTCTATGTTGTTGCAAATGACAGAGTTTCCTGCTTTTTAAAGACTAACCAGTATTTTTTGTGTGTGTGTGTGTGTATAAAATCTATTTGTCTGTTGACATCACTTCGTTTCTTTCTATATCTTGGCTGTTGAGAATAATGCTTCAGTGAACATAGGAGTGCAGATATCACTTTGACATTTCCATTTCAATTCCTTTGGTTATATACCTAGAAGTGGGATTACTGGATTATATGGTAATTCTATTTTTAAGTTTTCCAAAATGGCTATCCTAATTTATGATTCCACCAACAGTGTATAAGAGTTCCCCTGTTCCCACATTCTTTACCAACACTTGATAGTTTTCATCTTTTTGATAATAGCCCGTCTAATAGGTGTGAGATGATATATCATTGTGGTTTTAATATGCATTTCTCTGATAATTAGTGGATGATGAACATTTTTAAATGTATCTGTTGGCCACTTATACATCTTTTTTTGAGAGATGTCTATTTAAGTTCTTTGCCCATTTTTTGATGGGGTTATTGGTTTTCTTGTTGTTGAGTAGTTTTAATTCCTTGGGGGGATATTTTAGATATTAGCCCCTTATCCAGTGTGTGGCTTGTCTCTTCACACTGTTGTTTCTGTTGCTCTGGGGCAACTTTTTAGTTTGATGCAAACCTATGTGTTTATTTTTGCTTTTGTTGCTTGTGCTTTTGGGGCCATATCTAAGAAATCACTGCCCAAACCACAGTCACAGGGCTTTTCTCTTGATTTTTCTTCTAGCAGTTTTACTTCTTTGATCTGTTTTGAGTTGATTCTTGTATAAAGTGTGAGATAGGAGTCCATTTTTATTCTGCATGTGGATATCCAGTTTTCCCAACACCATTTATTAAAGAAGATATCCTTTTCCCATTATGTGTTCCTGGCAACTCTGTTGAAAATCAATTGACTACAAATGTGTAGGTTGGTTTCTGGGCTCTTTATCCTATTCATTGGCTGATGTGGCCTCTTCTGCCAGTTCAGTGCTGTTTTGATTACTATAGCTTTGTAATATATTTTGAAATCCAGTAGTATGATGCCTCCAGTTTTGTACTTTTTGCATAATATGGCTTTGACTATTCTGAGTATTTTGTGGCTCCATACAAATTTTAGGAGTGTTTTTTTCTATTTTTGTGAAGAATGAGATTGGAATTTTGGTAGGGATTGTGCTGAATCTACAGATTGCTTTAGGTAGTATGGACATTTTAACAATATTAATTCTTCTAATCCATGTACATGGGTTATATTACCATTTATTTATGTTATCCTCAACTTCTTTCCCCAGTATTTTAGTTTTCAGTATAGAAATCTTTCATCCCCTTTGTTAAATTTACTCCTAAGTATTTTTTTTTTATTCTATCATGAATGGAATTGTTTTCTTAACTCATTTTTTAGATAGTTAATCATTAATGTAGAAATGCTACTGATTTTTGTAAGCTGACTTTGTATCCTGCAACTCGACTGAGTTGCAGTAAAATTTTTATTAGTTCTAATAGTTTTTTTGGTGGTATTTTTTGGATTTTCTGAATATAAGGTCATGCTTTCAAGTAAAAGACAATTTTACTTCTGCCTTTCCTATTTGAATGTCTCATTTTTCTTTTTCTTGCCTAATTTCTCTGGCTAGGACAATGGCTAGTACTGTGTGGTCTTCCTGATTTTGATGGTGATGATGGTGATAGTTGTAATGAGGTGATGGTAAAGATGGTGGAAGTTGTAATAATAATGGTAGTTGCAAAGATATTGGCAATGGTGATGGTGGCAGGTTAATATTTTTTGAGCATTTTCTCAGGGCCAGACCCTATTCTAAGCAGTAATATCTGATGTCTATTTCTTTGCTTTAGGCAGAAATCTAATATTCTTCCTAAAATGTTCCTTTTCCTCATATACTCCTTCAAACTACCAGCAAGTGTAGATGGGTTCTACCTTTAAAACCAACTGTATCTTGCCTCTCTGGACATCTCCTTTGGTGTCACAATAGGTCAAACTACCTCTCTCTTTTGCCTTTCTTACCACTAGTGACTTTCTCTTTGGGCTCCCTCCTTCCATTTTGGCCTCTTTTTTTTTTTTTTTTTTTTTTTGAGACAGAGCCTCAAGCTGTCCCCTTGGGTAGAGCGCTGTGGCATCACAGCTCACAGCAACCACCTCCAACTCCTGGGCTCAAGCGAGTCTCCTGCCTCAGCCTCCCAAGTATCTGGGACCACAGGCGCCTGCTACAATGCCCGGTTATTTTTTGGTTGCAGCTGTCATTGTTGTTTGGCAGACCCAGGCTGGATTCGAACCCACCACCTTAGGTGTATGTGGCTGGCACCTTAGCCACTTGAGCCATAGACGCTGAGCCGCATTTTGGCCTCTTATAATCCATTCACACAGCACACAGAGTGGTCTTCTAAAATTATACATATCTTCCTGCCCAGTACCTCCTTAATGGCTTCCTTTAATGTTGACAGCAAAATCTAGAACCTTATGACATGGGCTTTAGTCCCCAGATTCCATCTTACCAACCTCATCTCCTACCACTCTCCCTCCTGCATATTCTGTTCTGTTGAAGTCCTCCAGACTTAGCTCCTGCCACCCAGATCTTAATGTGGCTTGTTCCCTTGTTCCATGTAGGACTCTTTTTAAACTCAACTTCCTCAGATGGGACCTCCCTGGCCACCCTCTATAAAATAGTAGCCCATCTTCCCTCATTCCTCACTTTCTGTCTATTCCATATCTTTATAGCACTTAACACTCTGACAGCATATTACAATGTTTAATAATACATTAGATTTAGCAGAGAAGTCTAGAATATATTCTAGAGAGGAAATATTCTATTCAGGATCTCCTCTGAATTATTCACCTCTGTATATTTTTGGCTTAGAACAGTACCTGGCTCATATTATGGCCTTCTACTATAAATATTGGTGGAAGGAATTAAGAGGTAAGGGCATGTATAATAAAAAATAGCCCTATATGGTTTAGGAAAGTGAGGCTTAGAGAGATTAATTATACTCTAGATTTCTAAGAGAAAATCCAAGTACTTCTATTTTCCTGAGACACTGGTTATATATAATCTTGAGTTTGTAAGTCACTTGAACTTCTCATTAAAAGCTCCAATCCTGGTGGGCCTGATATAATGTTTGCTCAACTATGCAGTTCTTGGCATATTTGTTGTATGCAAGTTGTTTTTCAGGGGTGTCCAACGTTTTTTGTTTTCTGCTGCACAATGGATGAAAGAGTTGTCTTGAGCCACAACTTCAAATACACAAACACTAACAAAAGCTGATGAGCACAAGAAAGGGTCCAGCCATACTTTTTGTGATATCCGACACCATAGAAAAGCAAAAATGTCCTCAAATAATCCTCATGCAGCCCATAGGCTGCAGGTTGGATAACCCTGCTAAATGTTTCATTGACAAGACAATATTATCTTAGCACATTTTGGACTACTAGAACAGGATACTTAAGCCAGATAATTTGTAATGAACAGAAATTTATTGGCCCCATTTCTGGACACTGAGTAGTCTAAGATTGAGGGTCCAGCATCTGTTAAGTGTCCCCTTGTGTCATCCATGACAGAGGGCAGAAAGGCAAGAGAGAGAGAGGGAAGGAGGAAATGGTAGCTAAATTCTCCCTTTTGTAATGAACCCACTTTTGTGATATTAGCATCACTTTCACTTCACCCTCACAGACTAATTACCTCTCATTAGGCCAAACCTCCCGACACTGTTGGATTGGGAATTACCCCAATGCATGCTTTTTGGGGTGTATGTTCAAACTAGGACAATTGCTATTAAATTGCAGTGTGAATTTACTGGATTTTTTGGCAATGGTGTATTTTAAATTTTTATTTCACTTTTACTCACTTTATTGAAGTATAATTTATGTTGTACAATTTACCAATTAAATTGTATAATTCAGTTGTTTTTTATTTTATTTTATTTGAGTTAGAGTCTTGCTCTGTTGCCTGGGCTAGAGTACAGTGGAGTCATCACAGCTCATTGCAATCTCAAATCCTGGACTCAAGCAATCCTTCTGCTTCAGTCTCCCAAGTAGCTGGGACTAAGGGTACGGACCCAATTATTTTTATTTTTTGTAGAGATGGGGTCTTGCTATGTTGCTATGCAGACTGGTCTCGAATTCTTGACTTCAAGTAAACCTCCCACCTTGGCTTCCCAGAGTACTGAGATTACAGGTGCGAGCTACCATGTCCAGCCTCAGTATTTTTTTTATTATATTCATAGAGTTGTGCAACTCTCACTTTAATCAATTTAAGAACAATCTCATCACTCCAAAAAGAAACCTCATACACATTAGTAGTCACTTTGCATTTCACCCTAACTCCCAAACCTCCCCTAGATGACTGTTAGTATACTTTATCTCTTATAGATTTGCCTATTCTGGTCATTTCTTTCTTTTTTTTTTTTTTTG
>NW_003852410.1:23076121-23178600 GCF_000181295.1 Otolemur garnettii
GCTATTTTTTGGTTGCAGCCGTCATTGTTGTTTGGCGGTCCAGGCTGGGGATTCGAACCCGCCACCTTAGGTGTACGTGGCTGGCGCCTTAGCCGGTTGAGCTATAGGCGCTGAGCCTTCTGGTCATTTCTTACGAATAGAATCAGATGGTATGTGGTCTTTTGTGTTTGACTTCTTTTACATTAGCATAAGATTTCAAGATTCCCCCATTTTATAGAAGTATCCATACTCCATTCCTTTTCATGGTTGAATAATACTCCATTGTGTAGATGTACCACATTTTGTTTATTCATTTATCATTTGATGGACATTTAGGTTTTGATTTCTTGAGTCTTATAAGTAATGCTGCTAGGAGCATGTGTATACAAGTTTTTGAGTAGACACATGTTTTCAATTCTCTTGGGCATATACCTAGAAGTAGAATCTCTGGATCATATCATAATTTTTTGGTAAATATTTTAAGGAACTACCAAACTGTTTTCTAACACGGCCACACCATTTTACGTACCCACCAGCAGTGTATGAGGGTTGTCATTTCTTCACATCCATGACAATGCTTATATCCTTTGTCTTTTTTTTATTGTAACCTCCCTATGGTGTGTGATAATGAATTCATTCTTGTGCTTCTTTTTTTATCATGAAGTTAGGCCCTCAGAGCTGTCAGCAGGGAGACCATAGGGTCTAAGCAAAATTTTGGCTGTTGTAATTTCTTTGTAACAACTCACTTCCCTTTTATTTCTCCTTTAAAGTAAGAGCACTGTATTTATATTGATGTTTTAAAAATAGATTTTTTGAGATATAATTTACTTCCCACACAATTTACCTATTTAAACTATACAATTCAATGTCTTCTGTATATTCAGAGAGCTATAAAAATTCTTCAAGAGAATTTTTGAGTATTTTTATTACCTCAATAGGAAACCCTGTAACTCTTAGACATCATCCCCTAAGAGTTCCACCCCCAATCCTAGACAACCACTAAACTACTTTCTAGCTTTAATAAATTTGCCTGTTCTGGATGGATCATGCACTTTAAAAAAAATGGTTAGTTTTCATTTATGGCAAAGTATATTGGCTTTCCTCTGGGAATATAAAGTTTCCTTTTAAAATAAATACCTGCATATTAAAATAAAAATTTAATAAGGTTTAAAAATATTAAATAAAAGTAATAAAGACAATGTGTATAGAAAAGGTCAAAATTGCTACAGTGATCAGTGGTGGTCTGCAAGTAAGGGAGATATCCTCTGTTGAATGCAAGTGGCCTTTCTTTGGGAAATGGTGGCTGATAGATGTCCTTGGACAAGAAAGATAATTCATCTTGGACTAGAACAGAGGGAACCTTGAGTGCCCACGAGGCCTACACATTTCCATTATCAGAGAGCATTCACCTCTCAAGAGCTGTGTGATCCTACACTTCAGTGCCTTGGTGTGCCTTTCTAGCCGAATAGGGATGGGTGATAATAAATGATAATAAGATCTACTTTATAGAGCCATCGTAAGGACTAGGTGATTGTCATGTGAAAAGCCCGCCCTTAGAATACTCCCTGACACAACCGAAGTGTTCATAGCCTTTTAGCTGTAGCCAATTTCAGTGACAGCCAAGAGGAGGCTCTGATTTCTCTCCCCACCTCCACCCTGCCCCAGTTTGGTCATTAAGCTGCTGCCTTCTCTGCCCCTACTGCTTGGCTTCCTCAGTAGAGAGTTTTGCTAGAAGAGTCCCCCCCTCTGAGAGAAAGAAAGAGAGCAAATGCTTCCTTCAATTGAGAGTATTTAAGTAGCTGCCTTCTCTTGCTTAAAACATCCCAGCCAGCTTTCAAGTTAGAAAAGCATTGCCCTTAACCACGTTTACAAAACCACAGGATACCTTTTTATGTTTTGGCAGAATGCATCAAATCAAACACTGAAAGCTAAATTCCATGGGGCAGAGTACCAAGTTATCAGTTTACCAAGTAACCCTCGGATGCGTGCACGTGCTCACACCCCAACATGTGGAATGCATCAGCAGACCAGAAACATGATAAATGGTTTTTAAAAAATCATTCTACAAGTAATTTGGGTTGTTAAAAAAATGCATTCGTAGCATGTTTTTCTTCAGTTGGATCAACCATATGTTAAAGTAAGCCTCACCTATGGCAACAGTTTTCATTTGAGGCTTATTATAGCTTAATAAAAGAGTGTGTGGGTGGTAAGCAGAACTTTGTGCAGAGCTGCTAGAAAATTGGGACTAATGGCTTTTGTCTTGTTAATCTAGATGGTTTGATTTTTGCCTAGATCGTGCATGTGTAAAGCCAAGTCACTATTTCTGCAAGAGTGAAGCTCGACTCTGGAGAAATGGCAAATTTTAGTCTTTTGGGTGGGTCCAGAATGCCCCCAAATGTCTGGTCTGTCTGACCACATTAATTGCTGCTCTGGCCTCTTCTTTGTTTCTGGAGCACCAAGCTTATTTCAGCCTCAGAGTCTTTGTATGTGCTGCCCCTCCTACCCAGCTGACTATGCCCTTGCCCATCACATGATGGCTTTCGTGAATCATCAGGTCTGCCTCTAATGCCGCTAATGTCTGTGCCCAGCTGCCATGCTCTGCCGTCTCTCCATACTTACCCACACTTGGAGTTACCTTGTTCATTTATTTTTTTCTGTGTCTATTGTCCATGTTCTCCACCAGAGCCTAAGATCCATGAAGGCAGGGTTCTCATCTGCCTGGTCCGAGGTCTCATGTTTACCCCCTATGCACTAGCACACAGTCGGCAGTCGGCATTCCTTAAGTATCTCCTGAGTTTCTATGTGTAACTTGGACTTCAAACACAGAGCTTCTTAAGCAGTGGGACAGGCCATAAGGGTTCAGAACAAGTCTTATGCTAGACAGGCTACCTAAATCTTTTTAAAAGTCATGTTGTCCAGGTGTGGTGGCTCATGCCTGTAATCCTATCACTCTAGGAGGCTGAGGCAGGTGGATTGCTTGAGCTCAGGAGTTCGAGACCATCTTGAGCAAGAGTGAGACCCTATCTCTAAAAATAGCTGGGCACTGGTGGGCGTCGATAGTCCCAGCTACTTGGGAGGCCATGGGAAGAGAATCACTTGCGCCCAAGAGTTCAAGGTTGCCGTGAGCAGTGATACCACATCACTCTACTGAGGGTGACAAAGTGAAACTCTGTCTCAAAAAAGGAAAAAAGCCTTGTGTTTTAAACTTTCCATGTTACCTCTCTACCAGCCATTTCTTCGATAGAACTTGATGCCATCAGGAGGAAGGCAGGGAGAATGACCATGACTATTGGTACCAGTGGTTAGAAGTACCTTAAAGGCTATCAGAGGATCTAGTTTTCATGACAAAACATAGGAAACCATGTTGTACCTTTGGCAAATTGCAGACAAGTGGGTGAGCTGTTTTATCTTCTTTTTTGCTAGTTCATAAATATGCCAAGAGAACCATTGGAATGGTTATAATGAAAATTTCATAGCCCCTCAAATGACAGTTATTTAAGGGGGAAGAACATTCTTTGGGGAAGAACTTTTTATCAGATCCATGCTCTTCTGTTTCTAGTTTTCTCAAATCATTGGAGATAAAGAAAAAGAAGTAAACTAAGAATATACAAATTATTAATTGCTTATTTTCATAAATGTCATGGAGGGAAAATATGGCAAAACTATGCTTTTAAGAAAAGAGATAATTATTGGAGGAGATACACCTTAATGAGCAAAATAAGTGAATGAATTCCTTAGAGAAAGTAAATCTGGTTTCTTATATTTCAGCATGAAATCTACACCTTCTGATGCCCCTTATACCAGATCCCCTTTCCCCAAGGCTGGCACATGTCTAGAGGGGCGACATCGACTTGTTGAGCACTCAGTTTATTTCTCTCCTTCTCAGACTCTCAGTGGATGCTCTTATTGCTCCCCTTTCCCCTCTCTCCCCACTGCTAGGAATGAGCTTCTTGTGGTCCCAACCACACCAGAGCTTTAGCTCTGACAGATGGCCAACTGCTGGGGCCCATTAATGAGAAACAACATTCTCTTGGGAGGCGGTGAGGGCAGTGATGGCTCCTGGGTCATGTGCTTGTCAGGCTACAGGCTTGCCCACAGTACTCCAGAAGTCTCCAGAGCAGATCCTAGTGCTGTTTGGAACCTCCCAGATGTTTTGGCAAGTGGCTACCCTTTCTCCCACCCCATGCATTCAAACTAACTGAGACTGTCTTGAAGTTGAGATGTGGGAGAACTATACACGTATGTTCTCACAATATCTTCTGAAAGAACATAGTGTACATTTGTTTACTGATATTTATTTTCTTAAATCTCTCTCTCCTTAAGAATTGTTGGAGGACTGGATGTCAGCTTCTGGGTTAAGCACTTTATGGGTATTGGCTCATGTAAACCTTACAAAAGGAATGGTTTCAAGGCACATTCCATTTTTTAAATGGAGAGGCTGATGCTGAAAGGGATTGTTCTACCCAGGGTCACATCCCTAGGAATTGTCTGGGTCTAAGCCTTCTGTTAACCACAGCACTCTCTCATCCCTTACCAGTGTCATGTGCTCATTGCATATAGTCAGAAAACAGGGATGGGAAAAGAAATTTTAAAATATACCTGTAGATTACTCATAATTCTACTACCTACCCACTCATAATTCTAACCACTGTTAAATTTTTCGTTTCTACAACCTGTGTAGGTGTGTATGTTTATATGTGTGTATATGTGTATATCTGTTTATATAAAATATCTTATGCATGTTCCTCCATATTAACATGATTATAACTTGCCACTTTTAAAATAAATAGTAAATAATAACTTTGCAGGTCAATATGTACCTATACTGCTATTTTAATAATAGCAGGATATTCTATATATCATTTTCTATGATTTATTTTGCCAAATCCCTCTTACTGGGCATGCACAGTTCTCTATCCAGTATGACAAGAGTGAGTGTCCTGTTATTGTTGTTCACTAGTTGACATGATGCAGTGGCTGTCTTTGTTTACTGTCCATTGAACTTTTATTGTTATTTATGTAGGATAATTCCTAAAGAGATATTCACCACTTACCAAAAAGGAACACTTCAGGATAACTACATGGCCATGGACAGTCTTACCTTTGAAGAATATGCTTGTTGTGATTGCCATTCAACCTGGGTCTCTGCTCCTGGACTAGTAAATGTTGGTTGGCTGGAGAGTAGTGTAGAGAGAGATTGAAGATTAGTGTTATAATATGACATAAGTTTAACAATAGAAATACGTTTAATGTATAAAGGAGAGAGAAGACAGACAGAGACATTTGATGGCACCTGAGCCTCAAGTGTTCCTGTGGAAGAGCTGGGCGCAGTGGCTTACACCTGTAATCTTAACACTCTGGGAAGCTGAGGTGGGTGATCGCTTGAGTGTGGGAGTTCGACACCAGCCTGAGCAAGACCAAGACTCTATCTCTACTAGAAATAGAAGTGTCCCTTTGAGTTGGCCATATGAAATGGGGTGTTGAGCAGTTTATGCTTATAAAGTGAAGTTTGCTAGGCCAGAAATAGAGCCACAAAATAGCCAGGATCTGTATCAGAGAAGGCCTGGTGTATATTATTAAGAGTGATAGGAGCTTCTTCTGGATTTGATATCATAGGTAATGAGGAAACCTTGGCAAGGCTCTGAGTGAAGAAAGAATGATTTGCATTGGAGAAGATTGCTTCTGGTTGGGGGTGGAGAATGCATCTGTGGGAGATAAGTTCTTTTAGAAGGAAAGTACAGTTTTCTAGGTGCAGTTTGGAGGTCTAGATGCATGCATGCAATGGTCATTGAATATTTAGATTTGGGGCCCCAACCTAGATCTGTAGCTAAGCTTATATGAGTATATGACCCATGAATTTTGTCCAAAATGGTGCATCTATGTAAGATGTTATTCACAGTCCTTACAATGGTAAGACTTGGGTACTGGGTGAGAACAACCTGTAGGTTTGTACTTGTTTGTTTCGACCAGATTTTTGAGAGGTTCACTATATGTGAATTATCTTATTGGCATGAGTTGTGTGCAACGCCATAAACTTACTAAAAAATTCACCAGGTTGGATACTTAAAATGGGTGTTATGATATGTAAATTATAACTCAATAAAATTTTTTAAGAGGGGGATCGCCATAGTCCAAAGATTAAAACCCATCATATTGTATGTGTTTAATTAGAGTATGATGGTTATTTAATGTGTCAACTTGGCTAGGCTATGGGACCCAGTTGTTACAGTTATCGAAGACTAGTCTAGATGGTGCTATGAAGGTATTTTTTATATATAACTTTTTGTTTTTAGTGACATAGTCTCACTCTGTCACCCAGGCTGGAGTATAATGGCTTAATCATATTCAAGGTAACCTTGAATTTCTGGGCTCCCATGATCCTCCTGGCTCAGCCTCCTAACTAGCTGAGAATATAGACATGCCATATATCTACATATATATGTGTGTGTATATATATAAAATATATATACATGCATGCATACATATATACACATAATACAAGTATATGTATATATATTTATTTTTATAACGGTGCCTAGGTAATTTTTTAATTATTATTTTTTGTAGAGATAGTCTCTCTATGTTGCTCAGGCTGATCTCAAACTCCTGGCCTCAAGTGATCCTTCCACCTCAGCTTCCTGAAGTGCTAAGATTACAGCCATGAGCCATCATGCCCAGTGTTTTTTTTAGATATGATTGACATTTACAATGAATTGATTTTAAGTAAAAGCATATTACCCTCTATAATGTGGGTGGGCCTCAGCCAATGAGTTGAAGGCATTTAGAGAAAAGACTGAGATCTTGTAAAAAAGAAAGAATTTTGCCTCCCCACTGCAAAATAAAATCCCTGCCTGAGTTTCCAGGCTGCTCTGCTGATCTGCTCTACAGATTTCAGACTTGTCAGTTCTGATAATCACATGAGCCAATTCCTTAAAATAAATCAATGTGTGTGTGTGTGTGTGTGTGTGTGTGTGTGTGTGTATCTCTTATTGGTTCTGCTTCTCTGGAGAGCCCTGACTAAAGCATAAAGTAAATTGGGTATTTTTGTGCTTTCATTTGTAAAGTCCTCATCACAGTAGAAAGCATATTCTGACTTGCTGTTCACAGGTGTGTCATGGGTAGCCATTTGTGCATTGGGCAGCCCCTGTATGGGCCTGGTCATGTGACATATATTAGGGGGAGTTAGGCAGAAACATTGAGGGTTCTGGACCTGCTCCAGTCAAATTTAGTGTTTCAGCTCCAGTGTGGTGAGCAAGGGGAGGCAGGCTCTTTAGCCCAACTTGTGATAAAAAGCAGGCAGGAGGCGGCCAGCCCATTGACTGCTTCTTGTGTGGTGAAGGACCCAGCTGAATCACAGGGTAAGACCATTCCCATGTAACTGTGGCTCTCAGAAACCTAACCACCCTTCCTTGGCCTTTGGTCTGAGTGTGTCTTTTGAAAGATGACAACCCAGTGGAAGTCAGTTGCAGCCCTGACTTTTGTTAAGGGTTGGCTAGAAACCTCATACAAATGCCAACCAGTCCCCAGACGAGCTCTGGTTCTCATCCCAGTGAGTGTCCCTGACTCACTTCATGCCCACATGCAGCATTGCTGAAGGGAAGCTGAGGACTCCTTTCTCCTGTTCCAGTTTTTGCGATGGCTTTTGGGTGAACCTGCCCTGCCTAAGAGCCAACAGGAACAAAATCTAGGCAGATAGTTCTGAAGAAATGTCTTGGCAGAGTAGAGACTGACACAAAACAGATTGAGACTTAGGTTCACATGGGACTTTAATGTTCTAGTTTTTATTGAATGCTTGCTGCCATATTTTGCTGTGTATATAATGGGCTCTCATATATAATGTGTACCTGCATTTTTTCTCAAACTTTTAGAAAAAAAAATCTTTGTTTTAATTTTTTTTTGAGACAGAGTCTCACTATGTCACCCTAGATAGAGTGATGTAGTGTCACAGCTCATAGCAACTTCAAACTCCTGGGCTTTAGCGATTCTCCTGCCTAGGCCTTCCAAGCAGCTGGGACCACAGGTGCCTGCCACAAGGCCCGGCTATTGTTTGGTTGTAGTTGTCATTGTTGTTCGGCAGGCCCATCCTGGATTTGAACCTGCCAGCTCTGGTGTACATGGCTGGCGCCCTGAGCTGTAGGCGCCGAGCCTGTTTTAATTTTTTAATTCAAATCCAAAGCTTAAAGCTTGTAATATATGAAAACCATCTTGAAATTTTCCAATAATTTTGGTAAAAATAATGAGCTAGATTGCTAACTCCTGCCGGAAGTATATGAAGAGAGATATCACTCTTCATTGGCTGAAAATGCTTTCATTGCAAGTTTGTTAAAGAGTCAACAAAACTAGTTAGTTACTGTATTCTAGGGTATTATTCTGTATACAGATATCATTATTGCTTTCTAGATTTATACTTGTAAGGCATAAGCATAAACCAAATAATTAAAAACGTTTATATCCATATGGAATTAGGACTACCCATGTATAATGTGCATGCTTATTTTCCCCTCAAACATTTGGGCATAAAGTGTGCACTGTATATGACAAAATATATGCAGCAATTACGTTGGGCTTTGGACCTCTGCTGATCTATACTCTTTCTTTCTTTCTTTCTTTATTTTTTAAATTTAGAGACAGGGTCTTGCTCTGTCAACCAGGCCAATGACATGATCATAACTCACTGCAACCTTGAGCTCCTGAGCTCAAGCAATCCTCCTGCCTTAACCTCCCTTATAGCTGGGACTACAGGCATGTGCTACCACAGCTGGCTAATTTTTCTTATTTTTTTGTAGAGACAAAGTCTTGCTATGTTGCTCAGGCTGAGCTCAAACTCCTACCCTCAAGCATTCCTCTTGGCTTCCCAAAGTGCCAGGATTATAGGTATGGGCCACTGCACCTGGCCTGCTGGCCAAATTCCTGATGTGCTTATAGTCTTGCAACTAGCAGGTACAAAGGAAGAAAGCAGATCGTCATTGTCAAAATTGGCCTCAGGTTCTATTTTAAAACAGAGAAAGGAAACAGACTTTTAATTACCTATCTGATTAACCTATAAAAAATTCCCCAGCTATGGTGCCTAAGAAAGTCTTCAGCCGCTACTCAGCCCAGTTCCACATGTTGGTGTTTGACACTGTCTGGGTTCTAGGAATATTGGAGAAGGTTGCAGAATGGTTTACTGGAAAGATGATGTAGAATTATATGTAGTTTCTGCTATTTCCTGGCTCTTTGGCCTTTTGCAAGTCCCTTTTCTTTTTGAATCCTTACTCCCTCATCTATAAAATCCTTTTTCTCATAGTATTTTGGCAAGGAACAGATGCGATAATGGCCATAAAATGAACTTGCATGGAGGTACTGTGTGCTGAGCCGCGAGAGCCATGTTTTAATAATCTAAGAAATGCTCCCTTATGTTAGTAAAATTACATCATAATGAGGGAAATAGAATTTAAGCTGGTTCTGTGTGTGTGTATGTTTGTGTGTGTATCTTGAGACCAGTATATTTACAACAGGTGTTGTTATGAACAAAGCACAATTGACAATTTCAAAATAACATCTATCCTCAGAAAATACTTTTTCCCCAGCCCTAACCCCATGTCTCTTGAGTTCCTCCTCCTCCATCCCCACTTTCTCTCAACACAGCTTCTCAAAAGCCCAATCAGGCCCCCTGGAGAATGCAAACCACCATCCTTAGTCCTTAAAGACCAGGTTCAGAGAAAGTGTAGGGTGGAGATGAAGATACCAGCTTGACAAGGCCAGAAATGGTGCCCTGGGGGTGAAGAAGGGTAGGAACATTTATGCATTAATATTGGTCTTATCACATCATCGCCGATGCCTAGTGCACATGATGCCATTGGATTTCACAGTAAGGGCCACAAACTCCACCTGGACAAGTCCTGGGAAGCGTCCCAGTGGAGGTCTTGGCATTGGGACTTAGAGTTGAGAGCCAGTGGCTGAGTGTGGAGCATGAAGCAGCCTGCTGTGAATTAAGGAAGAGAAATACATCCTGTGTGCCCAGAATGTCCACAAGTTGGAAAGAAGAACATAGATGATGAGGCTGGGCAGGGTATTTGGGGATATTTGGGGTGTGTGTGTGTGATATAAGCTAGCTGTTTTCAACACAATCTCCATTCTCTTGTTCCAGATGACTCCTTCAGTCTAGTAGTTGGTTTGCAAATGATCTTTACCTCCCACGACCACAGGGGAGGTTTGTGAGAGCCTGTGGATCCCCCTGGGCAGTCATCCCTGCCCCCTTAAAAATTGCAGATGTATGCTGGTAGCATCTTCCTGTGTTCACACAGGTAGTGCTTAATGTTTATTTTCTGGTGTGTCAGATCACTCTGAGCCACAGGGGACAGAAACCTAGCAAAGTGACCGATGCAGAAAAAGATAGTGTATCTTATAACTGAGTAGCGATTGGGATTGGGGGTGGGTGTAGCCCTCAGCAGTCCCAGGCTTATACCTTAATAACCTTCCAGGAAAAGAGAGATTTCCATTTCCACTCATTTTGGCTAGCCTCATGAACACGTACCCATCCCTTAACGCTCATGGCCTTAGGAGAGTGGACTATGGTGATTGGCCAATGGTAGCAGCCTAGCTACTCAAACCTCTGTGGACTGGGAGTGAAGGAAGGGCAGGTTACTAGTGGGAAACCTAGATGCTGTTACCAGCAGTGGGAATGGATCTTGAAGAGACTTAAGGAACAGATGGTAACATATGGCTTCCTTTCCATCTCATGCTATCACACTGATAAGCAATGAGAAAAATGACCCACACTAGAGATAAGGAACATAGCAATTGTTAGAGATTTTTATAGAGGAGAGAGGAGTGACTGTAGGTAATGTGTAATATATACAGCAGAATAAAAGATTTGCAATGAAAATTGTGGGGTTTTTTTTTAGCATCTTCTTTGCTGAGGAGTCTTCAGGAAAAAGAGAACTTGATTGCACCTAATTGCTCATAAAAGTGTTCAAAAGACATTTTACCACACAGTTTAGATGGGTAAACACCTAGGAGTTGAGCAGTGCTCACCCAAAGTAACAGAGAGAGTAGGAAATTCTTACTTCATCCTGCGTGTATTCAGACTTTAGCCAGTGCAGCCTGTGTTCATTGCTTAAACCAAGGAGTTGTGTTAACTCAGGACAGATGGTGCTTAATATTGACCACACATGAAGACTGGTGGCCCCAGGCTCCAAGGTCAGGCAGAAGGGAAGACAGATTTGCTTCCATATGGGATGGGTAACATTAGATGCTAGGATGCTGCGGCTTAGAAGTGAAACTATGGAATTATTTTGACTAGGCAAATATTATTGCTACTCTTGGTAATTTTAACAGTCTTTTCATAGCAGGGCTCTACCATTTACCTAATGCTTTCAGACACATCTGTTCACTGTATCCTCATAATAATTGTGTGCAGGAAAGTTTGTTTATCTCCATTTCTACAGATACTGAGTGGCTGACTCAAGATCACAGAGCTATACTGTGGTATTGGTGCCAACACTTTAGCATCAAGGTCCATACCTTTGACTCAAAATCTGGAATTGTTTTCACGATCCATAATGACTTGCCCAGCCATCCACAGTTGTTAAAGTATTGCATTTCTTTATATGCCTGTCAGAGTAAGCTCCATAATTAAACTGTCCACATTCAGTGCTCAGCTTCCCTCTATGTCCATTGGGGTCCTAAGAATCTTCGCCAGCCATCCTTGACTCCATTCTTTCCTCTCCATAACACATAGACCTGATGGTCCGGCAGAGAAGGGAAGAAAATATTAAATCTTTTATTTGCATTTATTTTTAAGTAAATAAACGCCACTAATATTTAAAGATTTTTTGAAGTAAATATGTTGCAAAAACAGTACTGAGATTTCCCATGTACCTTTTCTCCAGCTTCCTCTTGGTTTAATATCTTACAAAATCAAAACTAGGAAATGAAACACGGATGCGGTGCTGTGAACTGAACTGCGGACCTTATTCAAAATTCAGCAGCTTCCCACGAGTGCCCTTTATCTGGACCTGGATCCTATCCAGGAACTCACATTGCATTTAGCTGTCCTGTCCTCTGGTGCCTCACTCCAAACTGTGACAGTTCCTGCCTTTGTGTCTCATGACTTTGCCACACTTGAAGAGAACTGGTCGGTGCTTTTATAGCGTGTGATTTGAGTTTTTCTGATCTGTTTGCATGATTAACTTGAGGTATGTCTTTTTTGGAAAGAAGACCACAGAAGCGATGCTGTACCCTTCCCAGGGCTGCACGTCAGGCAGGGGGAATGTAACATGGGTGGACCTTGTCACTGGTGATGCTCATTTTGATCACTTGCATAAGGTACTCCTGCAAGGTGCCTTGTAAAGTTACTGGAAGAGCTTGTGGAGAGATACTTTGTATCTCGTTTCTCAGCTTACTTTTGCCCACCCATTTTTAGCCTCCATTAATGGTATTTGCTTGCAACAATTACTACCATGCTGTTGGCCTGCTAAGTTTGACTAAAATTTAACACATAAATTCGCTTTAGTGCCTTTTCTCCTCAGATGTCATGTTATGTGGTCATATGCCAAATAATACTTTTGCCATTTTCTTTCTTTATTTCTCTTCACCTATGTGCATATTTTTACCCACTTAAAATAATTCTTCGGGTATTTTATAAATACTTTTTTAAAAAAAGCACAAAAAGAATTTGGGGGAAGCATATCACAGACTTGCAGAATTGACAGGAGGCTGTTTCCTGAGGCCACCAAACTCCTGAGCACGGACTTGCCATCCTGTTTCATGAGCAGCTCCCTGAGGCGTCTTGCTCAGTGGGCAGAACAGCATGTCGCTGGCCAGTGTCTGGCAGCACTGGTTTCCACGAATCTTGGGAAGCAGATTAGGGGAAGTGATGGATGCTGAGATTGGTTTTGACAGATCTCTAATTTTCTTTCTAATTGAAAGCTGTTGTTGGAAATGGTTCTTAGTGGTGCCTCTTATGGGAATTGAGTTTCCATCCCCCTCTGAGCTCCTTTGCTTTCTTCTCCCACTGGCTTCCGTGGACTGTGAATGCCAAGGGGGAGAAGTACGGTGGTGCCCAGGACGAGCAGTCCAGCAATAATTGTATTTTAACCTAGGGAAAGGAGGCAAGTCTCTATTCTTGTCTCCTTCCTAGGTAGGAGTGGACTGTCTAGCATTGACATTCATTCCTTAGCAATAGGTCAGCAGTGAAAAGAATAATAATTAAAGATTAAAGAACGAGTGCAGAACCCATTCTCTTTGTCATAAATGCTGTTTGCTTTCAGCGTGCCTTCCCAATGGGCGAAGGATAGGAACAGAAAGTATGAGAAGTTTACTCCACATGGCAAGTAGGGATTTTAAAAGTTCAACTCATGGGCAGTGAATGTAATGCAATTAGAGCAAGAATGAGATCCCATTTTATCTATTAAATTAGCAAACTTTTTAAAAGCGGGGTAGGGGAGGATTTGTGTGTTTTCAAGTTGCTGACAGTAAGCTCAGTGCTGATGGCGCTGTCTCATCCACTGACGCTGGACATACATGTTGGTTCAAAATATCTGGCAAGATGTCATCAAAAGCCTGAAGAACATACAAGTCCTTTGACTTAATAATGTCATTTCCAGGAATCCTTGTTTAGAAAATAATAAAAAAAATTAATAAGAAAAAACTATCATTTAGGTTACTTTTTTTCATAGATACAAATTAGAAACAACATACAAATCTAGCAATAAGGTTATGAATAGTCTAGCAATAGATGACTGAAATGTAAATATTGATATATCAAAATAATGTAGTGATTAAAAATGATGTTTACAAAGGCTTTTATGAAGTGGGGAAATTTTATGTTACGCCCTGAAGTGAAAGTTGTACGTTTAGATTGTTCCCCATTATCTTAAAAAATGTAGGGAAAGATAATGGGAAGAAATATAACAAAATGTTAATGATGGCGTTTTTGGGTGTTAGAATCTCCACCCCTACTACCTTTTAAAAAAAGTTTCTATGCTTACTTCTTAGCCTGTTTAAGTGGACTCAGCATTTTATCCAACAATGTTGTTTGAAATCAATATTGATTAAAGGCCAGTTATACTATATAACAGCACTGATTTATTATATCTCTGTCAGGCTCAGTGTTTCTGTTTTCACATATTCGGCAGTTGATTCTAATACTGAGAGGTGCCTTCTCCTGACTACTCAGTAAAGTGTATTTCAGGTGATGAGGACCAGTGTGCCCTTGTTTTGAACAAAAGTCTTTGAATTTCTTTATCAGCTCTGCTGACAGCTGCTGACCCCAGAGAGAAGAGCTCCAGGGAGGCTCCACCTGCATGAGCCCCTTTCGGTGGCCTTGCTATCAGGGGTCTGGTTGTTGATGATATAGCCACAGTGTGAAAATTCCTGAGTTTCTAGTACTTACAGACCCTGCAGAGGTTGGGGGACGGGTAGCCAGTATGCCAAGAGGCCTCAGGGCTGTGAGGATCCCTGGAAGGGAGAGAGAGGAGAATGTGGCAGCTAACACTGCATATTGAAGAATAGAGTGTGTTTTACTTTAAATTGGCAGGGAAGTGCCTGCATGGTCCATTTAAAGGAAGCTGCAGGAACGTGGGGGCCCAGGCTGGTAGGTGGGAAAGGTAGTCTCTGGCTACTGGCTTGTGCCGGGTGGGTGTGGTGTAGGTATGGATAGTGCATCTAAAGTGCCTGAGCCCTGCCTCTGCTATGAGAAAGTTAAAGTCATGTTTGAAATGAATACCAAGGTAATATAAAATTATGAGCATTCACCACAGCGTTCTGGTCTTCCCACAGTGTGCGTGTGCTGTCCATCCCTTTGACCTCTCCATCATTTTCCTTCTAATGTTATTTCATGGCCTGTGAATACTATGGACCCAGGGTATTAGTAAAGAGCCTGTAAGAAATGGTACTGGGACCTATGAAAGCACTAAGGAAATCGTACAGGGAAATGCTCTTAAGGAAGCTGCCAATGAAAATCAACAGGTATAAGGGCTGGTGAGATCATTTGACAGTGAGGGTACCGTAAACAACAGCACAGATGGAAAGATTAACTGACAATTGTGTAGAAAAGCAGGGAGTGGGTACGAGGGATGACATGGCTTCAGAGGATCTAGAGTACACACAGGAAGGTTGCTGGTATACTGATTCCAGACTTTATTTCCACAAATCCTCGGCTGTGATGATCCTGTATAACTGGTTTAGTTGTCCCTTCTATTCCAGGCACACATTGTTTCCAATATAGTAAGTGTGGTCTATATATATACCAAACTTGGTAAAACTGGCTACGCGCATGACTTTTGAATTTGTGGGAAGGGTACTTATTTTTCAAACAAGGGAGGGACAGAGGAAGGAAGAAATGATGGAAGGAAAAGAAGAGGGCAAGAGAGTAGGAAATGGAGAGAGAGAGGTTGGGGGAGGGACAGAGAATGACTGAGGGGAAGGGGGAGGGAGAAAGGAGATGGACAACGAGAAGGGACTGCTTTGCCAGTGAACTCCCCGTGTCTCACACCGGGTTGCAGTGGTTGCTTAGGATCTGCTAGACACATGTGATTTAGAAACAGTGTTAGGAGAGTTCATGACGTTAGCTGTCCTTGTCGATGTCACAGGTGGGACCTGGCAGTACAAAAGGGGGTTCACTGTCACACGGAAAGAGCTTGTTCCTGTGAATGTTCACCTGGGCTGTGGGCCTTGCTCTAATCTTAGATGATCCTCGGCTCATGTTAGGAGTTTAGGAAGTGATCTTTGAAGTTTCTTAACATCCAATGATTTTGTGGTCCAATACGAGTTATCCAGAAATCTGAACTTTCTGAGAGAAGGAGCCAACAGCCTTATTCTGGAGTCTTGTGCTGTATGTAAGACTTCTATGAACAGTCCCTGAACAAGAAAAGTCACTTTGTGAAGATCTTTATGTAGATGTAACAACAGGTTTGGGTAGCTGACCAGTTGGAGGTCAAAATAAATGCATTTATAAAAATAAGGTATCCTGTATTAAATGCCATGCCTTGTCACAGTTAATCCCTATAGCTCTCCTGTGAAGTGGGTATGCTGTTGTGCTCATTTTCTGGAGCTCTAGAAGGGCTGGGCTGAGAGGTCATGGAAAGTAGCATCACTAGTAAGTGTCGGAGCCAAGAGTAGGCCCAGATCTCTCCACTCTAAGATCTGTGCACATAGCCGCCAACCATGTACATACTTTCTCTCTACTCTGTTTTCCTTTACAAGGATCAGTGACATTTACAAACATCCTGAGCCTTAGTTAACTCAGAACAGTGGTAACAACATGGCAGCCGTAGGCTCAATATGCCCACAGATGTGTGTGTTTGGCCCATAGAGGTTTTCTTAAAGAATGGAGTCGGTTGCTAATGTTTAAAAATGGGTAATTTGGCATTGGGCCCACAGCATTGCGAGGCTGGCTGGAGCTCAGTAACTGTTGCTCCTTTCAGGTGGGGCATTTATTTGCTGTGCGGTTTGCTGCCTTTCCCCTTTGACCTCCCTCCAGTATTGACATTAGTTCTCAGGTTGAAAGAAAAACTCTGCCTTTTGGATAATGCAGAAATGGGGCAGTCCATTCCTGAATGATTATGCCACCACAGCAACCACAGAATTGAAATGCTGCTGATGTAAAAACCTCCCCGCTCCCCTATTGTCCCTTTAAAAGCAACTGAATGCCATGTCTGAAAATAAAAATTGTGTAAAAATTATAAGGTACGTACTGTGCAAAAGGATTTTTATGTGTATAAAAGGCTTTGCCCAAGTGTTCCCTAAAAGGATGAGCTCAGTTATTATTCTTTTATAAAGACTTTAAATTTAGTGCAACCTCTTAGAAATGCCTCTGATATACAGAGTATGGTCTTTTTGTATTTAAATAGCTTCTACTGTTCAAGACAATGGGCTACTATGACAATGTTGGGGGCTGAAGTGGTTGCAGTGTGTGTAGGTGCCAGGACTGTATGACGTTTTCAGAGTTTGAGGAGCCTGAGTTCAGGCTCCTGGTTTTATATGTGCTAGCTCTGCATGTTTGGGGTACCTTCACAACCTCTCTGGGGTTTTTTTGTTTGTTTGTTTTAGTTTTTTGTAAAATGGAGTTGTTCAAGGATGAAAACATTATTAATTTATATGCTTATATGTGATTATGTCACTTAAACTCAGTGCCTGGCATGTTAGCATATTACACCTTTTTAGAGCTATTACTGTTTTTCTCTTCATGGTAGTCCCCAAGAAGCCCTTTTGACTAATATTTCTTGAAAAGCTTTATAAGATCTGAGAGACCAGTGCCCCAAGGATGGTGACTTTTTCCTTCTACCGGAAGCAAAACCAAGAGTAATTGCCTGTGTTTAGAAAGAAGGGATCACTGACGGACAATTTCCTAGTGATGGTGTTTAGAAACAAAGCCCGCAACCTGGTGCAGTTGCTTGCTGATAAGAGCATGTGCAGTCTGCAGTAGCTCTGGACTCATTTTGGCTTCTGGGCTGAGCTTCCGGGGCTCTGACCATACTGAGGGAGATGTCCCCTCAAATGGGCTCACTTTCCCCCAGGTCGTCAGCCCATTGACTGTGCATACCTCTTCTGTGCAAGAGATAGATGCTGCATGTTTCCATGTGGAATTGGGAGGATAAGCAGTGGAACCTAATTCTGTTCCTTCTCTTCTGCCTTTCGCACCATCTACTTGGTGATTCTTAGAGTGTTCCCCGTCACTCTTAGCATTTCATTCCTCCTGCTGTGGGCTGCTGGAAGGAAAGGGGCACTCAGTAAGAAAAAGCAGCAGAGCTCTCTTCACTCTCTTGTCTCATGAGAAGACCTTGAGGATGCCATTCCCTACTGTACTGTGGCAGACACTGCTTTTCTCACCCCAGTATTCCTTCTCCTTGATTTCTTTTATGTTGAAGTTTAGGAGAGCACAGGATAAAGACTATATTTTCCAGCTTCTCTTGCAGCTGGGTGGGCCATGTCCCTAAGTTCTGAGGGACAGATGTGTGAACCATTGGCTCAGGCACTCAGAAGAAGAAACGAGCCCTCTCTTCTTCCTTTTCCTCCTTTTTCCCAGCAGTTGGAATGTGGTTATGGTACTAGGGAGCCATCCTTGACCTGTGGATGAGGGTGGCAACAGGAGGAAGGAGGCTGGGTTCCTGAAACCATGCCATCTCCACCTTGGCCCTGGTACAGAAGAGAGAAATAAACTTTCTCTTCTTTAAGCCACTGTGACTTTAGTTTGTGCAATGACTAATCTAGAAACTTTTTTTCTCTCTCTCTGTCTTACACACATGCATGCATACACGCATGCAGAAAATTTCAGTCCTTTGTGACAAAAGATTTTGTTTGGATCTATAACTCATTTGGCCAAAAGTTGCTGTTGATGCCTAAGGCACAAACTCTAATACATGGTAGGAGTTAGAGAAATCTGAATTTGAATTTTGGGTCTGTGCCTTACCAGTTATATGACCTTGAGCAAATTAATTAATCTCTCTACGCCTCATCTCCCCATCTGTAAAATGGAATAATATTGCCTAACTTATGGAGTGGTGAACATGTTTCTAAAGTCTTTATCCAGTTGATTGATATAGGCAAATGTTTAATCAATGGGTAGATACATGTATCTGGTGGGGTTACCTTTAGCCAGGAATACAGAGATGGTCTCTGCATGACCATATGATGTCATTAGGTGACTACAGGGTTTGGGGTGTTGGTTGTAATAACAAGTCATCAAGCGTTATTTGTTAGCGGCATGAGCCACCAGACACAGGTCTGTGGACACTCCCCAAGCAGCTCTCTTTCTCCTTCTGCCCAGTATCTGTTTCCTGCAGAGCTCCCCCACTGCCATTACATTAAATTATGATCACCTTTACATTTTCTTGGTCATGCTGAAGCCCTTTTGTTGCGCTAGAATTTAGAACAGTATTTTTTTTTTTTAAGAGACATAATCTCACTTTATTGCCCTTGGTAGAGTGCTATCGTGTCACAGCTCACAGCAACCTCCAACTCCTGGACTTAGGCAATTCTCTTGTCTCAGCCTCCTGAATAGCTGGGACTACAGACACCCGCCACAATGCCCGGCTATTTTTTGTTTGCAGTTTGGCCAGGGCTGGGTTAGAACCTGCCACACTTGGTATATGGGTGGTTTTAAAACAAAATAACCCGTTCTGTCTCATTGATTTTATTTTGTAAAATGATTTTCCAAATCTTAGTTGTTTTGGTCAGTTAGTTATTTTTACTTCTAGGAAGAAGCCTATCTTTCTGGTATATTACTCAGGGTCTTGTAGGCATAGCTTAAATAACCTTTGATATTTGACTATGGAGATCATGGTCCCATTATTTCGGTCATTGTGGTGGTTCTTCCGTGTACCCATTTGTAGATGATTTTCAGGTTAGTACATATGTCTAATGTTTTCAGGAAGCAGGAGAGTCTAGGGATTTGAATATACATTCCAAAGTTAGACTAGACTATCTGGGGTCACATTTCAGCTCTATACTTACTAGCTATGTGACCTCAGCAACTTTCTTGATTCTTTAAGCCTGAGTTTCTACATCTATAAAATATGATAATAATTTATGTCTCAAGGGATTATTAGAAGGATAAAATAAGTTGATGTTGTAGTCTCTTATTGTGCAAATATATGCCTACCCTAGTTGTAACACAATGGCAAGTATTTGTAATCTTGATATATCTAAATATAGAAAAGGTACAGTTAAAATACAGTATTACAGTCTTGTGGGACCACCATTGTATATGCAGACTGTCCCTGACTGAAACATCATTATGTAGCACATGGCTGTATTTGCAACAGAAACTGGATGGCCCCCAAAGCCTAAAATATTTTCTTTCTGGCCTTTTCTGGGAAAAGTCTGCTGCTGCTGGTTCTTGGTAAATTCAGGGTAGGGTTTGATTCAGGAACATGGGTCTGGTCTTAGCTCTGCTGCCAAACTTGCTTATTTCCTTAGCTGGGTTAGTTTTCTCCTTGCTCTCAATTTCCTATTTTGTTCATGTCATAGGATTATTTTAAGGACCTAAAAAAATTATATGTATGAGGGTGTACGAAAAAGAATATGAACTTGTGATGTAGTGCTACATGAGCAAAACCTGACCTATATAACAATAGGTGTCATTCGAAACTATTTTGTATTTTAACCGTGTTTCTGGAAAAATTACAACATAGGTACAAATGAGAATCTTAGGTGACCCTGAGTGGTGGGATTATGAGTGATTTTTAATGTTCTGTAACTCTGCACCTTTGGAGTTTTTTTTTTTTTTTGGTCTTTTGGGGCTTTATGCATTGACGTATAATTAGAGAAATTATTTTAGAGTAATATAAGCTTACGGGGAATAGAAATAACACAATTTAACAATGTTTTGGGCCTCTTGGACCCTGGTTCTATATTGTGCTGAAAAGAAAGACAAGGTTCCACGCCAGAGAGCATCTCATGTAAACACCATCCCATTGTTTTATGTGCCACCTGCAAGCAGGTTCTTTCTGTACTTTTTCAGACTTGGCACCTGAGTCTGGCATCACCTGTGTGCTTTGGAGCACGTGTTTAGGATTTGTGACTTTCCTCGGACCCCACAGAACTCCCAGATGCTGTAGGACCTCTGTGCTCAGCAGTGAGCTGCAGACACACCAGCCTAAACTTATGAAACTGTTTCTGGCCAGTCCTGCTTTTTTAAGTCCATCTAGGACTCATGGCCAGTTCTGCCAAGACCCTACAACCTTTGGCTTTGAACATCAGAAGTCCATCCATGTGGGAGTTGCATAGAGAGCTAAAAGCAGGGTGGTATGGGCTGGTCTAAAGGGGCAAACTTCCCCACTTAGGCTGTGCCCTTTCATCCAGAGAAAGGCTCTGGTTATGGCCACCACCTTGCTCAGTCCTGGACATATCACTTCCATGCATGCAGCTTCCTCAGTCTGTCAGGAGCCACCCTCCTTATGAGCGTGTGGTTTTGTAGTCTCCAAGATGAATGTGGCTGATACAATTCCTCCTTTGTTCTCTGGGGCCTGGGCAGACCAAATGCTCTCCAGAAGGCATCTCAGCAGGTGTCCTTGGATGTGTGCACTTTATTTAGGCTTCTTCAAGCTATAGCACTTAGTGGACAGCCAAGATAGAAAATGCAGCAGCCAAAAAAAGAGATCAAGAACAGTGAATACTGTTCAATTCCATTAGAAGGAAACTTATTTACTATCTTTCATCCTCAGTTCACACTGTGTTTTTGTTCCCAGGATAAAAGATAGACTGGAGCACTATAACTCAGTGGCTAAATATTAGATCAGAGTCAAGTGCACCTGTGTTCTGGTGCTGGCGCTACCATAAACTGGCTAAGTGCCTTTGGGAGGGCCTTTAGCCTTGGGAAGCTTTTGGTTCCTTACTGTTAAGAGGAAGATATAAAAACTCCTTCATGGCATTCAGACAATAAATGAGACATTATGAAGTGATACTTAGTACATTCAATGCCAGGAGTTTATTGTTTACTCCTGACATCCTTGGCACATCCTTTGGCACATTCATTTAGCCCTTAGAACAGCTGCACATGGCCTGTTTGTATCTCTCATCCATCTCAACATTTTGTGCTGAGCTTAAGAAACTGTCATGCTTAAAAGTTGAACTTGGGGACAATTTACATCTTTTTTTATTTCTATTTACTAGTGAAATCTTCCTCACATATCCAAAGTTCCTGCCATTTTCATATTTTATCAAGAAAATAAAAATAAATAGTACAGTAGCAGCAAATAATTACATGCAACCAGGCATTGGACTAAGCATTTTACTCAATTTGATCTTCACATTAACCCTATGAAGTTCAAACTTTTATCATCCCCATTTTGTAGATTAGGAAATGAGGTACAGAGAATTTAGGTAACTTGTCCGAGGTTGTTTAGCTAATAAATGATGGAGTTGGGATTAAAACCCAGACCGTCTGGTTCTGGACACTGGCTCTTAACCACTCCTTGAGAATTTCCTAGGTAGCCATGCTTTTGGCCTTTCCATGGTTGAATCTAGTCTGCTCCTTTAAGAGCTAGGCAGTAATAGTTGAACACATTCAAAGCAAGGTTTCACTCTGGCCTTGGAAGGAAATGAATCATGCTTATTCTTTGAATGCTGACTTTAAAAAAAAGTCTTTGCACTAGAGCTGTGAAATACCAAACAAAATGAATCAGATGTATCTTTTTGTATGAAGGTAAACTCTTTCCAGGTAGCTCAAGATAAGAATTAAACAAGTTGTTAAATTAATTGAGAAGAATAAATATCTTTCTGTTCTTAAATCTTTGGGCTTCCATTTGTCAATGTGTCAAGAATGAAGGCTTCCAATGGAGAATTTCCTAAGGCAAAGTTGTGTCTCAACCTAGGCACTTTTGATATTTTTAGCTGGATAATTCTTTATTGTAGGGCCTTTCCTGTGCCTTGTCAGATGTCTAGCTTCTAACTTCTAAAAGCCAGTGGCACTGTGTCCCCCTCCACACACACACACATTTCTCTCCTGGGGTGCAAAATCACCCCTGGCTTGGGACCCCCCCACTTAATCCCAATAAGTCTGTCTTAGAATTTGGGTTCTCTCACTTTGACAGTAGGTCAGTGTGACCACTAACATCTTTTAAGCCCTCTCAACATTGGATTTCCTCATCCATGTTCAGAAGGGCATGCTAATCCTTTTCCGTCGGATGACTGAAAAGATGAAATGAGAAAACCTAATTAAATTATCATGAATGGTGTATGTAAATATATTTATTGTATTTTATTGTTCATTTCCTTTCAGCTCCCAAATTCAACAATTTTAATCATGATTATAGTTCTTAGCTTTACTCCAGATGCTAACATATGTATGTGATAAATCAATTTATGTTTCTTTGGAAGGCAACTCTTGGGAATGAAATTGAGAGTAATTTTTCTCCTTTTTCTTTTTCTGCTGAGTTTATATATTCCTTTCTTTTCCCCCTAACGACTATATAAAAGTCTTTTATATTATTCAGCTTGAAGGATTGCTTCAAAGAAGATCAAGGCCAACTCCTTTGAATATCCACTAGCAATTGAGGAGGAAATGAATTTAAATAACAGCCCCTGGGATTTAAGTTAGATAGAAGAAGGAACTTTCAGACAAATCTATTAAAATGAGAGTTCATTGCCAGGGCAGGTGATAAAATCACCTCTCTTAGAGATTAGTAAAGCTTAGAATGCTGTTGATCTGGAGGGGTCTAAGACTTCTAAATTTCGGGAGCATTCTAAACCTCACCTTTTTACTCTTGAATAATCTGCAAACTCCACACTGGCCTGAGCTTCTAAGAAAGATTCTGGAACAGTTCGATGAGTGTGTTTTTTTCTTCCTCCGTAGTTCTTCCTCTTCCTTCTCCCCACCCCTCTCACCACATGCTAAAAGCAGAATCTGAGAAACAGGTGGCTAAATTTCAGCATCTAAGACCTTGGCAAAGGCAAAAACAAAAAACAAGAAATAGAGCAGCTCCTGTGGCTCAAAGGAGTAGGGCACCGGCCCCATATGCTGAAGGTTGCGTGTTCAAACCCAGCCCGGGCCAAAAAAAAACCAAGAAATAATTATCCCTACTTTGTCAGCAATTAAGTCTGTCTGTCTGTCTGTCTGTCTTTCTGTCTTTCTTTCTTTCTTTCTTTCTTTCTCTTTCTTTCTTTCTTTTTCTTCCTTCCTTCCTTTCCTTCCTTTCCTTCCTTTCCTTTCTTTCCTTTCTTTCCTTTCTCTCTTTCTTTCTCTCTTTCTTTCTTTCTTTTCTTTTCTTTCTTTCCATAGCTTACAGCAACCTCAAACTCAAGTGATCCTCTTGCTTCAGCCTCCCAAGTAGCTAGGACTACGGGCACCTGCTACAACATCCAGCTATTTTTTTTTTTTAAGAGACAGGGTCTTGCTCTTGCTCAGGCTGGTCTTGAACTTCTGAGCTCAAGCAATCTACCTGCCCCAGCCTCCTAGAGTGCTAGGATTACAGGTGTAAGCAACCAATTAAGTGTATTTTGGACATAACTTTTTATTATTGAAGACATGGCAGAGCAGAATGCCAGGGGTCTACAATAGTCAGAGTAGAATTACCACTTTGTTGAATCACCCCAGCAGCTTCTTAAAAGGATAGATGCTAGAGCCCTAACTGTGGGTTTCCAATTCAAGACTGCCTGTCTGCATATGTGCATATGTGCACGGACACACACACACACACACACACACACACACTATTCTAATCCCAGACCTGATATTTAAAAGTATGGGCTTTGGCCAGGGGTGGTGGCTCACACCTATAATCCCAGTACTCTGGGAGGCCAAGGCAGGAGGATTGCTCAAAACTAGCCTGAACAACATAGTGAGAACTGTTTCTACAAAAAGGTTTTACAAAAAATTTTTGAAAATATTAGCCAGCACGGTAGTACCATGTTTCCCCAAAGATAAGACCTATCCAAAAAATAAGCCCTAACAAGATTTCTATGCATTTGTTAAATATAAGCCCTACCCTAATAATAAGACCTAGTGATGGGCATGGCTATGAAGCGTATCTGCATAGCCACGCCCTGCATTTGGGTGCTGAGCGGTAAGGAAGACTAGAATACCTTTTATCTGCCACCGTTCCTTTCTCTGAACCGTTGGCATAACCACGGTCGCAGGCATCCTATTGCACTTCTGCGAACAGCTAGGGGAAAGGAGTTCACGCATCACTAGCACCAGCCCCACCAACAAGGTCGGCTCCCCCTATCAGTTTCCAGGAGAAGATGACTTAACTGTATTTGAATAAATGTAGATTGTTGTATTATACTTAATAAAAATAAGACATCCCTTGAAAATAAGCCCTAGTGTGTCTTCTTGAGAAAAAAATAAATATAAGACAGTGTCTTATTTTCAGGGAAACATAGTATATACCTGTAGTCCAGCTTCTCACAGGCTGAGGCAGGAGGATCCCTTGAGCCCAGGAGTTCAAAGTGGCAGAGAGCTATAATGATGCCATTGCACTCTAGCCTGGGCAACAGAGTGAGACCCTGTCTCACCAAAAAAAGAAAAAGAGAGAAAGAGAGGAAGGAAAGAAAGAGAAAGAAAGAAAGAAAAGAGCAGAGAGGAGAGGTAAGGAGAGGAGAGACAAGACTGGGTGCTGGTGGCTCACACCCATAATCTTATCTCTCTGGGAGGCTGAGGTGGGAGGATGATTTGAGCCCAGGAGTTCGAGATCAACCTGAGGAAGAATGAGACTCCAACTCTACTGAAAAAATATATCATTAGCCAAGCATGGTGGTGCACACCGTAGTCCCAGTTACTAAGGAGGCTGAGGCAGGAGGACCACTTTAGTCCAGAAGTCTAAGGTTGTAGATCTAGGAAGACATCACTGCACTACTGTACTTCAGCATGGGCAACAGAGTGAGATTTAGTCTCATGAAAAATAGAAGGAAGGGAGGGAAGGAAGAAGGCAGGCAGACAGGCAGGCAATAAAAGGAAAGAGAAGTATGGACTCTGGAGCTTTGTGATCTTGTATGGTTCATCTCCATGTCTCTCTCTCTCTGGTAATAGAATCAGCCACACTGAGCTGTTGAGATGGTGATAGAATTCAAACCTAGTGGATCTGCACAAAGCTCAGCAGAGAGATAGCCTCAGTTTCCATTAAGTGCTGTTGCCACAGTGATCATTGTTGTCATCTGCACCTCTGTCCTAGAAACCTCAGTCTATCCTTCTTCTGTCTATTTAAAAATTATCCAAACTGTTTACCAAAACTGGGTGATTCTAAATCTTCCACTTGTTTTTTCTACTTTCACCCTCTGGTTCCTGCCACCCTATATCTTGCCTAGACAACAGAAAGCCTCCTCACTGACCTTTTTGCCTCTTCCCTTCCTGTCTGTTGTCCAGGGTGCAGCCAGAGGGATCTTCTAACAGACATTGAGTACCATATCCTGGCTAAAAATTCTTTCTTGCATTTAGGATAAAACCAACTTCTTCCTGTGGTCTACATGGCTCTGCCTGATCTGATCTGCCAAGCATCCCCTCATGCCACTGTCTACCCTGCCCTCCGTGTTTGAGCTGCAGTGATCTCTGGCCACAGTGGGTTAGGGGTCTTTCGGCTTTAGGACCTTTGCATAGGACATCTTCTGAAAATTCTCAGTTCTTCACAGAGCCAACTCCTGCAGGTCTCAAACATTATCACCTCTCTAGGGAGGCTTTGCCTGAGCACACCCATTCAAAGTCTGTACGTTAGTTACTTCTTACTGGTATCACTCCATTGTAGCATGATGCACTATGTAATTATTTTATTTGTGGATTTTTTTGCATTTTATCACACACTCACTATAGTGTAAGAACCTCACAGGAAGTAACTGTCTTTGTTTTATTCACCAACCTGCCTCCAGCACCTAGTTCAGTGCCTACTATGTAGTTTATGCCCAGGAGCTATTCATAGCATGAGAGAGTGAATGACTGATAAATGAATGGATGGCTGAGTTTATTTTTTATTATCCATTCACTTATCCACAGACATTCATGGAATAGCTTCTATAGACAGGACATAAGCTGGGAACCCAAAGAGAAGAAGGGACAGAGCGATGGTATTTAGGATGCATGTGAGTGTTTTAATTATCCCTGAGTACTTGGACTGATTTCACTTTTTGGACCCAGTGAGTTGTGTAATTGTATAATTGTTCCTTCTCTACATTGGCTGCTGCAAGCATAGAGCCAAATTTGTGGCCCATACGTCGTCTTGGTATGCAATTTAGCCTCATTCTTGGATCCATTTCATGTTCCCGTCCTCATTTTTCTTTTCCTTTTGTTCCTATTTTTAACTTATGCCATCTTGTATTTTATATATCCTTATAAGCTGCCTTAAATTCTCTCTGAAACAAGACAAGTATCAATCAATATATTTTAAAAAACGTGAACAGAAGAGCTTTCTGAGAGGTATAAATAAAGTACTTCTTGCGTTGAAGAGGAGATACTTCCCATGGTTTCTGTAACTCCAGGGAGCAGGGAGGAGAGGGTGAGAGCCTTCTCTAGGGGAGACCTGGGTGCTTAGTAGGGACAGGAAATAGGAATTCACGTGCTTATTTCATTCTGGTAACTGGTTATGTTGCCTTTTCTGATTGCACACTGGAGCTCTTGATTTCATGCTGCTTTTTATTCATTATTTTCCTTCTTTAGAAATATAATATAATTTTCAAAATAATCGGGAGTCACCCACTCTATACTCTGTGAAAGGCTCTTGCGAGTTTTCACATAACTGCATCTTCCTGACTTCTCAGCTGACTGGGGCCGTGATCTCGGTGTGCCAGGGTTTGCTGCTTCTCCACCTCTGTCTAGCGCTGCATTTGTTCATGGGGCCTTCTGATTCAGAGCTGGGTACTGAGGGCCTTCAAAAATCCTCTCCTGGCTTTGGAAGGCTTTGTGCATAAAATGCCCACCATGGTGGTGAGTGGACTCTTTCCATGGCTCTAGCACCTTTTCATGGCTCAGACGCCCAGGTTCGTGTGTCCCTGAGGTCCAACTTACATAGTCACTGGCTGCCTTGAAGTCTCCCCTTGGCTGGCTAGCAGACATCTCAAGCTTAACATGCCCACCATAGCAATCGATGGCAATTCCATCATCTAATTTCCAGGTTGCCTTTGGCTCTCCACCTGCTCTCCCACCTCACACTCAGACCCCCAGCACGTGCTGTTGGCTCTGACCACTTCCCACCACTCCTGCTGCCACCCTGACTTCTTGTTGTTGTCATCTCTTACCTTGATTCCAGCAACAGCATCCCTTCCATCCCAGTCCCCAGTGAGGTCCTTGGACACATGACAGCTCTCTAACCAAAGCCTCCAGTGGCTCCCCCGTATCCCTCAGTTACCATGTGATGAACAGCCCATTTCTCACCCACAATTTTCATCCCTCATCTGCCACTACTCTCCCAGGCTCCCTCTGCTCTGGCCACACTGGGCTGGCTGTGGTTCCTTGAACATACTAGTTTTGTCCCTGCCTCAGGACGTTTGCACCAGCTGTTCCTTTTGCCTGAAATACCTTCACTTCCTTCCAGTCTTCCCTTGCTCTGCCTTGACAATCTATTTAACATTTCAACATTCCTCCCCTAATACTCTCAAGCCCTCATATGCCATTGTTCTTTTTGGGAAAATATTCACCACCTTCTCATGCACTATATAATGTAATTTATTCAGTCCTTTTTTTGTTCGTCTATTCCTGCTAAGAGTAGCCCCTCCCTCCTCTATTGAAGATAAGGTCAAGAAACTGTGTTTTATTCACTGATGTTTCTCAGAGGCCTAGATCAGTACCTGGTACTTAGTGGGTTCTCAGTAATCGTTTGTTGAATTAATAAGTGAAACATCATGTCTTCTCTAGTCAGATTTTAATTCTTTACTGTCATTTAACCTGTCCTGCTTTCCAAAACACTCTATAAAGTCTTAATTCCATGGATAAGGCTGAGGCAGATTCCTCCAAAGTCAACTGTTTGTGACTTAACAGCACCTTCCATGTGAGCCTTGCATGATTCTTTAGTAACCTCTCTTCTTGAGCCTCTTGGATCCATCTGGAAACCATTCCAGCAAATATCCATCCTATATAATAGATCGCTATTTTACTTTTTAATATGACTCTAGCTCCCCAGAGCCCACAGCCAGTATCAAGATGGATTTCTTATCTCTGTTGGTTCGTTAAGAGTGTAATATTTGGTTGCCAATGCTACGGTCCTCCACAGCGCAGTTTGTTGCAACAAAAGAAAGTGTTTGCCAAATGATTTGTCAGCATATGCTATAAAGCCACACAGGCATTCACTAGAAAATACTGGTCCCCATTAGCGACAGGCTGAGAAGGAAAGATTGTGGTGCTTTACTCAAAGGAACGTAAAGGGTTGATGTAAAGGGGTAGGGGTGGAGTGGGGAGAAGTGGAGAATAGAAAAGGAGCAGATTGTGGGTGATGGAATAAAATTCTGGAACCAACAAAACAGGAATCAGCCCGGTAGGTGCCAGCTATCTATCTTCTTGACTCCTAGCATTCTTCAAGGTAATAACCTTTCCAGGCCAACTGTCCATATGCGTCTGCTCTTTGGAGGAGAAACATACATGGGTTTTCTGAAATGGCAGCCACTGGAGCTGGCCTCCCTGGAGCAGGAGGCCTGCCTTTGTGCCATGCTGAGCCCCCGGGTGGGTGCTGTACTTGCACATTTGGGAAGGAGGCCCTGACTCCTGAAGTTGGCAGTCATTTGTGAGCTCAGCAGCTGTGATCCTGGCTGCCTTTGGAAGTGACTCACCTACTCGTTAGGAGAGCACGTTAGGTGAGCCTTGGCCTCTTCTCTGAGAATAAATCTTTGACCTCTTGATGTTCTCCAGGCATCTTCCTAATTAGGAAACTCAGACAGATCTCTTAAGAACAAAACCAAACATGGCTTCCCTGTGCAGGGCAGCCCTCGTTTCCCTGGTGTTAAATACCTAAGCCTACTGTGCCCAAGGTCGTTGGTGTCTGCAGGACACCTCTTAGACATATCTCTAGTGAAAAAAAAAGTCATAGTGGCATTTTGGTTTGTTCCCTTTAGGAAAAGAGAACTTTGCTTATCAAAACCAAATATTTATCTAGTAAAAGGTTTCTTTTTTGTCTAGCGTTCTTTGGGCAGTGTCAGCAAGCAGATGTAAATGCTCACAGGACAGACAAATATATCTTTTCAGGTGTTGCGGAAACTGAGCATCGAAATTAAAATTGTTCCATGAAGGATGCATTACTGTGACACTCTGTGCACCTGGGCGTGGCAGGGAGCAGTGCATCACAACAGCCCCTTATTCACACTGAAGCTCCTTGGAATATTTTTAAATTGAGTGAACTCAAGAATTTACAATTGTTAGATCATGGCAGGGTTTTAAAATTCTATGATGTAGTCGAGAGGATTTCTGTATGAGGAGCTCAGATGCCTGAATCACAGGCTAGATGGAATAGCACATGTGCTCATCCTGCTGTGTGTGGTTTGGGGTTCAGATGCCTTCCCTTCAAGTCACTAATCTTTAGCTGGATGAAAACCAGCCTCCCCCCCGCCTCTCCCTCACATCAACAGGATGATATTTTGCATTAAGAAGAGATTCCATGGAAAATGAAGAAAGAGAACTGGGAGTTGGGCTGAAAAATTGCAAACAGTTTTTGAATCACGTAGTTTTTGTCTTTTCTGTCTGGTTGGCAAGGTTACTTCACCCACATCTCACTCACAATTATCTAAGAGCTTAGGATATAGCAGGCAGTCTACGGCAATGCACTTGGTAGAGAAGCTACTGAGAACATGAAACATGTTTCATGATGAACCCAGATATATATTCTGTAATTTGGATAGTGCAGTTCTAGGAATGAGAGACAGGCTCTTCCCCATGGTTAATAATGTCATATCTATCTTGGGTAGCATCTGATTACAGCCATGTCTATTATTTAAAAGATCCTTTAAAAAAACATGACCACAGGGGAAATGGAGTGGCTTATCTCTTCCTGCCATCTGCGGATTATGTTTTAATCATGTCGCATGTGAAGCTGTGGCATTTTCTGATGAAATTTGTCAAACCCAATAAGGCAATTTTCTAACCTATGGCAACCCCACTTAAGTAATTTATGCAATTACATAGGACAACCCAAGTCTGCTCTGGTGTTTTTTAGACCATGTTATTCTTTTTCTTTTTTCCCTTCAAGACCTACTTGGGATGAACCAACCCACCAAGTTAATCACTTCTATTTGAGTACTGTAAATATACATGCAGCTGCATTTTCCAGAGATATAAACAATATTATTTAGATATTATAGTTAGGCTCATTTATTTTTAGAAAGGGGTTTTCATGACAACTGCTTAGGGAACATGATACTCTAAAGGTCTGGGGACCAGAGATGAATGACAGGTAAGCAAGACCTCCTTAGAGCTACCATGGTCCTAGGACATCCAGAATACTTAGCTGTGAAAGTTCTCAGCCTACACTGCGGGGAGTTGCAGGGCAGAAGCATTTTTACCTATCAGATGGCACTTATGAAAGTCTGGGGTCCTACCCCTTTCCTTTATTGATGTTGACTCACTGTGGCATACCAAACCTGTAGCAATGGGCAGCAAACTACAGCCCTTGGGCCCAAATCCAGCCCATTGTCTGTTTTTATAAATAAAGTTTTATTTGAACACAGTCACATGATTTGTTTAGCTATCATCTGGGGCAGTTTTTGTGTTACAGTGGCAGAGTAGTTGTGACAAAGACTTTGCAAAGCTGAAAATATTTTCTGCCTGGTCCTTTATAGAAAGAGTTTGCAAACCTTTGCTCTAACAGGGGTATCCAACCTTTTTTCTTTTCTAACCACACATTGGAAGAAGAGTTGTCTTGGGCCACACATTAAATACATAAACAATAAGGAAAGCTGATTGGCAACAAAAAGGGTCCATGTTTACTTTTCATGATATCTGATACCACAGATGAGCAAAACAGACCTCAAATGTAGCCCATGGACTATAGGTTGGACACCCCTATAAAGGATAGATTTTGAATTTAGAGGCCATAATTTTCCAAGGACATCTGTTGAATGAATCCCCTGAGGGTATATGCAAAATATTTTGTGCATATGCCCACATAGGATTTTCTGTGGAGAGAGTATAAGGATTATAATAGTTTTTCCAAGGTATCTGTGATCCTCAGATGAAGATCCTTCACTTGAAAGGATATGCAAATTTTACCCTAGTTTACACTCTTGACTTCTGTTTCCCCTTGTCTTCTTTTTTTATCCTAAACTCTTTAGGATCCTGCTCAGTAATTGGTCTGAAAAATAAATTATATCTGAAGTATTATATCTGAAGTCTAACAGGAAAGTATTTGTTCCATGAGGATAGTTTTATTTCAACCAGGCCCTTTTATGCCAGGACCTAAAATTATACGCCGGGGGCCACGTGGGAAACTGGGCTCAGGATGGTGGCAGAGGAGGCTGTGTGGCCAGGAAGCTGTTGGCTAGAGGCAGGTAGAACTTTTTGGTCCTGCTTAAAGATACAACAAGGGTGGTTATCTTTTTGGCCAAATAAGCCCATACCATTGAACAATGGCTGCTCTTGGACAATATCAGTATGCTAAACTTGTTACACAAAATACCTGACTTCGTTCTCAATATCCCAGTGAATGGACATCTGTGATGTTGGAATGGTAGCCAGTACAAAGTGCACACAATAAGATTATTGGTGACCACCCTTATCATCCTTAGCATCACTGTCCTCATTTGTCACTGGAGGAAATTGAGGCTCAGACTTATCCATGGTTTCCCAGCAATTAAGTCACAAAGGAGGAAATGGAAGTTTGGCCTGTCAAATCTGTCCACTTCCAAAGTTTCCACTTTCACAAAAGATCCCTATTGGCACAGCACCCATAGGTCAGTGGTTAGGGCGCCAGCCATATATACTGGGGCTGGCATGTTTGAACCCAGCCCAGGCCTGCTAAACAACTACTACAACAAAAAAATAGCCAGGCTTTGTGATGGGTGCCTATAGTTTTAGCTACTTGGGAGGCTGAGGCAAGAGCATCACTTGAGCCCAAGAGTTTGAGGTTGCTGTGAGCTGTGATGCTACAGCACTCTATGGAGGGCGACATAGTAAGACTCTGTCTCAAAAAAAAAAAAAGATCCTGTTCTTCTGGCCAACTCCTTGTACCCCAGGATTGGAGTTCTCTTTCCAAAGGCATTCAGAAAGGCTCCTAGGAAGTTGGTGTTAAGAAACATGTCTTTCCCTGCATTTTTACCTCATCTCATTTCTATAAAAACCCTACGGTTAGTATCTTGGTTCCAGACCAGTAGTTCTAGAGCCTGGCTGTCCACCTGTGCCATGATGGACACTTAAAATAATGCAGATTCTCAGTTGCCATGTCAGGACCGACTACATCAAAACCTCTGGGGTTGGGCCCTGGAAATCTGTATATTTTATAAACCTCTATAAGTAGCTGTGTTCTGTCCAGCCAAGCACTGGTCCGTCAAGAGCTGCTTAGACACCCCTATTCTAGATGTCACCCAAGCTCTGTCCATCAAAGACCTTCAGGGTAAGGGCAGGGGTGTATAACTGCTGACTGCTTGAACCAAGGTGACTCACCCCCCCTTTTGGAAATAGGCAAGATGTTCCTTCTTGGAGTTGGGTCCTCCTGTCCAAACAGAGCCAGCAGTCTGTGGGTGGTCCCAGGCATGCAGGAGGGTTCCCTTCTGCCAGAGCCAAGAGAGAACAGGCTGAGATGCAGTTGGTTCTAAGGAAGGGAATAGAGAAGGGTGGGGGTGGTTGGCCCAGAAACAGCAGGATTAGGAAGTCGTTCAGAACTCCGACTGGAATTGGAGGAGGAAGAATATTCTTTTTTCTCCTTTTAGGCCTCATTTTAAGGTCTTGACTACATCTTCATTTAATTCAAGAGAGCCATGGAAATTTAGAACTGGTCTGAAAAAAAGAAAAAGAAAGGAAAAGCACATTACAACAAATTATGGCCCCACAGTTTAAATCCACGTGGGTCTAAATTACGTACCCACTGTAAGTATGAGAGGGGAAGGCTACAAGGTTGGAAATGGCTACAGAACACAGCAGGAGAGCTTGCCAGATTCTTCAGGAGAAGTTCACACTCCTCAAAACAATTAGAGCAAGGTGCCTGTGTGCATGCGTTTGTGTATGTACATATTTGCTAGTCTGCGCTGGTCTTCTGCAGGCGTCGGAGCAATTAACCTTGTTTTTCCTTTTAACTAGACATTTGGAAAGAACTTGCAGCATTTAAAGTTTGGAAAGTACACAGGGAACAGACGTATTTATGTTAAACTCGATATTTGAGAATCTTCTTTCCTCCAAAGCAACATGAGTAACTCCCAGTAGGAACTGAGTACTTTGAGTCATGCATGTAGATTTCTGTCTGGCTTTTCCTGATGAGTTGATGTCCTTGGAATCTCAGGGGTATATGGAAACGTCATTTCTAGCATTTTGCTAAAGTGTTTTTCTCCTGGGTTAACTCATGCAGGGGGGAATGCCATAATTGAAATGTAAATTGTCCATAATATCTTGGCTAATTAAATTATTAATTAGACAAGTACGCCCCTGTCACAGTCTTAAGTTCACTAAATTCTTTGCTTTCAAACCTATCCAGATAGAAAGTTTGGATTGGGATGCAGTATCATATTCTTTGGTATATGGATTTAAGAAGGGATGGCAGATGGAGTCAGCCTAATTAAAATGAAAATCTAATTAGTTGAGGAGAAAGAGAAATTCAATGTCACACTTATACCACATTAACAATCACTTGTTCCCCACCATGTTCCCTTATCTGGATTATTCTTATATAGAGACCAAGTCACAAACTCAGTTCTCTTGCTGGCTTTTCTGGCCTCTCAGAGAGGGAGCCCAAACTAGAAGTTTGACTCTTCTTCAGAGGGGATTGGAAAATGCCAGGGAGGACTGGCTTGGGAACTGGTGGCTGTGTTAATTATTATAACCTAGGGCCTGGTGGGACCTAACTGCTTGGCTACTCATCATCATGTTCATTATTCCTCAAGAATGGAATATTTCTCTTTTGAATGGCAGGCAGGCACAGAAGTGGGACTTGACCAGGCTTAAGGAGAGGCGCTGAGCTCCAGCCTCTGATCTGAATCATCTGAACTATCTATAGTCAGTAAACCATGGGAGTGGCCCCAGGCCCCCAGATTTTTTTTTCAACAGCTTTATTGTTGAAAAGCTATATGCATATATATGAAGTATACAATTCAGTGTTTTTTGTATATTCACAGAGTTGTTCAACTATCACCACTAATTCCAGAACATTTTTATCACCTGAAGAAAAACAACCTGCATCCATTTGCGTTCATGTCTCCCTTTCCCCCCATCCCCCTCTTCTTAGGAAATCCCTGATCCTTGCATCTCTATGGATTTTTCTGTCCTGGGTCTTTTGCGTAAATGGAGTGATGTAATAGATGGTCTTTTGTGACTGACTGTCTTCTTTCTTTTTTCTTTTTTTGGCCAGGGCTGGGTTTGAACCTGCCACCTCTGGCATATGGGGCCTGTGCTCTACTCCTTTGAGCCACAGGCGCTGCCCATGACTGTCTTCTTTCATTTAGCAAGGATGCTAAGGCTTACTCATGTTGCAGCATGTGTCAGTATTTCCTTTCTTTTAATTGCTGAACAATCGTCCATTGTATGGTTATACCACATTTTGTTTATTCAAATGTTGCTGGTTATTTGGGTTGCTTCTGCTTTTTAGCTATCATGAATAGTGTTGCTATAACATTTGTGTATAGGTTTTTGTATGGACATATGTTTTCTTTTCTCTTGGATATATACTTAGGGGTGGAAATACTGGGTAATGCAGTAACTCTATATATGATATTTTGAGAAATTCTCACAGTTCCAAAGTGGATGTACCATTGTACTTTCCCACCTGCAATGTATGAGAGTTATTATTTCTCTACATAGTCACCAACACTTGCTGTTTTCTGCTTTCAATTAAACCATTCCAGTGGGTGTGAAGTGGTATCTCCTTGTGGTTTTGATTTGCATGACTAATGACTCCGAGCATCTTTTCATGTGCTTATTGGCTATTGTATATCTTCTTCAGGGAAAAATGTATTCAGATTCTTTGCCCATTTTTAATTTATCTTTTAATGTTGAGTTTTAAAGGTTCTTTGTATACCATAGATACAGATTACATATCAGGTACATGCTTTGTAAATATTTTCTCCCGTTCTGTACACTGTCTTCTCACTCTCTTGCTGGCATCCCTCGAAGCCCAGATGTTTTTAATTATTACGAAGTCCGAGATATCTATATTTTCCTTTTGTCACTTGTGATTTGGGGTCATACCTAAGGAACTATTGCCTGTATCAAGGTTACGAAGATTGACACCTTCATTTTCTTCCAGGAATTTTATAGTTCTAGCTCTTCCATTTAGATCTGTAATCCATTTTGAGTCATGTTTTGTGTGTAGCGTGGGAAGTGGCTCAACTCCCTCATTTTACATGTGGATATCCAGTTGTCCCAAAACTATTTGTTGAAAAGGGTTTTCTTTCTCTCCATTGAATTGTCTTGGCACCTTTTCTAAAAATCAGTAGACAGCAAATACATGGATTTATTTCCCAGCCCGCAATTCTATTCTATTAATATATATGTCTATCCTTCTGTTGGCACCACACTGTCTGATTATGGTTTTGTAATAAGTTTTGAAATAGAAAAATGCATGTCCTTCAGTCTTACACTCTGAATTCCTTAAATTTCCATAATAATTTTGTTAATTTCTGTAAAAATGTCTATATTTTGATGTATATCCCAAATCTGAGTTGGTCTCAGATTTCATGGCTATAGACAGCAGCTCTAGTAGGTGGTTAAAAGATTGCCTAAGGACAATAAGAGATGCAAGGTAAGCAGATGACTTTTCTTGCTAATATAAAGCATGCTTACACACATGTGTGCGTATATGTACACGCATATGCCCCTGAGGCTCCTGCATACAGGCAGGTCCAAATTTTCATCTACCTCTGCTGTTACCTAGGTCCTGTACAACCTTGCTACTGTATATAGTGTATTGAGATTTTACAGTTCATGTGGGTCTTAAGTGAGATGATGTAGTGGTTTATCACATTGTCTGACACAAAGTTAGAACTTGGTAAGTGTTTGCCATTGTTGCTGTTATTGTTTTCATGAGTGATATCAGTCAGCTAGAGAAGCAGTAAATCTTTATACAAAATATGGACTTCAGTCCTTAGTTATGTGACATAGGAAGTCTCTTTTTCTGCTTTGCCCTTGAATTTCTTTTTAGACCCAGACATTAAGAAATCTGGAGCTGTGCTTCTCAAATTTTACCGTACAAGAATCACTTGACAACCTTCAACATGGAAAAAGATACTTGCTTCCTACGAATCTGACAAAGGGCTGATAACTAGAGTCTACAGAGAACTTACACTAATAAACAAGAGCAAACAATCCCATTCACTACTAGGCAAGAGACATGAATAGAACCTTCTCTGAAGAAGACGGGTGAATGGCTAAGAAACACATGAAAAAATGGTCATTGTCTCTACTCATCAGAGAAATGGAAATCAAAACTACCCTGAGATATCACCTAATCCCAGTGAGATTAGCTCACATCACGTAGTACCTAAACTTCAGATGCCGTCATGGATGTGCAGAAGAGGGAACATTTATACCCTGCTGGTGGGATTGCAAACTAATACAGCCCCTATGGAAAGAAGTGTGGAGAATCCTCAAAGAGTAAAATAAAAGTAAACCTTCCATTTGATTGCACAATCCCATTAGCAGGTATCTACTCAGAAGAAAAATCAACTTATCATAAAGGCATTTGCACCAGAATGTTTATCACCGGTCAATTCATAATTGCTAAAATGTGTAATCAACCCAAGTTTTGCCTGTCAACACATAAATGAATTCATAAACTGTGGTACATGTATACCATGGAATACTATTCAGCCATAAAAAGATGGAGACTTTATATCATTTGTATTTACCTGGATAGAGTTGAAGAATATTCTTCTTAGTAAAGTAACACAAAAATGGAAAACCAGGTATCCAATGTACTCAAAGCCAATATGAGGCCAATAGATAAACAACTACATGCCCCCACAAGAGGAAAACACAATTAAATTCAAGTGGCGGGGGGGGGGGAGAAGGAGAGGGAGAAGAGAAAGAAATGATGTGATTTGGTCACTGATCATGATACACTTTTGTTGTTTACATAGCCATTTGTGTACTGATGCTACCGTTTGGCGTGCTCTCACCTAACGGACACAGTGTATAGGTACACAGCACACTCCCTGGGTGAACCTTGGGTGAAGGTCTCAACTACACCTTGAACTTCACCTAAGAAATGTAAACAGTGTAACCCAGTCATTTGTACCCTCATATTAGTCTGAAATCAAATAAATAAATAAATAAATAAATAAAAATGAAATGGAAGACTAGCAGAAAGAGTCACTTGAGGGTTTCATTAAAACACAGGTTTCTTATTCTGTAGTGCTGGAGTGAGGCCTGACATCCTGGGCGATGTGTTCTGAGGACCACGCACCCACACAGGAGTCAGATGGGAGAGGTCCAGGGGGCACACTTCAAGGTGTCTTCTGCCACCGGGAACCAGGCTGGAGGCTAGGAGGAAAGGTTCGCCTCAAATGGAAGATAAGAAAGTGACACCATGAGACTTGGACTATCTAGTTTCTTGTGACTGCTTCATTTTCCTTTTGCCATCCTGCGTTCTATGATAAGCATTACTTGAGTCAGAGGTCTGCCAAATGCCTTTAAGTGTACTCTTTACTAGTACAAAATGTTTGAACATAGACTACCAATCCATGTACATTTACTTATCAGCAAATTATATGCATATGTGCCTATTATTAGACAAAACAAGCAGTACTTGTTTTGCACAGCCACGTGGGACCATAAAAATAACCATGCAAGCCAAAACCTGGCCAAAAAAATCTTAATTAGCAGAGGGAAAAATTACAATTGTATTGTGACCTTTAAATTTCTTTTCAAAATATTAAAAACCCTCTTACTGTTGGTTATACATGCATAGGGAAATAAGAAAAATAGTAAAACTAATATTTATTTAGCATACTACAATTTAAAATTAGAAATATTAAGAATGAAAATATTTCTTTTTTTAAAAAAAAAGCTTACCAAGAAGAGTTTGAACAGTACCTGTCTTCTTCTTCTCATTATATATTTATATATCTATGACACAGAGCAAGCATACGAGTTTGGACAATTAAGTTTGCAAACTCATTCTAAAAGTAGTGCTACATACCTCATTGTTGAATATCACTATAGTCACTTTGAAAGTATACCCCTTGACCATCTGGTGACCATAGTGATATTCAGCAATGAGTTTTGTAGACTTTTTCTAGGATAAGTTTGTGAACTTAATTGTCTGAACTTTTATTTTCTATAACTTGGCAAATTGTCATATTCCTTTCTGAGCTGTGATTAGTTTCTAATATTTTATACTAGTTTCAGCATCATAAAATATCTCTGAGAGTTTCTTTAATGTGGGGTTTTTTTGTTGGTGTCACTTCTCTGGGACTCCGTCATTGTTTTTGTTAGTCACTTTCCTGTTTACATCAGTCAGCAAGTTCACCTTCGTTACATTCCTCTGGCTGCATATCTGGATTCCCTTACTCTGCTGTGTACTGTTTCTTCTATAATTCCACTTATATTCTATTTCACTCCCAGCATGGATTGCTTTTTTGAGTTTTTGCCTGCACTTTTTGGTGGGCAGTTCACTCTTTTCTATAAGATGTCACCTAGGAGTATCACTGGGAGACAAGGAGGCAACACAACTACATGCTTTGCTGTCTGAGAGTGAGCTGAATAGCAGGCGTGCAGTGACTCATTGCTGGTAGACTTTGAAAGAAATGATGTGATTTGGTTACTGATCATGATGCACTTTTGTTGTTTACATAGCCATTTGTGTACTGATGCAATGAAATCTATGATTTATGCAAATTACTCATATTAATATACCATGGACACTGAAATTCGAATCATAATGGAGAATTGGTGTTATTTAACTAAATTGGGGTAACCGCGATTTGTGTAGGTAGGTACTGTGTATAATAGGACTGTCTCTATTCCAAAGCATGACATATACTAAGTCAAAGTTCATAGTGAATAATAGTATGCAAAGTCCGTAATTTGAGAGCCATTTTAATAACTTTGATTTTTTTTTTACCAAATTATGTTACTACTTCTTATTAACTATTTTTACTTTCTGATGTAGCATTCAGATGGACCATATCAGGAATAAAAGATGCATAAACTCAACCATTCTCTCATTTTCATGTGCTTGAATTTTTACAATTATACCCACTCTATAGATCTTTTTGTAGTAGTCTGTTTAGGTTATTTGTAAAAGTTAGTTTTTGTGTTATCAGATACACATATCTACAAATGTGTAAGTCCACTTCATCTGGCAAACTCAGTAATAAGTCATAGTGCACTAAAATCTAGCCCTTGATGTCCCCATTCAAGGGTATACAGTGCACTAAAATCTAGCCTTGATGTCACCTGTCTCATATTGTGGCCCTTCTGCCCTTCTCTGGGGTGCTGTCATTGCCAACACAGGAGGCATGACTCAGGACCATCTGACATCAACATCAAGTGAGGACTCCAGTGTCAAGCCATATATTAAATATCTGTAAATTTTAATCCCTTACATTTTAGGTAAAAATTAATTTTAAAATAGTTTGTTTTAAAATTAATTAAATTATTAATTAATATTATACTAATATTATCACTTGATCTGCTTTGGAGAGCACTAACTTAAACATTCTGGTTATGCTTGAGTTGTGCTGTGGCTAATGGAAAGATCCTTTTTTAGGAGGAGGAAGGGTCTGTGCCTCCCTAATGCCAGCATGGTGACTGGCACTTGGAGGTCCTTGAAGGCAGTGTTCACAGTTCTTCTTGCATAAGACATTCTCCTGGGGAACTTGTAATAGGTATTGATACTGGAGGTTCTACCCCAGACCCATTAAATACAAATCTCTGGATATGGGGCATCAGAATAGATACCCACAAGTTGGTTTTAATGCACATGTAGGATTGGAAACTACAACCTCATGGGAGGAAGGTAAATCTCTAGTGAAGTCTTTCCTTACTACCGATCCTGAGTCTTGTATAGGTATTGACATTTAGGCGTTCCCCTCTGATAAGAACACTTTGTATCACCTAGTCATGTCTAGTGTGTCTGCCCTCCAAGGGTAACTCTGCAGTGGAGTCCTGCAAATGCCAGAAACCTCTCTTTGGTAAGAGAAATACTTTTGTAAGAAATATTTATAGACAGGACAGAGTTTTTCATAAGAGATAGAAGGAAGTTGAGAAATTACTGAAACTAGAACGGGCACTTAGATCCACCATGATCACCAACTGAGTTTTGCTAAACTTAGAAATGAGGGAGCTTTGGACTTGGGCAGATTCAGCCCCTTTCTTGCCTCTACCATTTATTCATTATGCAAGATTGAACAAATTATTTAAACTCTCTGAGCCTTCAATTCCTTATCCCAAAATGGGGCTAGTTATATCTCCTTCCAAAAGATTGTGAAGATTAGGTTAGAAAATAAACGCAAAGATCTCGATAAAACGAATGCTATTTCTATTCTAGAGCCAAAATACTGTTTTTCTATTTCTTAGGCAATCAGATCATCTTTTAAGTGTGTTGACTGAGTCGACTGAAGAAAACCTTAGGTGAACTTTTTTGTAGAAGAGAGCTTTATAAAAGAACTTTATAAACCAACAACCCTGACAAAGCCTCTAATCTGTGTTTAACACTATTATATAGTAACTATGATAATAAGTACAAAGAAACATAAAAGGACTTGTTTTGACACAAGTCACTTGCAAGTCCACCCTTGCTTTGGTTGGATTTTTTACTTCGCATTCCCATTATAGTATGACTTTTATCCTCCTGAGGAGGGTAGAAGGGTCAGTTAGCAGGTAAGAAAACCAGGATTCCAAGGGCTTCTGCCGTGCCCATGACAACTGCTACTCAAACCTAGAATTCTTCCCACACTGCCTTTTTCTCCCCATGAAGCAATCAGAGAACATAAGGCCATGTTGCTTATGGTGTCATGGACTTTCAATGGATTTTTTTCCTCTTACACCCAGTACCTTTGCAAGCTGTGTTTCCAGGGGCAAGGTTTGCCCTGTGCTGATTTCTGAAATGGACCATGATGGAGTGGAGGACTTTTGGAATTTCCTTATTGGCATTCTCTTTGTAAACTCTGCCTCGGTGTTTTCATTCCATTGCATGTCAAGTTTGTCAAAGCACATACCACTGGCTACAGCTCATCTCCTCCAGTGCTGACTTGAAAATAATTAAGGCACATGGAAAGTCGGCATATCTGTCTTCCAAGTATTTAAAAAAAGGGGGGATGTTTTGTTAAAATTGAATTAGCTCCTGGAATCAAGAATGCAGTAACTATTTTAAGAAATTCACATAGACGTTTAAGAAAATCTGGGATTTTTTTTTTTAAATATGTAAAATAGGCCTACGGCTGCTTACCTACCTCAGGCTAGAATCCTGTGGCTTTAATTAGGGAATATTTAGGAAATGGCAGACCGGTCAGCAGCAGCATCCTTGTCTTGTTTTTATTTTTAAATCATCACCATCATCATCTTCATCATGTTCGATAGCATCATCACATAGAGCTCCTTTATGTAATGACTGTACTTCAAGGACAAAGAAACAATTTTTTTCTTTAATAAGCTCCAAAACTTTTTCTTCTCCTCCTCCCAACTACCTTTCCATTTTTGTTGCTCTGGGATTTGGCAACCTAGTTTAATTTATGATGAGAAGACACTCTGGAAAATTGAAATGAGATAACATGAGTTGATTGGGGGGAAAAATAACTTCGTCTTAACTCTTGAAGCAGAAGACATCAGCTTCTCTAATTCCTTCCTTTTGTCCTTGAAAATAGATAGAACATCAGCCACAGAGCGCACCTGTGCCGAGTTCTAAAATGAATTTGCCGCAGCCGTTGTCAGAGTAGCGATTAGACAATTAAAGCTAAATTTCACCTGCAGAGGCACCCTACAAAACACTGGCAGTCTGACCTTCCACACTTGGGGAGAAGTGATGTCGTGGAATTGGTGATGGTGGGTAAATCAGGCAGTGGTCTGCTTCTGCTGTTCCTGGGCTGGGGGACTTTGGATGTTAGATGTGGTGTGTAATTTACCTTCTTTTTTACTGCTTCTCATCTGTTATAGAAGCATATCATACATTCCCTTACTCCTCCTGGACTTGTAAATAACCAAAGAAATCACTCAGCCTAACATTCTCTTATTTGTTCTTTAGCAAGCTTACCAGAGATGGAAAGATCTTTTTGATTTGCTTAGTGATTTTTTCCCCATCTTCTCCACCTTCGTCTCCTCCCTCACCCCAAATGTAACCTCTGTGAAGAGAGATGTTCTCATGTGTCTTGTTCTCATTCTGTATATCCAGCTGCCAGAATGTCTCCCTGGCATGTAGCACGTGCTCAATAAACATTGTTGCATAGATGTGTTCAAAATAGTTGGACATACAAAGCAGAAATTGCAAACTGGTAGCCCAGGGGCTAAATTTGGCTTGCTAATGTTTTTGATGTTTGTTTTTTTAGCTTGCACAGTATTTTTAAAAATATGGAATTAGTGGACATCATTTAAATATACAGAGCCCTCATACAAAAGACCACATTTCTGGCTTCTCTTATAACTCAGTCAGAAGATCTGGGACACTGGATCAGTCTTAGAAGAATAAGAACAGCATAGAATGATGATTCTCAGAGTGTGGTCCTTGGATCACGTGGGAACTTGTTAGCGATGCCAATTCTCAGTCCTACTTTCGCCCCTGATCCACTGAATTGGTCCTGAAAATTTTTAATAAATCCTTCATGTGATTTTGATGCCTCCTAAAGCTTGAGAACCATTCACTGCCCTCAGTGGTTAAAGAGGACTGACCAGCTTTGAAAACTGGATGCCCAGGTGTTAATTCTAGCTTTGCCACTTCCTAGCTGGGCAGGGTCAGACAAACTACTTGTCACTGTGACTCTGTTTGTCCATTTATAACCTAGGGATGATAATGGGTCCTACCAGATGGGGTTATGAGGAGTAGAGGTAAGCCCCTCGGACCCTTAGTGTGACAGCCTAACAAATGTCCCTTGCTGTTAATGGCAGCTGAGGCTTAGAAAGCAGCTGCCTCTTTAAGATGGAACCTTTGCTAGATCTCTGTTAGGACACCACCCAACATGTTTTCTGCTTCATGTGACCTGCCTGGCCCCCGTGGGCTTTCAGATTGTCATCCCTAACATAAAGCAGTATACCCAGTGTCAGCAGTGACTCCCATGCCCTCCTGTTGAAGAGTAGTAGTGGTGTGAGGTCTCACAATAAAGTTGTCAAACTCATCCTAGAAAAAAGTGCTACAAACCTCATATGACTGCAGTGATACATCACCTTCTCCTTGGGTAACAAGACATTGACACCAGCACCTAGTCCACCCTTCAAAGCCATTTTGAAACTCTGTCTGGAATGGCCATCAGACCTGTCATCATACAGCACACAAAAACACACAGCAATAATGTGCATCATTTAGCAAGAGATTGCCACATATTGATGTGAACACAGCTGTGAGACACTAATATACCAAGGTTATGAAACCTTACCGAGTTGTTTGTACACCAAGGTAAGTGCACAGTGGCAAGTTCTCCAAATTAATTGTCAGACCTTGCACAGTGGCAGCTCTGTGCCAAGCAACTAAGCTAGGGCCTTGGCACACTTCATCCTGTCTGTTCCCCAACAGCTTTACAAGGTTACTATTGTTATGCTCACTTTGCAGGTGAAGAATTGGAGATTTGAGAGGTTAAGTAATTTGCTGAAAGCCATGCAGCTGGTGAGTGGCAGAGCAAGAATCCAGTGGCACGTGTTAAACTTGAAAGTCTATTTTGTTTTCTCTTCATCTGTGTTTCCAAAATATGAGACACATGCCACAACAGTTTATAAATTATTTTATATGTCATTGAGATGTTTTTAGGTAGTGAAAAGGTGGTGGTGGTTTTAATTGGTATACAAAATCTGCATTAAACAAAGTACATAGGAAAAAGTTAATACATTGTCAATTCTGACACAAACCTCGGGGGAATGTCTCAGCTGGTGCTAATAGTGTGTGTGTGTCTTTTATATGAATTCTAGTATAATAATAACATTTAAGATTATGTTTTAGTTCTATTAATTAAAAGTATATTTTGAAAGCTGGTATCAATAAACTAGAAAAGGAAATTCTATACTTATTTTGGCGCTTAAAAATAGGAGCATCTAGAAATGTGTTTTCCTTTATATTGAAACATAATTGAATTAAATGCCAAGTTCTTTATGTAATTATTTTTGATGTAACTCTTACTAGAATAGTTTGTCAAGCATAACTAGCACAGTGTCTGGCACAAAGTAGGTATTCAATACAAGTCTGGTGAACTAAAGTGTTTCATGTATACCCTGAGGCCTTTTCTAATGACATATCATTTACCCTGATCCTAATAATTCCAAGTTACTTGGCCATTAATACCACCCTATTACTTGTAATCTCCTTCTTTCTTTTTTTCTAAAACAAAATGAGAGCCAGAGGTTCAAAGCCTTTGATAAACAAAGGTGTCTACTAAAATTGAATAGGATGTTAAAATTTATTTTTTGTAAATTATTTTCTCTTTATAACAATTGCAAATGAATAATTGGAGATTTGAGAGGTTAAGTAATTTGCCTAAAGCCATGTGGCAGATGAGTGGCAGAACAGGAATCCAATGGCACATGTAATAATATATCATAATTATGTCAGACTTCCTTTTCAAATAGACTTTATTTTAACAAACAAGGAGCCATTTAAAACTATACTCAATAAATAATGTTAAGGGTGGTATGGAGATGAGGCCTGTGTCATGTAGATGGGATATCAATGACAGGCGTTTGGAAACAACTGCTCCTTCTGTCACAAGGAGGACAGACAGTGATGCCTGCCATTCTATCCAGATGGAGTCCCTAAGGTCTCTGCCTATATCTCTGAGGGGAGCTGTCCTCTGCAGCCTGCCATCTGCATGACAGCAGAGGCCTAGTGGAAAGTCAGGTACTGACAGTCAAGTCTCTGGTAGAAAGGTGTTATGTCTTGTCAGCTCAAGACAGTGAGCCCGATCAGTGTTCTGGGAGTTAGAGTTCAGATCCTACTCTCTAGGGGCTGAGACCATGGCCTTTTGACTCAGCAACTTAGTCTAGAAAAGCAACAGCAGGTGTTTAAATTGACAAGTGGATCTCAATGAAGAAGCAGTGCTGGAGGAGAAGGGGAAGGTGGTATGTATTATAGGTGAAATTTTGCTTCTTCTTATAAGTTTACATATGATGACTCAACTCTTTGAGAAAGAAGAGAGTATCCTTAGAAATTTCCTCCCAGAAAATGGGCTACTTGCCTACTGGCTGAGGCCTTTGAGATGGATCAAGGGAGACATGAATTGTATCCCTGGATCTCTCAATGACCAGCCTTTTGATTTTGGACCCTCTTGTTATCTGTAAAATGGGAATGGTATGTTCAATGAGAATTAAGCTGACGGAAGGAAGCAAAGGATGTTGCACAGAGCCTTGTGTGCAGTGGGTATGATTATTGTTGAAGATGGAGCTAAAGTTGGGGGAAGGCAGGCAAGCATTGTGTTTTTTCCTACCTAACACTCTGAAAGGCAACAAGGTGCTTTGGGATTGTCATTTGATATTAGTTGGGGTTCTCTAGAGTAATAGAATCAATAGGGTGTGTATACACACATTTATGTGGAGAAAAGATTTATTTATCTTTTTTTTATTGTTTGGGATTCATTGAGGTTATAAAGAATCAGGTTACACTGATGGCATTTGTTAGACAAAGTCCCTCTTGTACTTGTGTCCTGCCCCCAAAAGTAAAAGATTTATTTTAAGGAATTAATTCATGTGATTGTAGAGGCTGGAAAGTCTAAAATCTGCAGACTTAGCCAGCAGGCTGGAGACCCAGGGAAGAGTTGTAGTTTGAGTCATAAGGCAGTTTTCTGGCAAAGTTCTTTCTTCTTTGAAGGAGGTCAGTCTTTTTCTTATTAGGATCTTTAACTGATTGGTTGAGGCTCATACACGTATTAAGAATAATATGCTTTACTCACAGTCTACTGATATAAATGTCAATCTCTTCTAAGAAATACCTTCAAAGAAATATGTAGAATAATACTTAAGCAAATATACCTGGCCATGTTGACACATAAAATTAACCATCACAGATCCTGTTGTTGGTGGCCTTTGGGGAAATTATTAGTGGAGTTCTAATTGCCTTCCATGTCAAGCAGAATTCTTTATATTGCAAGGGTCAAGATGCTCATACAAATTAGTTTAAGAGAAAAAAAGAGAGAGAAGCAGCACAGGAGGAATTACTAACTCAATAGCTCAAATTGTCGGGAGTTCTAGCTTCTAGACCTAAGGGCCCATTGATACCATAAGGGGCTCCTCCTGTTTTTTTCTCATTATCAGGTAAGTACTTCCCTTGTGGTAGCTAGATCACTGACAATGGCTCTTGGCTTAAAATCTTCACAGATTCCTTTTCTTCTTTGAACTGCCAACAGAAATCCCAAGACTGAATCTCATTGGCCGAACTGGGTCATGTGTCTGTCTCCAACCCAATCACTGTGTCATAGAGAATGGATGTATGGATTGGCTTAGACCCGGGTCATGGGACCTCCTCTGGACCTCAGCTTCAACTCCAGTCAAACTCAGGGGGCTGAAGTGCAGAGAAAGAGCGTTTTCTCTTGGAAAATCAGAGATGCTGGACAGGCTAAAACATCATCTGACTATTCCAGCCTCAGGCAGCCCATGTCTCTTTCCCCTGCATTTCTCGTTCCTCTCCTTTATTCTTTTCCTTTCCCCTCTTTCTTCTCAGCAGTGTGTAAACCATTTTCTATCCCTTTAAAAACCTGGTTCTTTCTTTCCTCATCTTGAAACTCCCAATTCATCTAAGAAAGCAGATGCTTCAGAAGCAGGCTGCCTCAGAGAGCAGTTTCCAGCCTGATCCTGTATGTGTGATCATTGCCCAGGGACAATTTGGTACTAGCTGATCAGTCAGTGCGTTGTGCTTATGTTCCCAGTGTGGGAGGAAGGAACTCAGAGTGACTGAGTGCCGACTGATGCTGGGGGGAAGGCAAGTTTTGCTTTTTGTATCTTTTCTTTGTCTGTCTACTAAGCTGAAGGTTTGTAGTACGTAGTCTGGAAGGGAAAATGGGGACTTAATCTCTGTGAGTTGTAGCAGACAGAAAGAAATCTCATGCTAGAAACAGCCAAGATTAGAGGAAAAGCTGCTTGAAAACATGTTTGGGGGCCATAATTGTGCATGTGTATATGTATATAAACACAGATATACAGAGGCGACCCTCAGACGTGTGCCTGAACTGCTCAGGTCCATTTCTAAGAAGATTTTCTTCTGCCTCTGCCACCCGAGCCAGCAGGACCAACCCTTACTCTTCCTCTTGCACCTCAGCCTTCTCACGTGAAGATGATGAGGATCCAATTCCATTTAATGATTAGTTAATATATTTTCTCTCTTATGATTTTCTTTCTTTTTTTTTTTTTTTGAGACAGAGCCTCAAGCTGTCCCCCTAGGTGGAGTACCCTGGCATCACAGCTCACAGCAACCTCCAACTCCTGGGCTCAAGCAAGTCTCCTGCCTCAGCCTCCCAAGTAGCTGGGACCACAGGCGCCCTTCACAACGCCTGGCTATTTTTTGGTTGCAACCGTCATTGTTGTTTGGCGGGCCTGGGCTAAATTCAAACCTGCCACCTTAGGTGTATGTGGCTGGTGCCTTAGCCACTTGAGCCACAGGCACTGAGCCTGATTTTCTTAATAACGTTTGCTTTTCTCCAGTATAAGAATACAATATATAATTTAATATATACACATGTACACAATTTATAACACAAATAACCTATGAAATATCTTTAATCAACTATTATTGGTAAGGCTTCTGGTCAACAGTAGGCTATCAGTAGTTAAGTTTTTAGAGAGTCAGAATTATACATGGATTTTTCACGGAGCGGTGGCCAGTAACATCCGTGTTCATGGCTCAACTGCGTATTTTAAAGCAGCTTATTGAGATAAAACTCACATAGCACACAATTCATTTACTTAAAGTATATAGTTCTGTTTTTTAAGCATATTCATAGAGTTGTGAAACCATCACCAAAATCTAATTTTAGAACATTTTCATTGCCCCCTGAAGAAACTCCATACCTATTATTAGTCACTCTCCATTCCCTGCTTCCTCTAAGCCCCTGACAACCACTAATTTAATTTCTATCTTCATAGATTTGTATTCCATATAAGTGGAATTATATCAAGTCTAGTCTTTTATGATTGTCTTCTTGCACTTAGCATCATGTTTTCCAGGTTCATTAATGTTGTAACATCTGTAAGTGTGTTGTTCCTTTTTATTGCTGAAGCCAAGCACTCTGCCGTTGTGTGGATACGCCACAGCGGATGGACATTTGGATTACTTCCACTTTTTATCTCTTGTGAATAAATGCTGCTGTGATCATAGATGTACATGTTTTTCAGTTCTCTTGGGTACTTGTCTAGAAATGGAATTTCTGGGTCCTATGGTAACTCTATGCTTAATTTGGGGGGAACTACTCAACTATTTTCCAAAGCAGCTATACCATTTTCCATTGCCACAAGCTATGTGTGAGGATTCCAGTTTCTCCACACCCGCACCAACCCTCATGATTGTCTTTTTATTGTAGCCATTCTAGTGGGTGGGAAGTGGCATCTCATTATGGTTTTGATTGGCATTAGCCTGGTAGCTAATGCTACTGACTCTTTTCATGTGTTCATTAACCATTTGTATATTTTCTTTGAAGAAATTTTTTTGCCAAGTTTTTAATTGTCTTTTTGTTTTGGAGACACCCTCTATGTCACCCTCAGTAGACTGCTGTCACGTCACAGCTCACAGCAACTTCAAACTCTTAGGCTTAAGTGATTTTCTTGCCTCAGCCTCCCAAGTAGCTGGGATTATAGATGCCTGCTACAACACCTGGCTATTTTTTGTTGCAGTTGTTTAGCTGCCCTGGGCCGGGTTCAAACCCACCACCCTCGGTATATGTGCCTGGCGCCATAACCACTGTGTTATGGGCGCTGAGCCTAATTGGTTTGTCTTTTTGTTATTGAGTTGTGCATATTCTTTATAGATTCTAGCTGGAAACACTTTTGACATAGGTACTTGGAGTCCTATGAGTCTTTGACTTTTAGAAGCTTCTGGCTTAATGAGGATATCATTTATTAAAGCCTGAGCAGAGACCAAGGGATAGACTAAGCTACAATTAATAATATTACCAGCAATTTGGGTGTGTCATTTAAAAATTTCTCTTAACTTGATTACTCATCTTCTTCCAACTTTAAATTTGGAAAAAATGTCAAAATTACTTAAAGAGCAGCACAAGGAATATATCCCTCCACACCCTTCCCCTAGATTCACTAATCATTAACATTTTGCCACATTTGCTTTTCTGAAGTGTGTGTATGTGTGTGTTTTCAGAGCTCAATCATTTGAAAGTAATTTGCAGGGGCTGGTTGCAGTGGCTCATGCCTATAATCCCAGCAGTCTGGGATTGCCTGAGCTCAGGAGTTCAAGACCAGCTTGAGCAAGAGTGAGACCCTGTCTCTAAAAAAATGATGGGCCCCTATAGTCTCAGCTACTTGGGAGGCTGAGGCAAGAGGATCACTTGAGCTCAAGAGTTTGAGGTTGCTATGAGCCATGATGCCATGGTACTCTACCAAGGGTGACAAAGTGAGGCTCTCTCTCAAAAAAAAAAAAAAAAGTAATTTGTAGATGTTATAACTCACTAGCCTGAAGAATACAGGCATGTACAGGCTATGATCCAGGATATTCTCCTACTTGACCATAATATCATTATCACACCCAAGAATTACACATGTAATTCAATAAAATCTAATACAGAGCCTATATTCAAATCTCCCTCACAATCCCCCACCAATGTTCTTTCTTGCCTTAAAAATAATCCAAGAATCATTCAGGGTTTTCATCTTATATGCAGTTGTCATGTCTTAATGTCTTATAAACTAGAAAAATATTCCCCTTTCTTGTCTTTTGTGACATTGACAGTTTTTGAAGAAGTCTGGGCTGATTACCTGCATTCTGGATTTATCTTATTGTTCCCTTGTGGTTAGTATTAGGATAAAAATATTTTGGCAAGAATATTGCATACATGATGCTGTATACTTCCTTTACATCATGTCCAGAGATAGATGACCTCAGTTTATCCTGTCAAGGGTAGTGCTTAGTTTGATCACTTGATTGAGGGCTGTCTGGCAGATCTCTGTGGTAGATGTAACTTCTCCCTATTATAGTTAATAAGTAATCTATGTGAATAAATAATATGTTCTCCAAAAACTTTCCATTCAATTGTTGTAGCATTCATTGATAATCCTTGCTTACATCAGTTTTTTACGGGAGTTGCAAAATGATTATTTTTAAATATTTGTTAACTAGTCTACATTTCTTTTCTGATATTATTTTCTTGAGAAGAGCTTTATCTTTTATTGTTTCATATTTTTGTTTCCCTTTCTCTCTTTTTTCTTTTTCTTCGTCTCTTTTCTTTCTTTTATTTTGATTGTCACTATGAACTCAGGAACTATTTTAGTCATATTATTTCCTAAGTTAAAAAAAGTCAAGTTATTCAGTCAATGGGCATTTTTGAGTACTTCCACTATTCACTAGGCAATTTAGTTTAACAATGAGATTCTCTTTAAGGTTTATTTTGAGTTACTTTTTTTTTTGTTGTTGTTGTTGTTGCAGTTTTTGGCCAGGGCTGGGTTTGAACCTGCCACCTCTGGTATATGGGGCCAGCACCCTACTCCCTGAGCCACAGGTGCCACCTTCTTTTTTTTTTTTTTTTTTTAAGGTCTGAGTTACTTTGTGATGTGATGACCAGAAAGTCACATCACTGTACTTATATTTTTGTCTTGCATTTCTTCCTTCAGATTATGTATTGTATTCCATTTATTTGAGAATTTTAGTGTTTTGTAAAACTGTTTTTACAGAGTTGTACTTGTTTTTTTTTATCAAAGGAGGCAAAAACAAAGAACTTTAGCATAATCTGTACCTCCCAGGGAAGTCAAACTTTGTGAAGACTTCATGAAGTTTCCAGTGCTATCCAACTGGTGGCAGCTTACCTAATTGCAGCCAAGTCCCTTGCATAAAGTAAATGGCTTTCTAAGCATTGTATTAGATACACTTTCAACCTTCAATAACTAGGTACTTGGCCACTAACCTGCTTTCCAAGATAAAAATAATACTTAAAATACTACATGTAATTCTGTCCACCATTCTATTCCTATGGTTTGAGCCCAGATTTGGGGGGAGACTGGAGATGTACCTCTGCTCTTATGGAACCCACTTGATTCTTGCAGTGTGGGGTCCTCACATACAGTGATTTCCTGTGCTTCAGATTCTATCTTTCTTATATAATTAACAATGATGTGAAATTGTACTTTGCTATGTACTCTTAGTATACACTGTGCATTTCAATCTATGTAATACCATTACAGTAATATATCCCTGTATGGAATCATCAGTTTAACTGTAGCTTATTGGTGATTCAAGAGACCTTATAAGTTAATTTTGACTCTACATTATTTTTGCCTTATCTTCTGACTTCAGAACCTAATCCCCAATGTCTCTATTATGTTACTCTTGCAAATCCATATCTATATAGTTTTGACATGCATCTCTTTTTCTTTCAGCTTCTTTTCTTATATGCTGATGAAAGCCCACTAGCCTTGCTTAATTAATCCCACCAGAGTCCTGCTCTATCAGTTACATCTGTGCCCTTTGTGTCCCTAACATGTCCACTCTTCCCCAGTAACTGGCAGGAGGGAGGAGCGTTATTAACCCTAAGATAGACTAAGTGTCAGTTCTCCTGCTGTTTTGAAAATAGCTCCTGACCTGTAATAACTCATAGTGCATACCTGGTAAATACACTTTATTGCTTTTCTGAAATGGTGTGCTGGCCTTGGAAAGACTGGATTTAGTGCTTACTTCATTTTATACTATTTAATTGCAAGCAACAGAACCTGATTCTGCTAACTTCAGTACAAAGGAAGGACAGAGAACCTTGCAGATTCAGAGGCAAAGTAGGAAAAGCAGATCTCAGCAGAATAGGACCTAAGGATCAAGCGAGTAGGAAGTGGCGTCTGTTGGTCGGGCTCCTTCCACCTTGTGCCTCTTTGCTGTAAATTCTTAATCATACAAGAAGGAATTAAATGGACTTCATTGAGGTCATGTGCCTGGTTGCAGGGAAGGCAGGAATTTGACTGACTCTCCACCTAAAGTAGAGAAGGAAAACTTGGGCTGCTCTTTCTGGAAGGAGAGGCAAAGGAAATTGGACAAAAAAGTAGGGTTGTTCTTCATTTAACACCATCTTGCATCTTTGTAAATATTATCTGTGATGCTTAATACTTTGGATAGCAAGGCATTCTGCCATTTTCCCTCCTCAAACAGCCACCTGTCTTGCAACACACCTTTCTGATAATCCATTTACCTGCTCCCTTCCTTTGCCCTTTTTTACCCTGGCTGGTCGTCAGGAAGCCCTGGTAGTCAGTTGTGCTCTAAAGCCCTCCCCCTCCCAAAAGAAAAAGGAGTGTGGAGGGTAAGAGAGAAAAACAAAGAAGGGAAATGTCTGAGAATGAGTTAAAATGATTAATTCTCTTTTGGAAACTTTCACTTGTCAAATATTTCTGAAGACCAAGACACCTTTCTTTCTCATTAGAAATTCACCAGCTTGGTCACTGCTGCTTGAAGCTGTGGCTACGTAAATGTCAACTCTCTTACTGGTAAGTTGGTGGAATTTGCTGATGACACAAATCTATGTTGGTTTGGGAAAAGACAGGAATCTGTAAAACTCCAGACGCATCCCAGCAAACCGTGTGAGTCACCCAGACAGGTCAATGGAGAGTCAGCTTGTTGGAGAGGAAGAGGAATTAGTATATTTAGCACCAGAAGGAGAGAAGTCAAATTTGAGGGCAGCAGTGTTATTAAATGGCCTTCTCAAAAATCGTCTCAAGTTTTTTCTTGGATCTATGTACCAAATTTGATGCTTCCTATGTCAGAAAGAGAGAAAGGAGGAAAAAAGAGAACTGTGCATCTGAACAAGGCTCAGAATGGAAGTCCTGATTTCCACAACCAGGAGCTATTTTTATTAATAGAAATGCTGATAATGACAATCGTTAACCATTTTTTGATTGCTTATAGGTACTCCCTGCTGTTGTCTTGCATTTTACATACATCATTAATCTGTTCAATAACTACATAAAGAAATGCAGATGGCAGAACTGTATGGCAGGTTAGTTGTCCAGGGTGCCGCGGCTAGTTACGGTCAGGGTAGTAATAAAGACTATAACACTCTGCTACAAAAATAACAGCTGCCCAATCTCTTAATGTCCCCTTATACTTTATCAGGAGTCATTCTGTTGGAACCTAGGAAGGACCCCATATCAAAGCCCCACATCTGAGACTTAAGTACTTTTTAATACTTTCACTAAACAGATGTTAAATTTGTTAACATTTAATAAACAGCTTATTTAAATTGAGCTGTTCCTCTATTCAAGACATATGCCTGATATCTGGGCATGCATCCCTCTAGGAAAAGTAAATTTTTAATTCCAATTTTTATACCCACTGGCCAAAAGCTCTTAAGATCTGGCACAGCTCCCATAGCTCAGTGGTTAGGGTGCTGGCCACATACACCGAGGCTGGCGAGTTGGAACCTGGTCCAGACCTGCTAAACAATAATGACAACTGCAACAAAAAAATATCTGGATGTTGTGGCAGGCTCCTGTAGTCCCAGCTACTTGGGAGGCTGAGACAAGAGGATCGCTTAAGCCCAAGAGTTTGAGGTTGCTGTGAGCTGTGATACTATAGCACTCTACCAACAGTAACATAGACTCTGTCTCAAAAAAAAAAAAAAAGCTCTTAAGATGTTTCTCTTTGGGGGGGGCTTCTTTGAGCCTCTCATACCTTTATTTAACCCCTTCAATAAATTGTAGGCTGTGACTCCCTCTGTCAGTCCCCTTCCCCGCCCCATGTGTAACTCTAACCTGAGTTGGGTTTTATGTATTTACTTGAGAACAGGATAGGACAAAGAAGGTCTCAGTGGGAAAGGGAAGACTCTAGCATTTACTATCAAGCATGTGCTATATAAAGCAATGAGAGAAGAAAAACTGACAATTCTTGAGCACCTGGTAGATTCCAGAACACATTACCATATTGAATGCTCACAAAAGCCCCATGAGATGTATGTGAATGCCCCATTTTATTTTACTGCCCAATAAACTAAGCATGGGAAGTTTTCAATGGTTTGCCCAAAGACACACAGCTTGCAAACACTAATGCCAGAGTTTCCAGAATTAAAAACAGGTCTAACTGACTCCAAAGTCCTTTTCACTTTTGTTTTATCTTTCTGTCATACTCTGGGCTCCACCTTTAAAAATATATTCAGAATTTGACCCCTTTAAGTCAGCCCCTCTGTTACCCACCCTGATCTGAGCCAGTGTCCTTTTTAGTCTGGATTATTGCAGCAGCCCCATAACTGGTCTCCCAACTACTACCCTGGCCCGTCTGCAGCCTCTTCCAACATGGTAGCCAAAGGGATGCTCTCAGTTGTAATTCAGAGCACGGTCACACAGAGGTGCCCATTTTTCTTACAGTTAAAGTCCTTACCTTGGCCTGTAAGGGCCTAGAAGGGCCTAGAAGGGCCTGTATGGCTGCAAACTCTATTTGTAACCTTGAGGACATCGTCTACCGCCTCCCACCTTCACTCACTCTGCCCTAGCCACCGCCCTCTTTTCCTTTTCTCTACATGTTGGTGGCATTCCCTCTGTGCTTGCAGTTCCCTCTGCCTGGAATGCCTTCTCCCAGGTATCCATGTTACTCATTTGCCCATGTCCTTCCAATCTTTGCTCTTATGTCACTTTAGAAGCTGGCCCTACTCTTAAGTAAATGCATATAACTCAACTCAGTGAGACTGGCTCTGTCCAAACTATTAAAAATATGTAGTAGGCCTAGGCTAAGGGTGGCGAGGTAGGCAGAATGGTGATCTGGACCCCATGACCTTTGCTTCTGGTGTCTGTCCCGTGATGGTGTTACGTTTGATGGTGAAAAGCACAGGGAAATCATTTGGGCTGGCCTGATCCAATCCTAGCCAGGGTGGCCAACATTTTGGCTCCTCTGCACCACATTAAAAGAAGAAGAGATGCCTTGGGCCACACATTAAATATACAAACACTAAGGAAAGCTGATGAACCAAAAAAAAAAAAAATCTGTATGCAATTTTCATGATATCTGCCATCACAGATAAGCAAGAAAGTTCTCACGTAATTTACGTTCAGCCTGCGAGCTGTGGGTTGGACCTGTAAGAGTTGCTAGTAACTAGTAAAGGGTTAGTTACTAGTTAGTTACTAGTAACTAGTAAAGAGTTGCTAGTAAAGAGTTTTCTCTTCACAGCAAGGCACGGGAATGTGAGAAAGTGTCAAAGTACAAGAAGAAATTGACATGCTATTGCTGGCTTTGTAAATGCACAGGCCCCACGCCATGACCCAAGAGTGGCCTGTGAAGGCTGAGAGTGAGTACTGACTGACAACCAGCGAGAAAACGGAGAGTCAGACCTACAACTACACAGAAGTAAATTCTGCCAACAGCTTCAAAGCTTGGAAGCAGATTCTTCCCCAGATCCTCTCGATAAGAGGCCAGGCTGCCAATGCCTGATGTGGGTCTTGTGAGATTCTAGGCAGAGAGTCTAGCCAAAGCCCCTGGACTTCTAACCTACAGAACTGTGAGATAACAAATGGGCATTGTTTTAAGCTGCTAAATTTGTGATAATTTGTTATACAGCAGTAGAAATCTAATACAGATGGCAAATAGAATTCATGAGTTGATTGTGCCAGAGGACTGCCCGTAGAGCTGTGTTGAGAAGGGTGTTGAGAAGGGCGCTGAGCCTGCATGTAGGCTGGGATGGGGAAGCTGTGTCTGTGAGTAACTGTGTGTTTGCCACAGCACACATGCCCTCGTTGGTCTCAGCTATTTCTACTGAGCAAGAATTGTGAGGTTAGGGTTGTGCCTGTGACTCAAGGAGTAGTGCCAGCCCCATATGCTGGGGGTGGCAGATTTAAACCCAGCCTCAGCCAAAAACTGCAAAAAAAAAAAAAAAAAGAATTGTGAGGTTAAATGGATTTAGATTAAGTTTTTAGGCTGAGGTCAGAAACAGACCATGGGATTATTAATGAAAACAAACCAACAACATAAGCACAGATCAAGAAAAAAAAAACACATAGAATAAAACTCTATTAGGACAGAAATTTTTACTCTTTTTGGTCACTGCTGTATTGTCAGTGCCTAGAGCAGTGCTTGGCATACAGTGGGTGCTCAGTAAAATTTCTTAATCTGAAGACCTAGATGACAAGGGATAGGAGAGAGAATATGGCCCAGTAGTTAACTGAATGTACCTTGGTCCTACCACTTGACAGTTTTCTCATGTCAGAGAGAGACAAGAATGGTTTCTTTGCAGTGTGGTTGTAAGAATTAATTGAGGTACAATGCGTGAGATGCTGAGCCCAGTGCCTGGCATGTGGTCGACATTCACCCAGTGGGAGCTGTTTTAAGATATTTATATCAGTCAAGGTTCTTAGCTGCAACAACAGTACAGTCACGAATTCAGACTGATTTAAGCAGGAAGGTAATTATTCAAAGGATATCGTGAAGCTCTCTGAATCTTCAAGAAGGTTAGAGAACTAGGCTCTGAGTGCAGACATCAAAAAGAATTACTCTATTGAGTCAGACAACAAATATCATGCCTGAGAATGGGTTCACCTGGACACATGACAGTGGGGGCTTCAGCTCACACATCTTGGTGTGCCAACCTGGACTCCACTCTGTTACACGTAGAAGCCCACGTGGAGGCCAGTTGAAAGGCTCACTATCACTCTGTTCCTGCACCCTTTTGTTATTAGACCCAGTTTCTGGACTCTGTGCAAATTCTTTTGATCATCCCCACCCTGCAGCTACCAGGAGAGCCAGCAAGTGAGGCTTTGAGTTTTCACCTTTTCTGGTGTGAGATAGGCACTGTCTTCCACTTAGAAGGTAGAATTCTTCAAACATGGAAAGGAGCAGGAGTGGTGTGCTGTCCTGGTGGGGGGATGCCAGGCAGCACCCACTGCTCCCCAGAAACAGGCAAAATCACTTACACTGCTCATTAGATAGCTAATTCTGGGTCAGAAATACTCCATTTCAGGAGGGCGGGGGGAGCTCTAGATATTAGCCTCCCGATGATTCCAGGTAAAAGGGAAGATGTGTGTGGGCCTAAAATACTCAGCTGTGGGGGAGGGGGGAGTGTCTTATCTTCTATCTGACACTGGCTTTCAAAGTGACCTCCTCTGAATTCATTCTGTATAGGTCCATGCTTGAGTAAAGAGTCACTTGTGTGGAGCTTCAGAACGTGGTTAAGACCAGAGAGGTACCTTAAGCGTGAGCTTTTCTTGAATCCAATTTCAGAGCAATCTGGCCTTTATGCTCCTAGTAGGATCTGCAGAGATCTGTGACATGTCCAGGTCATAAGCAATTCCATCAGTTCAGTCAAGCACTGACTGTCATTCTTTTTCTTTATTGTGGTTTTTATGTCTGGGAATACCTTATAAAAATAATCATATGATAGTACATAACATTTGTTTAAGGCTTCTCATTTTGTGGCCATGGGGTAAAAGCTTTGCATTGTCCACAGTCTCATTTAATCCTTAAGTCTGTGAAATGTACTGCCATTATCTCCATTTTATAAGCTGGGAAACTGAGGCTTATGGAGGTCAACCAGGTTGGAGAAGGTAGAACTTGGACTCAAGCCAAATGTGTCTGACATCAAAGCCTGTGGTCTTAACCACAGTTTATATAACGCTGATGGAGCGTGAACAGTTAAAAGTCCTTTTCAGAGCAAGCTATGCTATTTGTTATTAAGTATGATGAAGTGTCAATGTTGTGTGTGCGTTCAGCAGAAAGACTGCACAAAATCCACAGATGCTTTTTTCCATTTGGAAGCAGGAATTCTGGAATTTTTTGATCTCCGGGTCTTTCCTCAGGCTTTGCCTGTAAATGAAATTTCTTTAAAATAGTAGTAGCAGTATGAGAGAGTGTAAGAGTAATTTTTTTTCTGTAATCAAGATAATGAACTAAGTTGTCTATATTTATTTCCATTAGCACAGTGATTACATATAATTAAAACTAAGGCATGATCAGAAAAGGTCAGATATCAAAAAACAAAGGGGAGAAAAGACACATTATCTTTTTGTGGAAGAGTTTGTGCAGGCCTGCTAGGAAGAAGTGCTTCTGTCCCTGCTTCTCCGGGTGTAAATCCCCGGTGCTATGTTCCACCTTTCCTTCCTATTGCACGCTCGTTTGTCCCTGCTGTCTTCTTTATTATTAATTGCTTACTTACTGCCATCTCCTCATTCTAAAATGTGAGCTTCCTCAGGGCAGGGGCTGTGGTTTCATTCTATGATAGATCTCAAATGCTGGGAGAGTCATGCACGTAGAAAGTACTGGATACATGTTGGCGAATGAGTTGCTGGAGATAATAAATGGTACTAGCAGTAGAATAAGAGGAGAGGAGATTCTCTAAACATACATGATGTATGTGTGTATTTGTTTCGGTTATCTCTTGCTGTGAAAAAAACCTCAAAATGCAGGCTTAGAACAACAACCCACTCCTTACTGTTTGGGTTACTATTGTTTGGGTCAGGAAGTTGGGTAGCGCTCAGCTCTGTGGGTAGAGGCAGCTTTGTGTTCTGGAGAATCCAAGATGGCCTCACACCACTGGGTTCTTGGTGCTGGCTGCTGGCTGGGGTACCTTGGTTTTCCTCCACATGGCCTTTCTTTGCACATGGCCTCTCATCCTGCAAGGGCCTCTCTCTCCAGCCAGTCTGGATTTCATTACAAGGTGGCTGAGTTCTCAGTGCTGCAAGTCCTCTCAAGACCTCAGCTCCCAAATCCCCAATTGTCACTACTTCCAGAACCTTCCGTGGGTCAAAGCCAGTCCCAGAACCAACCTGGACACGAGCGCTGGGGAGATTGACTGTGTCTCTTGGTGAGAGGATCAGCAGTGTCACATCACAAAGAGAGTATGGATGAGGGGGACATGAGAGGGATTTTGATGGTGGTAAAACATACATAATAAGATTTACCATTTTAACAACTGTTATGTATATAGTTTAGTGGCTTTAATTATATTTACATTGTTGTGCAGTCATCACCATCCATCTCTAGACCGCTTTTCTTCTCCCAAAATTGAAACTGCATCCTTAGTGAACAGCTCCTGAGTTCTTCTCTCCCCTCCCTCCAGCCCCAGAAGGTACCATTGTACTTCCCATCTCTATGAGTTTGACTCTTGTAGGTATAACCTATCTAGACACCACATCTAAATGGAACTGCACAATGTATCTTTTCTGGGACTGACTTATTTCACTCAGCATAGTATTTCCAAGGTTTATCTATATTGTAGTATGTATCTTGCCTCAGCCTCCCAAGTACTGGGACTATAGGTGCCCACTACAACACCCGGCTAGAGAGGGAGCTATTTTTTAACAATCATAATACTGGCAGGTGTAGTGGCTCTTGCCTGTAATCCCAGCAAAGACTGGTGAATTGCCTGAGCTCACAGTTTTGAGACCAACCTGAGCAAGAGCAAGACCCTGACTAGGTACCTGTAGTCCCACCTACTCTGGGAGGCTGAGGCAAGAGGATGGCTTAAACCCAAGAGTATAAGGTTGCTGTGAGTTATCGTGCCATGGCACTCTACCAAGGATGACCAAGTGAGACTCCAAAAAAAAAAAATATTTCATGATACCCCCATATAGCTTGTATTTACCACTTTCATAAGGATGCATAATTTTTTTCTTTACTTTTTTCTTGCCTGAGATAGGATCTTGTTCTGTCGCCCAGTCTAGAGTGCAGTGGTTTTATCATATGTCACTGCCACCTCAAACTCCTAGGCTCAAACAATTCTCCTGCCTCAGCCTCCCAAAGTGCTAGGATTATGTGTGTGAGCCAGCATGGCTGGCCTCTTTTCTTTCTTTGACCAGCCTTCTTCCTTTTCGTTTCCATGTGCATTTGTGGTCCTGGACATTAACTTTAAGTCAAGTTTTCCACCATTGCTAGTGCACTCCTCCCTATAGTACAGAGGAAGTTCATTCTGAATTTGGCTAAACAGCAGGGTCAGTAACTCAAGGTCTCTGCTCTCTTCCTTGCTGAAACTGCTGCTCACACAGATTTCTAGGCTAGGGCAGCATCATTTTCCCTGAAAAGCTCTGGAGCATTGCCCCAGATTACAGCTCTGAAACACCTTCAACTTCCAGCATTTTGCCAGCCCTCTATGACTAATCTGAAAATGAATCTTTTGAGAAAAAGAAGGGGGAAAAAGGAAGAAAAGCACCCTCCCAAGACAAACAATGAGAAATTGCTAAAAATAATAGATGCTTTATTGTTTCTCTTCCTAAAGGCCATATTTTTGGCTGGCTTTAGCTATTATTTATTCCCCTGGGGCACATTTTGTTTTTTCTGAAAGATTGTGTAGTAAAGGGGAACAGCTTATAATTTGGGCTACAAATTGTGTATGACATTTCCGTTTTTTATTTGGTGCTTTTCTCAATTGTTGCCTAAGAAGAGCTTTTCTTTTCATAGGTATTGTTTGAAAGCAGCCACTACCCCTCCCAAACAAGCTGTAAAGATGTATACTAGGTTCATGTCTGTGTTTTTTTCATAATAAATGCATTAATGGCCTTACCTCTCACATTTATAAGGCTATTCTATGCCCCAAACAATAACAGGAGTAATTATATTCTTCATGTCCCTAGGGAAGAGACCCATAATGGTGGATATATTGGGATTGCTCCAGGCCTTCTTGGATTGAGGACGTATGTCTATATCTCTTTGAATGTAGTCTTTGATTAAAATTTAATTTTAAAATATTTATTTATTTAATACATAAGAATAAGAAACTTCCTACTTATCAGTATACTGTATTTTCCAGAACAACAAAAAATTAGTGTGACAGTGGCATTTTTTTTCTAAAATCTTAGTGTCTCACTTAATAGAGTAATCATATCTCCTTCTGCCTTTCCTCTGTTGTAAAATCGTAAGTCATGTAGCCCCTGGAAACTCTACTATACCTTCATTAGAGAATGAGAGTGAAAATGATGGGTATCATCTTAGTTTTATTATGAAAATATATTTTTTTAATTGAATGGTAACTATGTACATTAATGCACTTCTGGGGTACAGTGTGGGGTTTTCACACACAATCCAAAACACTTCCATCGAACTGGTTAACATAGCCTTTGTGTCATTTTCTTAGTTATTATTTTAAAACGTTCACATTCTGCTCTTAGAAAGATTCAGTTGTACCCTTGTAAGATAAACCTCAGAAGTGATCCCTCCAATCCCCCTCCCTCCACCCATTGCCCCCTCCCCTCTCCCTCCTCCCTTCCCGTATTCTTAGGCTGTTATTAGGTTATAGCTTACTTATAAAAGGTATAAATTAGTTTATAATAGGAGTGTGTACATTGGATACTTTTTCTTCCATTCTTGTGATACTTTGCTCAGAAGAACATTTTCTAGCTCCATCCATGTGAACATGAAGGACGTAAAGTCTCCATCTTTCTTGAAAATATTTTTTACTTCATGGACTCCATGGAAGGAACTTGGGGGGAGGGGGAGAGGTGTCCCTGGGAGTCTCCAGAGCACACTTTGAGGACCATTGTCTACTTTCTCTTTCTTTCATAGCAAGATATGTATAATCTAGTCAAGCCACCCAATGAAATATAGAACTGGCTAACACAGTCAGATGTCACCTACTGTTTCTAATTTAGTTTAAATAATTAGACCAAAGGATAAATTTTTTAGATCAATTTTATATTAACAAGAGTGAAACTAAAAGATGAAGCCTTGCTCAAAGACTCAAAGCTTTGCTCAGTAGAGGTAAGATTTGAACCCATGTCAGCTGAAGCCAAAGTCACCTGCTCATTGTGTTGTCTCTGAGTAGTAGTTGAAGTACTACATTGCTGTGTAGCCCACTGTGAGAGAGGGTCTGATGTTAATTGAGATTTTAGGTTAAAAGTGACAGAACTCTAATATAAGCCTATCTAAGCTAACAAAAGGACATTTCTTGCCACCAAAAGCAAGTGGTAGGTTAACTTCAGGCATAACTAGAGCTAGGGGCTCAACAAACAAAATGAGAGCTCAGATTTTCTCTCTGTATCCCTTGGACTCGACTTCCCCTGCAGTTAGTACCATACATATGCAGGATGGGACCTGACCAGCCGCAGGCTTCATCTAACAACCTTGGCAACTCTTGTGTCTCAGTCCATTTATACTACTGTAACAAACTACCTGAGACTGGGTAATTTATGAAGAATAGAAACGTATTTCTCTTGGTTCTAGAGTCTGGAAGTCCCAGGTCAAGGTGCTGGAACTCAGTTGTCTGAGGGCTGCTTTCTGCTACGTCCTCCAGAAGGGAGAAACGCTATGTCCTCACATGGCAGCCGGCATCGGGCAAGTGAAAGGAATTCTTCTTGAAGCCTCTATCCTAAGAGCCTGAATCCCACTCATGAGGGAGAAGCCCTCCTGACCTCACTGCCTCTTAACAGCCCTACTTCTTTTTTTTTTTTTTTTTTGAGACAGAGCCTCAAGCTGTCCCCCTAGGTGGAGTGCCCTGGCATCACAGCTCACAGCAACCTCCAACTCCTGGGCTCAAGCGAGTCTCCTGCCTCCGCCTCCCAAGTAGCTGGGACCACAGGTGCCCGCCACAACGCCCGGCTATTTTTTTTTGGTTGCAGCCGTCATTGTTGTTTGGCGGGTCCCGGCTGGGGATTCGAACCCGCCACCTTAGGTGTATGTGGCTGGCGCCTTAGCCGGTTGAGCTATAGGCGCCGAGCCAACAGCCCTACTTCTTAATCCCATCACGTTGACCATTAAGTTTCAACACCTAAATGTTGGAGGGGACATATTCAAACCACAGCACACTGCAAAAAGAGAATGCATTGTTCTGAAAAATTTCAGCAACAGTACTAGGGTTGACTCTCATTAGGCCACTTGGATCAAAGGTCTGTCTTTGAACCAATTCCTGGGTCGAGAAGGTAGAAGGCTATAATTGGCCCATTTTAGGACCACATGCCAATTCTTGGACCCCAAGGGAGCAGTACGGTCAAACATATCTCCTTCTGCATTAGACTCAGTTACCTCATCTGAGGGTGCTGAAGAGGTAGTTCCCAAATGAAAACTGGTACGCTCTTACCAGAATAACAGAGCCCCAGATCTCTGCACGGGGTCCTCTTTTCTTCATGTATACCATTTAAGGTCACAACATAAATGGAATTCATTGATTTTTTTTCTTTCCATTTTCCATTCTACAAAGTTGTTATGTAGGATGCCATGATCCTATCAAAATGTTCTTTGTTCCTTGCTCTTAAGTTTGCAGTGATGTCTCGAAGACATATCTGACACACACACAAGATGCTCTAGAAATAATTCTCCAGCAATGAATTAGCATGTGGAAATGAAATCATGGTACAGGTTAACTGTATGTGAGCCAGCAGAGAGGTTCACAGCAGATCACAAGGAAGGACAGAGCAGCATCTTCCATGTATCCCTTACAAGGTAACAGAAACACTTCCGTCTGTCCTCTGTGTACACACGTTCTGAAGAAGGTTTTTTCACTATTCCTGGAAGATAACATGTTGACATTGACAGAGTCTAAGTTGGCAGTCAGAAACTCAACACAAGTTGATTGCTTTCTCCTTCCCACATCACCCAGTGCTGACATTGACCTTCTCAACCTTCTGGCCAGAGTTTTCATGTACAAAGAGAATCCGAGAAGCACACTGTCCTTCTGCTTTGCATTTTGCAGGAAAGAACAGCGTACTGTGGAGTTTCTCAGTGACTGGAGTCCAGGTAACTGTGCAGATGCCGCCTCTCCTTGAGGGGGAAACAAGAACAATTTGTTCATTTTCACTGGGAGGAGGTGTAGTTTAGAAAAGTTTACAGTTGATTGTTGTTGGAATCAGAGTATTCATCAATACAGATAAACTGCCACAGGCTCAGACTGGTGAGTAAAAGCAGGTAAATTGCAAAAAAAGCAACATTAAAATAAAACTCTTACTTAATCGAGATGCTATTTAACAACCTAGGATTTCTATTTAAAGGGTAGTTAAAGAGTATTTCATTGTGACCTAGCATTATTATTAACTGCTGGGATGCATTTATTTAAGGAGAGAAGGAAAAATGTAGCTTGTATTTAGCAAAGCCTATTCAGCTGTTAATCTAGCATTAGGAATTCAGATACTGTTACATTTATTTCAAGAGTCAAAGACAGCTCATTCTGAATTAGTCTTTACTTGAAGATTTTGCTTTGAAATTTTCAGGCTTGTTTTCCTCAAAGCTCCTTTTTCCAACCCAAACATGCACAGATCAAAATTTCTTGCTCAGATGCTGTAATACTCACTTGCTCCAGTGCAAACAATGGAGGAAATTGGCATGTCTACAACCAGTTGGAAGCTTTTATCTCCAGGTTTTTGGGTTTGATGCTTAAAACGGTGCTACGTGTGTTGGCCTAAACTCTACTTTCACTCTGAGTCCTAAATGGGGTCAGTCAAAAGAATTTGCCAGTTTGGACTTCCCATTCACAACTTGCCTCTTGGTGGCACTTAGTGGAGCTTTTTGTTCCGCTTCTACACCACCACCACCCTACCCCCCGCCTTGTGATAGAGAAAAGGTGTGGGCACTGTAGTTAGAACTCTAGTTGATAAGATGAAGACCAGTTTGTTTTCTTCAGTGCTTAAAAAGTACTTTCTATATCATTGTATTGGCTTGGTAAGAAAATACAACCACCTGGGTGAATTTGACAATGGATATTTATTTTTTCACAGTTCCAGGGGCCAGAAATCCAAGCTCAGGGTTCCAGCGGGGCTAGTTTCTAGTGAGAGCTTTCATCCTGGTTTGCAGACAGCCACCTTCTCACTGAGTACTCGTGTCCTTTCTTCTCTCCACATACACAGAAAGAGAAGGATCTCTGTGTCACTTCTTGTAAGGACACCAGAGTCCTATTGGATTAAGGCCCCACCCTTGTGACATCACTTAACCTTTATTACCTTCTTACAGGCCCTGTCTTCAAACACAGTCATATTGGGGGTTAGAATGTCAACATATGAAATTAGAAGCAAGGAAATTCAATCCATAGCAATCATTATGGTTTTTTTTTTCTTTCAGGAAAGCTAAGATAAAAGTCTTTTCTGTGCTTCCATTTCATGTGGTGTTCTTGTCTACCACGATTTCTGCTAAAACTCAGCAAGCTTGCTGTGGGTGGGAAAAGGATACGGTAAACTATTTCAGCTGGTGAGAATGACATGCAAGATTAAAAACACAAAAAACTGGATCTTATCTCTTCTTGTTTGCTTTTCCTGTAAATGGAGCCTGTCCTATTTGTAACTGCCTGTTTGTTTCACAGCCCTCCCTGATGGATGCCTGTTATTAAAGTGGAATGGGCCCTGAACTTGTAATAACAGAGGCAATTTCCCAGGCTGAGAAGGTTTGCTTAGCATGGAGAGGAGCCTTGTATTCAGCAATCTAGGCCTTATCAAGACGCTGGGGAGAAAAGGCCAGGGGTAGTGCATCTGTCTTTCTTCCATCATGATTTTACCATTGAATTTAAATGTGTCAAGGCATTTTCCTAGAAACTTGGCTTTGACCTCTAATTCTATACCTCTCTGGGCGTACTTGTTTATGTGTGTGCATTAGAATGGTGTTAGGGACCTGGCACAAGTTATCCCTTGTTGTTTCAGAATTTTTGGCCAAGACTCAAAAGTAGAGACAGAATGCAAGTACCCAACATTTGAAGTTCAGAAGTTGGGGTTATCCAGGGCCTGAAAAAAGGTTCTATTTTGGGAGACTGGGCCTTGCAACATCGTCCCCAATACAGGGGAAAAGAAAGAGGAAAGAGAAAGAAGAACTGGGGAAAGAGAAAGGTAGTCTTCTTAGGGAGAAGCGTGTGTACCAAAAGCTCTCATCTCCCATCTCCTCCTACAAGAGAGGTGAGTGGGCTGCCCGCAGATTGTGAGCTGACCGAAGCCAGTCAAGGCCACTTTGGTCTCACCCCTCTTAAATTCTTTTGGAAGCTGCTGCAGAAGTTAGAGTTGGTGAGTGTTTGCTGTTCTTCTCTAACCTTGCTCTGATTTTAATGAAAGCAGGCCTCAGACCAAATTCTCCCACACAGACAGACATTTACTAAATGAATATTCATTAGCAGAGCGGCTCAAAACAGCTCATAAACCCACTCTGTGAGCTGATGCAGCCCCAGCTCGCTGTCCCCTAGAATGGTGGTGCTCATCCCTGACTGCACGCTGGAATCAGCAGGGAGCTTTAATAAGACTCTGAATCTGGTCTTGTCCTCAGACCTACCTGTCACCTGTCTGAGTGAGGTCTGGCTATTTTTTTAAAAGCTCTGCATGCCATGCTCATGTTCAGCTGAGTTGGAAAACCAGTGTTTTAAATGCTCCAACCACACCCTGTGTGAAAGGTTCATTTAAGGCTAACCCAGAGACATCATAGAAGCAGCAACGTCATAGTCCTCTACTTAGAACTCTTCGATCAGAAAACCTCCTAAACCGAGGGCTGGGGAGCAAGTCACAGGTGTCATCATAAGGGTGCAGGGCCCTGGCTCAAGTGGACTCTTATTTCCAGGTCACACAAGGTAGGAAGTGTCTCCAGACTACTTTAGTCACTTCACATATCCTAAATGTGAGACCCTCTTTCTAACATCCACCTTGCTGATTAACACATTGTTAGTTTCACCAGTAAGAACCTATTTGAGCATCCGTGATGCTAGTTCATGACTGCTGGTTGTGGTTATGCTAGAAGTGTGCCCAATGCGGCTATCCCTGGATTATAGCCCTTTCCAATGTGTGCTAAGTGACCTTGCAGGGTCTGTGTATTCTTGGTAATATGTAAGTTGACAACACCTGAAATTAAGCCTATATAATAACTGGCACATACATGGTATCATAATGATTATGTGGATATATTTCAAACTAAATTATAGCCATAATAATACTACAGCTTCTCAAAGCCAAAGGAGGGGTATCACTTATAAAGAGAGTTGTGGGTAAAGTCTGGGCATGTCCAGCTGCCAATCATCCCTCTCCAACCCCAGACAAGTCAGGCCCTGGCTATCTCCAGTCTGGAGATTGTGGAACCACCATACTAGCTTATTACCTGATGTAACCTTAGCCAGAATTTTGGGGTTCAGGCAGCTGTCTGCATCCTTGGTTCTTGGCCTGCTCTTGGCTGAAAAATGACCAGATACCCCCAAAGCAAGGCAAGAGTGAAACAAAGTTTACCAAAGAAGAGGTACAGAGCGAGAGCAAGATGCAGGTTTACAGAGTCAGATATGTTTGCCATAGACAATGAACAGGCTGCCTTCTCATGAGAAAAAGGCCTTGATTATGGCCAGTGATTCTGTTTTATATTGTCTGGATTGGGCCCACCTCCTAGTTCAGAGGTCACCTTGGAACTACAGAGTCTTACTGCATATGAAGACTTCCCATGAACCCTTCTACAAGCCCAAAGGGTGTAGGAGGGTTGTGAACCTCAATGTAGATTTAAGCTAATGATCTGATCATTAATTTTAAGGCTGTTCCAGGTCATCTTCCAGACTCTATGTACTGATGCTGCTAGGCCTGGGGCTAGAAAGTCCTCTGCTTCCTTTTGCAGTTGCCATGCTAAGTTCTGAGTGGTAGATTGGTAGGGTGGTCCCTCCTACCCACGTGTGGGCAGTCACTTTGGACAGGATGAAGGTGGACGGTACCCAGATGGGAGTCTGGCCACCCCAGACTCACTCTTAAGGATGGACTCACCCTTATTCTTTTTCCTTAGGAAAGCCAGAATCCTGTCAACCTAAACAAACAAACAAACAAACAAAAAAACACAGCAAATGGGCAGGAGAGAGCTGGCCAGACATAAATGAGGCCAGGGTGCCCTCTGGTTCAGGAAAGTATAGATGTTATCCCCAACTGTGCCTGCTGGTGCTAGAGTTGGAGAGTAGAGGCTTGTTGGGGGAATTATGCACAGAGCAAGAGATATGTGCATTAGAGGAATGTGGCCCATGACCACCAGGTGGGAGTCACCCAAGAGATGTGGCTCATGTCTCTCAAAAGGACCATCAGTGACTAAGGCCGCTGGGTGCCACCTAGTCACACCAAATGTATGGAAAATAACCCTATTAGCTATACATCATGTGTAATCCAACCATGGGTCTTAGCTTTTTCTACAATAATATTGCGTAATAGTCTACCACTAAGCAGTGTACAATTGTGGTCCCCAACCCCTGGGCTGTGGCCTGTTAGGAACCAGGCTGTACAGCAGGAGGTGAGCAGTGGGCAAGCTACAAAGCTTCATCTGTATTTACAGCCACTCCCCACAACTCACATCACTGCCTGAGCTCTGTTTCCTACCTGAAAAACAGAGGCATTAGATTCTCGTAGGAGCGCAAACCCTACTGTAAACTGCTCATGAGAGGGATCTAGGTTGTGTGCTCCTTATGAGAATCTAGGGCCTGATGATCTGGAATGAAGAGGTAATGTGCTTCGATCTTCTTTAAACCAGCACCTCCACCTCACTCACCCCACAGTCTCCTTGGAAAAACTGTCTTCCATGAAATCAGTCCCTGGTTGTGGACCACTGGCCTACAAGGATGATCATTTCTTTTTATTCAACTTCTCTAGGATAGACTGGCTGGGAGGCTCTGATTTAAGTATGGGTAGACCTATGTGTATTTGCTCATTCCTGTGAGTCAGCCTTGGATCGTCCTCTTTGTTTTACTCTAGTATCTAGGCTGAAGAGGCAAGTACATGAAGAAATTTTCCCCATTGAAGTGCAAGGGAACAAGCTGCACTGCTGCTGTGTGTACCAAGATCCCACATATATCATGCCTGATATGCTATGGGCCAAAGTGAGTCATGTGGCCAAACCCAACATCAGTGAGGCAGAGGGTATGCCTCCTAGGGAGGTATGTTGGAGAGAATGAATATTTTTTGACCAATCATCTAATCTGTTACAGGGGCCAGGAAAGAGGCATATCTCTTCTTTCCTACCATTTTCCTTGTCCCAAATATCAGAGCTCAGGAAAGAGAAAGGGAGAGGTGTGTGTGAGGGAAGACCACACTCCACTCCACTTCAAGCTTTTGACCCACCTGTAATGGTGGGAAGGGAGGGAAAGATGTTGATCTAAATACAAAATAGAAGTTTTACAAAGACCAGGGCTTAGCTTTAGAAAACTGGAACGAGATGCTTCCAATAATCGGAAGTTACTGGAAAAGCATAGAGTTGGATTAAGATGTTTTTTGAGGGAGCTGTCTGCCTAACTGGGAAGGGGAGTTTGACACAGTAGAATTGAACATTGAGATTGGTGAAAATGATGCCATCTTGTGTTTCTGCCTCAGTGTACCTGAGACTCCTTGGTAATCTGTTACGCATGTGTGCTTTGATGTCACTGAGGGAAATAATGATGTAAATGTTTTCTGATTAGTTGTAAGAAAGAAGTTTCATATGAGCTGTGCCTAGGGAAATTCACTAAGTCGGCAGAACAAAAGGGAACAGAACAGGATGTCTCTGTGAAGTCTTTCCTTTACTGTAAGAGTTGCTTCTCCTTTTTGGGATTCTACTTTTTAATCTGTTCATTATGGATGATGCTGCCTTTTCAGAGGAGTATTTATCCAAGTGCATTTCACAGGCCCCCTCAGTTCTGAATCGTGTTGTTAAAACGTTCTCTGGGTAGAGAGGAGTCTATGGCCAAATGAACTTGGGGGGAAAAAAGTAGTTTTCCTCACTGCAGGTCTTTTCAGAGCGTTTAATATGTTAATATTCATTGTAAATATCTAAAAATGAGAGTAGTCTGTACTGATTTTTAAAAATCATTTTGACTAGAATTTTTTTTTTCAAGGAATAGTAGAGCTACAGATGATGCAGCAAAATGCTGCCTGAGGGAATTTATAGGATAAATTATGTTAAATCATTTCAGGTTTTGGAGAAAAGTATTAGATAAATTCATGGGATTTTTTTTTCTTTTTTACTAAAGACTTCTCTTTCATGTGCTATCTCACACAGATAACCTCTACTAAAATCTATATCACCTTGAGAGCCTCATAATAAAATCAATTTTCAGTGAGAAAATCTGACAGTGGCAAGGTCTATTAAAAAAGGAGTGTAGGGAGAAAATGTTGAAAGAAATAAAATCAACAAAACAATTAACATGTCATCTTTCTCATTTCCAGGCTAAAGAGTCATGGTTCCTTTCTCCCTCCGGGGTAGCTAAGTTTTGTTTCAGACTGACCATCTCTTGAGAAATTTAATGGAAGTGTTTCATCTTTGGCTCCATTAGAAGCACATTCCTCCTCTCCTCTCAGCTGAAACTCCATTGCCAATCCTTCAGTGACATTTCTGGGCATACTCATTTTCTCTCACTCCATTTTTCTTTGCGCACAGCCCCAACTAATCAACAGCTCTGGAAAAATCCTGCCATCTGTTTTATGGTATTGATCCTGTGTTGCCACGTTCTCTAAGGGAAGACTGTCAGCCGTGTGGGTGACATCCTTATACATATGTGGTTTCCTACTTTGCCTGGGCCTCTCTGCGGCTTGTCAGTCTGGCCATACTGGCTATTCAGAGGGGTCCTTCTTTCCCACTCCATTCCTTCTGTCAGCACACAAAAATTAGAGGTACTCATGGTTGATGTCCTCAGCTTCCTTCTTTTCCAATTCTACACACAGCTGCTTCATCATATCTTTTTCCCTTCCTTCTTTCTCCTAAGATCAGGGAAGGTCAATAATAAAAATAGCTAACTCGTTTAATACTCACAACTCCATAAAGTAGGTGCTGCCGTTTATGCCCCTTCTACTGATGAGGAAACTGAAGCATAGAGTAGTTTGCAAAGGTCACACAGTTAATAAATGTGGCAGCTGGGATGTAACCCAGTAGTCTGCTTCCAGAATTTAAACAATCTATTTCTTTTTCATTCCCATTAGCTTTTTAAAAACTACCAGCTTTATTGAACTGTGATTCATACAAGATTCTCTTTTTTAAAATGTACAATTTAGTGGGTTCTAATACACTAACAGACTTGGGTAACCCACACCAGTGTCTAAGTCCAGAGTATTTTCATCACCTCAGAAGAAACTTTGTGCCTGTTAACAGTCATTTTCCCCCTGCTTTCCGCGCCCAGCCCCTGCTAACCACTAACTGACTTCCTGACTCTGGATTTGCCTATTTTGAACATTTCATGTAAATGCAATCGTATAATATGTGTCTCTTTGTGCCTGGTTTCCTTCACTTAGCATAACGTTTACAGGCATTTATGTTGTAACACGGATCAGTCTTCATTACTTTTTGCTGGTGAATAACATTCCATTGTACGTGTGAATACATCACGTTTCCATGTCGCAGCTGATGGACATTTGGATTGCTTTCACTTTTTGGTTATTATGAATCTGCTGCTGTATGTTTATGTACAAGTTTTTATGTGTACATATGTTTTCATTTCTCTTGAGTATATGCTTAGGAATGGAATTTCTGGGTCACATGGTAACTATAGATTTAACATTTTGAGGAACTGCCAAATGGTTTCCAAAGCAGCTGCACCATTTTACAGTCCCACCAAGAATGTATGAGGCTTCAGATTTTTCCACATCCATAACTCCTGTCTTTTTCATTATTGCTATCCTAGTGTGTATGAAGAGGTATCCCGTTACGGCTTTTATTTTTGTTTCCCTAATGACTAATTTATTGAACATCTTTTCATATGTTTATTGGTCTTTTATATATCTTCTTTCCAGAAATTCTCATTAAAATCCTTGGCCATTTTTTATTTGGGTTATCTGTCTATAACTTTATTGAGGTATAAGAGTTCTTTATATATTCTGAATACAAATTCCTTATAAGATATATGATCTATAAATATTTTCTCTCATTCTGTGGGTTATCTTTTCACCTTATTGATACAGTCCTTTGAAGCACAATTTTAAAAAATTTTGATGAACCCCAGTGTATCTATTTTTTCTTTCATTCCTTGTACTTCTTCTTCTATGAAACCATTCTCCAAAACTCTTATGTTTTCTTCTAAGAGTTTCATAGTTTTAGCTTTTACATTTAGGTCTCTAATTCATTTTGAGTTATTTTTTTTTTTTAATGTAGCTTAAGGAAAGGATCCAATTTTATTCTTTTGGATGTGAATTTCAGTGTGTTTTGCCAGGCAGGGCTGCTAAGAACAAATTCTCTCAGTATTTTTTAATTTAGGGATGTCTTAATTTCTTCTTTGTTCGTAAAGATAATTTTTTCTGGATTCTTGGTTGACACTATATTCTTTCTTTTTTTTATTGTCATTTACTTAGTTACTGTGTTAAAACATTTATACTCTAGTTCTAGAAAAGTTCACTTGTATTCTTGTTAGACAGACCATATAGGTGATCTTTCCAGTCACCCTCCCACCACCCATCCGCCCTTCTCCCCTCCCCTCCTCCACCCCTCCCCATATTCTTGGGCTAGAATTAGGTTGTAGTTTTCATTTGAGAACTATAAATTAGTTTCATAATAGGGCTGTGTACATTGGATACTTTTTCTTCCATTCTTGTGATACTTTGCTAAGAAGAACATTTTCCAGTTCTGTCCATGGAAACATGAAGGAGTAAAGTCGCCATCTTTCTTTATGGCTGCATAGTATTCCACAGTGTACATATATCATGGTTTGTTGATCCATTCGTGGATTGATGGGCACTTGGGCTTCTTCCATGACCTGGCAATTATGAATTGGGCTGCAATAAACATTCTGATACAAATATCTTTATTGTAATGTGATTTTTGATCTTCTGGGTATATACCTAATAAAGGAATTGTAGGATCGAATGGCAGGTCAATTTTTAGTTCTCTAAGTGTTCTCCAGACGTTTTTCCAAAAGGAACGTATTAGTTTGCATTCCCACCAGCAGTGTATAAGTGTTCCCTTTTCTCCACATCCACGCCAGCATAGGGATTTTATGATATGGGCTAATCTTACTGGAGTTAGGTGATATCTCAAAGTAGTTTTGATTTGCATTTCTCTAATGCTACTATATTCTTTCAACACTTTGAAAATGCCATCCCATTGCCTTTATGGTACCTGATATGAAACCAGCTCTTACAGTTATTAAAGACCCCTTGTACATGGTGAGTTACTTTTGTTACTTCAAGCTTTCCTCCTTGCTTTTGCCTTTTGAACATGTTCTACCTTGAGGTGGATAGTTTTGAATCTTTCCTGCTTGGATTTTGTTGTGTTACTTGAATATATAGATTAATTAATACTCCTCATCAGATTTAGGACGTTTTTGACCACTATTTATTCATGTATTTTTTTCTACTCCTTTCTTTCTCTCCTTACCTTTTGGGATTCTCATTATGTGTATGTTGATATACTTAATGGTATCCTGTTTTTCTTCTGGTTCTTCAGTCAAGGGTATCTAACCTATGACCTGCAGGCCACATACTAATTTTGTGAGGACATTTTTTACTTATCTTTGGTATCAGATGTCATGAAAAGTATGCCTGGGCTTTTTTTTTTGACTAATCAGCTTGCTTTCTTTAGTGTTTGTGTATTTAATGTGAGGCCCAACACAGCTCTTATTCTTCCAATGTGGAAAAGAAAAAAGGTTGGATACCCTTAGACAATCTCTCCTCTATCTGCCAGCTCACATTTATTCTTCAAACCTCTAGTAAAGTTTTTATTTATGCTTTTATGCTTTTTAACTCAAGAATTTTAATTTATTTGGACTTCTTTTTGCTTATTTTCTTTATAATTTTTAATCTTTTCAATGACATGCTCTATTTCATTGTTCTCACACTTTCCTAAGCTCTTTTTTCTTTTTCTTTCTTTCTTTCCTTTTTTTTTTATTTTTTATTTTTTTTGTAGAGACAGAGTCTCGCTTTATTGCTCTCAGTATGGTGCAGTGGCATCACACAGCTCACAGCAACCTCCAACTCCTGGGCCTAGGCAAGTCTTTTGCTTCAGCCTCCTGAGTAGCTGGGACTACAGGTGTCTGCCACAATGCCCAGCTATTTTTTGGTTGCAGTTTGACTGGGGCTGGGTTTGAACCCACCACCCTCAGAATGGGGCTGGCACCCTACCCACTGAGCCACAGGTGCTGCCCTTTCCTTAGCTCTTTAGACGTGCTTTTCTTTAGTTATTTGGATGTATTTGTAGTAGTTGATTTAAAGTATTTGTCTCATAAATCTAGCATGTACACTCTTCAAGTACAGTTTATATGAACTTCTTTTTTCCTTGCATATTGGCACAAGGGTGGGGAACCTGTGACCTTAGGCCACACTTGGCCTTCTAGTTACTTCAGTGTGTCCTTTTAACTGAAACCAAATTTTACAGAACTTGTTCTGTGAAATTTGTACATTTGGAATAATATAATGTTACAACTCTCAAAAACATATTTGGTCCCCACCCAAGTGTTTATTGTGCCATATGTTTAGTGACTTTCTTATATGAATCCTATGATGTCTCTGTTCTTTGTCACATGTGTCCACTGAGGTTTCCATTCATTAACATTAGTGGTTGGCTAATAATTCGACAGATATATTCTTAAATACATAGAAGAAGTCAGTCTCACTTTACCAGTGGGCTTTGTGTGTACGTGTTGATGCTCATCTTCAACACTCAGGCCATTTACAGCTTTGCATTAGCTTTCTTTTCCTGCTCCTGCAGAGCTTCTAGGTCAGCTAGAGGTCACAGTTTATACCCTTTTTGTTCTTTTCATGGGTATGTGCACAGTCCTGCACATGCTCTTGAATTTCTAGATCCCCAGAAATATGTTGAAACTTTACAAATCCCCTGTAATCATCTCATTCTCTTGACCAGTGATTTCCAACCAGTGTGCCACAAGAGGATCTTAGGTTTACTGTGAAAATTTTTAAAGATTATTAATTAAATTATTTTCAAAAGATCAAAATGCAGTAAGTATATTCTTTTTTTAATCAACATAATTTAAGTGTACCACAGAAGTTTAATTATAGGTTCAAGTGTGCCATGAGATAAAAAAGGTTGAAGAACACTGCTGTAGACTTTCTTTTACCATTTTTAGCCAGCCTCTTGGTTCCCCACATGGTATTCTACCTCAGAGACCTGCAATGTTAAACAATTGCAGCTAATTGTTTTCCACAAACACCTGGGATTGGGCTTTTCCCACTTTGCTCTTTTGATTCAGGTGGACTGAATACAAGCCAGGTTCACAGGTTTACTACCAGACTAGTCAAACAGTGACAAGTATCTGATGATGGGACTTAAGCCCCTTTTGTTCCCTCCCAGAGGTTTGCAGACTGCTGAATTTTTTTTTTCCTCAGTTACTTTTTTTGCTAGATTGCTGGTTTTCAGGACTGTTGCAGAGCTGCAGAGAGGAGGATGAAAATAGTGCAAGTTAAAATGCCACAAAGCTTGCTATTCTTGCTGAGATTCAGCTGCTTTTCTCAAATAAATGATCCTCTGCTGATTGTAAGCCTTTGTTTAATTTCCCAAGTTTTGAAAAAAGTTAATTTGACAATTTCGCCAGTGTTCCTGTTGCTTTTACAGAGGAATGAATTTTTGGAGGTATTTACTCTGTCATTCTCGAATTGCTTCTTCAGGCAATCCAATTTTAATTTATGAGCACAGATTTTTTAGTAAATCCTTAATAAGCACTCTGAACACCTAGTTATGAATGAAAATGGAAGGCTATAGGATTGTAAGTCATTTATGCAGAACTTTAGAAGTGATTTAACATTTTTCCTACTAGTTCAAGACCATCAAGAGGACACTTAACAACCAATATGTGCAGCCATGCTTTAAGGAATATTTTTCTGTGAGTTAAATTTTCCTAAGTGGATGGTGTTCCTTTTATATGGATACATCCTGGTTTACTGTTAATGAAAATTTAGTTTCCCTGCCCCCAAACTTTCACTGCTACAAATAGTGGCCCAGGGAATATTACTGGACACAGTTTTCGTGTATATGAGTATAAGTCATTGGTTAGATATATCCATTGAAAGGTATATATGTGTTTGAAATCTTGATAGTTAGGGTAGTGTTTTCATTTTTAAGTCTTGAAAGTTAGTATATTTTTTTCCATGCTAGTATTAGAAGTATTTGCTTTATAGTTCAATCTTTGTCTTTATCTTAAAAGGTCCTAAATATGTACAGTGTCTGCAAAGTTGGGAAACAAAATAGACTGACTTAAAGCTAGGTTAATTATATTTTCAAATACGCTTTTCTGTACCTTCCTGATATATTTTAAGATGAAATAATCTTACATTGAAAGTAATAAAAAGAGGATAGCAAATATATTGTTTTCCCCCAGCCATCCAAACTTTTGGATATCTTATAAACTAGTAATCAGATGTTTTATTTTACTTTGATTCATAACATCTATACCAGGTACTTACCTGAATGGCTAGAGCTCTTCTTGGTCTTTGAAAGCCTAGCCTAGTTTTTCAGTTGCTCCTTTTGAACATTTTTTTCTCTTTCCAGTGAGTTGTTGTGGGATGACTCACCTTTCTGGATTTGTTACCCACAGGACTTGGCATCTTAAATTATAGCATGCATGTCCTTCTAGCTGGGTAAGATGAGAGCATGATGAAAGTTAGGCAGTACAAGGAGAACCTGAATGTTTATAGCACTTTTTAAAGAAGTGTTTTGAGTTGTGACCTACTCTTTCTCATTATATAAAGGGAGAATAAAAATGATCTCTTGTCAACATCCTTTCTACTCTTTATACTAATGTTTATTTGGCTGTCTTTTGGTATTTTATTACTCATTTTACCTTCTTCAGAGCAAAACAGTAAGATGTATTTTAGTAGGCCAGGTCCATGGAAGTGTTAATTGCCTCACTGGGGGAAAACTGGTTCTTGGGCCAGTCTCCTATGACACTAGGATTAAGGAAATGAAAGTGTTCCTTTGCTCATTTTCAGTTAAATTATAGGCCAAATCCCATTGCAACAAATCCAACACAATAGAATGTTTACATGACAATAGGATTTCCAAATCGCGGCCAAACAATGGCCTGCTCATTGCAGGCAACAAAATCTTAGGCCTACATATGCATTAGAAGTTTTTCATAATGGAATTTGACCTGCAGTTACATTTGGAATCAGCATTACGTTTTGCCTCTTTGAGTTTCTCTAAAATATGCTATCAGTGAACTGGAACTACCCTGTAATAACATGATGAATCCTTGCAAGTATATAGGAGATTAGTGAAAGCCACTCATCAAAATGTGATCAATGGCTTAGGCTCCTAGAAGAAGTGGTGGCTGCCAATCTCTGCCCCTAGTGCCTCCACTGCATTTGGGAAATAGATGTTGAATGAAGAAGTGACTAAAAACAGCTTTGATTTGCGTTCCCATATTTTCTGAAGGGAAAAGTTCCACTGGCTGAATTTTGCTTTTCAGGGAAGCTGGTTTTTAATTAGCATAGCAAACAAGTCCATTCTTTTATTAGTCTACTAGCTGAGGTTCTGATTGCCCCTTAGCATGCTCCACTTGGCTCCAGATGTGCAGAGTTGGGGAAGGAAGCAGAGCTCTCATCGTGAAGCAGGAGTTGGTTCTGTGGCACCTGATCAAAGGACCATTTGCAAAGCTGCTTTCAGCCCATGTGAAAAGAATCTGAGGGATGACATGGGAGTCTTTAGAATGCAATCACTTCCCTCAGGACTTAGAAGAACTCAGTTGTGGCTATTATTGTCACCTATGCTATGATCAGAAAAAAAGAAGACCCTGTTACCTCAATCATCACACAGAAATGAAAAATACTAGTAGTAATATGAATAACAATAATGATATCACTTATATAGCACTTTGTATGACCCAAGTAGTGAAAAAAGACTTTATATATTTTCATATACTTTATAGACAAGGATACCATGAGGGCAGGTACTTTACCACCTACTTTACATATGAGGAAACTGAGGTATAGAGAGGCTAAGTATTTTTTCCAAGATCTCATAGCTATTAAGTGTCAAGAGCTTGAATTTGAACCCAAGCAGTTTAACTCCACAATTCATACACTTAACCATTTTCCTGCAGTGCATGTTATCTGCAGAACCTCTGGGTTTTTGAGAGCTTAACTATCTGTTAAGCTACTTATTAACCGACTGTATTCAACAAACATTCATTGAGTATTGGCTATGGGTCAAACACTAGGATTATAGTGGTGAACAAAAGTTGACAAGGTGGCTTCCCTCTTTTACAATAAATGGTCATGTTGATGAAGGCTAGAAAAGAATGAAACTTGGTTCCATGGTGACCTTTAACAAAGGAACCTGCTCCAGATCAGGCAGGAGAGTGTAATACCTAGGCTGAGGTCGACAGGGAGGAGGAAGGGGACGTGGCAATCCACAGTGTGCAACAGCATGTGCAAAGGCCAGGGGGCAGGTGGGCTTGTGGCCTTTTAAGGAGCTGCAGCATAGGTGGTGCCAGGATGAGGCTGCAGAGATTGGTCTAGGTAGACTATTAAGGGTTCCTTACATCATGTCAGGAAATCTTAATCTGACAAGTGATGGAAAGCCATCAGGGATCCTGAAGTAAAGCTCTCTGGTGTCTCAGAGGAACAGATGGAAGGGTCACCAGAGAGGGTACTGGGAAGCCAGATGGGGTCCCTCCTGTAGTCCAGATGAAAGATGGAGGCAGCTTGTACTAGAACAGCACAGTGACCAGAGGCCAGATAGATTTGAGAGCTATATAGAGGATAAAATAAGGAGGAGTGCTGTGTGCGAGGCCCTGTTGTTAGACAGCAAGTAAACAATTATCTAGACAGGAATTCTGTCTTCAAAGGGTTTTATAGTAGTGGTTCCAACCAGGGACAGTTTTAAACCTACTTTCCACTCCTGGGCACATTTAGCAAATATCTAGAGACAGTTTTGGTTGTTAGAACAGCAGGATGGCAGGGTGGGGGTTGGAGTTCCTACTGGCATTGAGTGTAGAGACCAGGGAGGCTGCTGAGCACTCTACAGTGTACAGAATATCCCCTGACAACCCAGCTCTCTCTGGCTCCAGATGTTCCTGATGTAGAGGGTGAACAGCCCTGGTTATTGGGTCACTTTGTATGACCCAAGTAGTGAAAAAAGACTTTATATATTCCTGGGATGGTGAGGCAGAGGAGCAAGCTGTGCAGCTTGTCATATGGCACCTTGAGATCAAGTGCAGGCTGGGGGAGAATGAGAGACTTCCCCTGCCTGGTTTGAGGAAGGGGAAACAGTGGCAGTTTCTGCTCTTAGCATGGTTGTCAAGGGCACTGTAAACCTACTGGAGCAGTCCTTGAGTTCTATTTCATTCAGATTAAGTGAAGTATTAGGTAAGCCTGTGGGTCCAAGGGTTCAAATCCATATTCTCTCTACTACCTGCATAACCTTTGACCTCAACGTGCCTCAGTTTCTTCATCTCTATATTGGTTCTCTCTTCATAACACTGTGGTGAGATTACGAGAGAGAATCCTTTTTTTTTTTTTTTTTTTAAATTTCAGGTTAATGTGAGGGTACCAACAACCAGGTCAAAATATTTGAATTAGTTAGGTAATTGTAGTTATGTAGTTATGTAATTGTAGTTACATTGTAGTTATGTCCTGCACTCAAAAGGTGTGCCATATACCCCCACACCATGCCCATTCAGTGGGAGCACCCCCCTTGTTTGCCCTCCCCCTGAACTTGAATTGAAAAGAGTTTTTCTCCTCTGTGGGTGTGCATTAGATCACCTTCTGGCTTCATATTAGTGTTGAGTACATTGAATAATTGCTTTTCCATTCTTGTGATGCTTTACGTACAAGAATGTGTCTCAACTCCATCCAGGTTAATATAAAAGATGTGAAATCACCATCATTTTTATGACTGAATAGTATTCCATGGTGTGCATGTACCACAGTTTGCTAATCCATGCCTGAGTTGATGGGCATGAGGATTGTTTCCACATCTTGGCGATTGTAAATTGAATCATGATAAACCATCTAGTGCAAATGTCCTTATGATAAAATGATTTTCTTTTGTCTGGATAGAAGCCTTGTAGTGGGATCGTGGGATCAAATGGGAGATCTAATTTGAATTCTTTGAGGATTCTCCATATTTTTTTCCAAAGAGGCTGTATTTTCCAGTTTCCAGTCCCACCAACAGGGTAAAAGTGTTTCTCTCTCTCCATGTCTGCGCCAGCATCTGCAGGTTTGGGAAGAGAGAGAATCTCTGCAAAGGCTTGAGCACGTGGCGTCTTGCACACAGTAATCATGCAGTAAATGCCCGTGATAAGTATCTTTCTCCCCAGGTGCCTGGTTTACTCATTTTTCTTTTTTCTCCACGTTTTTTGGTATGATCAGAGGATTTAAGACTGCTTTGACTACAGCACCTCCACAATACCCATTGCTAAAAACCTCCTGTGGTGAGTTAGCTTGCCAAGTCCAAGTAGCCTCCTCCTTCCTCATAATAGGAAAAGTGAAAGAAGAAGAAAATAATGCAGTAACTGTTTGTTTTAACTGTAGCGTTCAGATGTTTGTGGGAACATCTGATGGAAAAGTTGAGATTTTGAAATGGGATGTTCAGCCTTTCTTCACAGTTGAGCAATAAGTGTTGTGATCCCTCATGCAAGACTGGGCTCATCCATGGAACAAAATAGGATAGCTACAGAACTGCTGTCCAACAAACTTAATCATCATGTAGTAATTGGCTCATCTTCAGAACTTGAGGCATCCTGACCTGTTAATGTGCTAAAGGAAGTTGCATTCATGCAATTGCGTTCACTGAGAAACAAGGCCAATATTTTTTTAACTCTCCAAAGAACTTAATGCATTTAAACCTTTTAAATTTGATTTCTTTATACCTAAAGGTTTCTTCTTCCTTTTTATGAAAATTTCCACTTGGCCCCTTCAACACGGAGCCCACCATGAAATGATGTTAAAATTTAGATGTAACCATCTGACCCCAAGATAAAGGGAATGTTTGACCAGGTTGACAAATGGCATTATTACTGGGAACCTGCTTTCTGTAGGAGAGGGGTCAGGCTGGGTGTGTGCTCCAAAGTGGGAAATGTGTTCAGCTTGTTTCTAGTAAATCAGAGAATGGGTCTATCTTAGTGGTGTAGCCCCTGTAGTCTAGAAAATGGGTTAGCAAATTGGCCCACCATGGGCCAAATCTGGCCACAATCTGTTTCTGTAAATAAAGATTTTTTGGAACACATGCTTAGTGATTTGTGTATTGTCTTTGGCTGCTTCTGTGGCAAGGTTGAGTGGTTGCAACAGAGACCACATGGCCCACAAAGCCCTAAACTAACTTTCTTTCTGGCCTTTTACAGAAAAAGTTTGCTGATCCCTGTCCTAGAATGCTGCTTTTCAAACAGTAAATCCATGTCCAACAGAAAAAGTCCTATTAGCCAAGGGATGCCTGAGTGTGAATTCCACACAAAATATTTCTTGCTTTAAATTGGGCTCTCTTACGTGAATATAATGGCAAGATATGATCAAAGTATTTTCTTCCTAGACAGCTCTACCTCATAAAACTATGTATCACTGAAGTTGATTTTTATAACAAAAGAACAAATGTTGCATTGTGTACCTGAAGTTTAATTCAATCCCAGAAAAGCTTGTTCCAGTGGTAACATCTAAATCTGGTATATAATCTGGGCATTTGTGAATGGTCAAAACCGGAGTAATACTATCTTTTATACAAATGCCTTTCAAATGAATTATGACAGTATAATCCTGTCCCTGAAATAAATGGGTATATTATTTTCAAATAATAAAAAGTAGGCAAAATTTAAAATAATTATCTTGCATCATTTCTCTCATAGCAACTTAAATAAGTGTCTATGAGAAGTTTGGGTATGAGAAGAGGCAGGCGGTGAATAGTGCTAGTTTCCCAAGTAACACTCAACCACCTAATCTAGCACACATCTTCTCTGATTGAACTTGAACTGTGAACATCTGTCTTTACTCTTCTTCAAAATGAAAAAGTGAACTAACAACAATCTTAACTAACTGTAACTACAATACTCTCCCCCTAATAATTAGGCTAGCCAAAGATATCACATGGATAATATTTAGCTGTTCTGGTAACCTTCAACACAAAAACAGTTTAATGACCTGAGCCAACCCCACTGACAGAAAGATCTTAGAAGCTGTGACCACGTATTATCAGTCAAGCTATTCAAAATTCAACAGATTCTCATTTGAATATCTAGAAAATCTGTGGCCTTCAGAGATAGGATATTTTAAAAAGGATGCCATTTTCCAACAAGCTCAAAGGTCAGTAGGGTTAGCTGGCAGGAACTTTTGGTATGTAAAGAGACAAAGAAATGCAAACCCCATGCAGGAAACACAGAGCAGCCTGGAGTGTTCTAGACTTCTGTAATCTCTCACATGAATCTGAGGGTCAAGGGTTTTCTGACCACTCGCTTTTTTAATTTATGAAATCAATGATACCTGTATAGTAACTATAATAGGGTTTAGGGTAACCTAACAGCACCAAAGACAAGAATGCACTGGTGTCCCACCTGAAATTTTCAATTATGATGCAATCTCAACAAGCTGACAAGATATCTTCTGGAATGACTTATGAAAAGTGTTTCCTTAGTGAGCTAGCATCGTTTAATGTTGGTAAGATTTACAATGAGGTATAGAAATGCTTATAAGAAACAAACCTTTATATTGTTTGTGTTATGGAATCTATAAATACATGGTACTTTAATCATTTGAACATTTAAGGGAATTTGACCTATCCAATTAACAAGCTGTTCTTGTTATTCCAAATTAAAAAATTTAATTAAGTAATTGGTACAGATTTATCATTCGAAACTAAAACCTTATGAAATTAACACAAAGTTTTAGGATACTTGGTTCAGCAAAGCTCACCACATTGAAAGAGTTAAGAGTGAAAGAACATTTTTAGATATTTGCTTTTGGGGGTCCCAGAAGTTAAATCCATCAGTGGTCTTATGGGCACTCAATATAATCCTACTCCCTTGAAAGAAATTAAGCCCTTACCTTTTTTTCATGGTTAGTATTAAAACTGCTGTGGTTTAGCTCAGCTCTTTATCTTTTCTTGAAACACATTTATCCATAATTGATAATTTTGTGCAATGAAAATTCTTTGAAATGATATATGCAGAATTGCAGGCCATCCCATTTTTTTGCACATTATAAATTTTTGTAGCATGCCAAGATGCTTGATTTTTTTTTTTTCTGTTTCTCAGGAATTTATCCACCTTGGATTTGAATTGCATTTGAATTTCATTCTCCTCCACTTGAGTTCTCACTTGGGCCCTCTTGTTGATCTTTTTCTTGTTGTTATTGAGGCACTCGAGATTAAAATCAACCTTTAAAATTTTCATTAAGATTCCAGATAAAGACATTGCTGCTAAGAATGTTTGAATGCTCTAGAGTTCTGGAAGCTTTGAAAAACTATTGAAGTATAGTTGAAAAAAAGAAGAGAGATGATTTAGTAAATCTTGAAAAAGAGGTCAATCTTTTCATTTTGACTCCAGCTCCAAATTCAAGTTCCTGAGTGAGCATTTGATACTTAAAAGCACAATGGTGATAATTAGGATCTAACTCTAGTTCTTACATTTCTGAGTATAAACAACTTCTTGATTAGCTAGAGTCTGTTAAAATCCTATCTCATCTATTTGTTTCTGGCTTTCTTTGATGCTAAATGTCAGGATATGATTCTAGTAAATGTATCCATTTACATTCTTATATGTAGTAAAAGTAAATCTGAGTGAGTTCCCATTCTGACTTAAGCTTTCTTAAGGGCAGTGTCGGGGAAGAATGACTTTCTGTCTATCTCTGAGCCTTCAATAATTCAGTCTATGAAGTCAACTGATAACAGGCAGATTGACAGGAGAAAAGCTATATACCTATCTATTTCAGGGACAGGGGCATCACATGAAAACAAATAATACCCCAAACCCAGGGAGATTTGGAAGCTTATATACCCACTTCTTAAGGAAAAGGGGAGGGGGGAGGCAATGTAGGAAACTTGGGGGAAAGTAAGTGATTTCTGGGAAAGATGAGTGAGCCCTTACAATAGCAGTTCTCAACCTTTGGGTTGCAACCCCTTTGTAACAATGAAAATACATCGCGGCATTAGGAAGATTGAGAACCACTGCCTTAGAAGAACAGGTGATAGCCTGAGACAAAGTCTTGGGGTGGAGTTGACCCAGTCATCTCTCCTGCAACAGGAGCCAGTCTTCCCTGACTGACATGCCCCCCCACCCTCAGGGCATTTAGGACAGTTGATTTCCTTTTGGAGGATCTGTCTTTAGGCAGCTAAGAAGAGCTCTGAAGGAGCCTTTCCTTGCATCCACTGTCACCCAAGTGCCCTCAGTTTGAAATAGTCAATATACCGAAGCAGCATGTTTGGGGTAGTATTTCCTGAACTCCTAAAGTAGTAACTATTTCCTAACTCTAACTCAGTTTCATCTATCATTTAATCTCTGTTCCTTCAATGAGTCAGTAAATATTTGAGTGTGTTCAATGTACCAGGTACTGTGCTGGGTCTGGGGTAACAGTGATAGATAAACTTGGGCCCTACTATCAGTTGTCTTATATTCTATAAGGATAGACCAATGTGGAACAGATATTCATAGAATCATTTAGTCGTAGTTGTTGTAGTGAGCAAATACCATATTAAGCTTAATATGGCAACATTCCCTCACAAACCATATGATTAAAAATTATGGATAATAATTGGAGAGTAACTTCTAAGATTCAATTTAGGCTTCCCTGTAGTATTGACTGACTTGTCAAAAAATTGGTATTTAAATACTGTCAGCCATCTCCCGCCTAAAATCCTAGTCTTCTGGGAGGCCAAGGTGGGTGGATCGGTTGAGCTTAGGAGTTCAAGACCAGCCTGAGCAAAACTGAGACCCTGAGGCAAGAGCATCACTTGAGCCTAAGAGTTTGAGGTTGCTGTGAGCTATGACAGCAAAAAAGTGAGACTATGTTTTAAAAAACAAACAGTAACAACAAAAACCAATAAATACTATCAGCCAATAAACAGAAATGTTGTGAGTTATCTTCTAATAATTCCCAATTATGTTTGTGTAAAGAAGCTACAGGTTCTGTCTCTTATTATCATCACAATATTAATATGTCTGTGTGTCATAACCATTTGTCTGCATTAATATGCCTGTGCTCTAAGCTCTATTTTTCCTCAGGTTTAGAAGATTTAAACATTTATTTTCTTTGTCTATAATTTTTTCTTTTAATTTTTCGCCGTCTCACATCACAGACTCTATGATGATGCTAAGTTTTGGTCTGACAATTCTGCATTGACAGGTAAAGATAGATGTGAAAGCTAGAAAGGGACATCAATATGGCCCAATTAAGTAAAGTAATGATGACCAAGACGCATACTGGCAGTCACAGAGAGAAAAGACTTATCTGATTTTCTTACTCATGAGCCCTAATTCTGGTCTTCCCGCTGTAATAGTGGATCTTTCTCATCAGGTCAGTGATTTCTGGTACTTTTCATCAACTGAAACGCCAAATTTTATCAGTCCTTTTCCCTCTGCCTCTCTATGAAGATGGTCAGGGATGTTGCAAGAGGGCTTTGGGCAACTGTAAAAGCCTGAACCACGAAGTGGAGCATTTCTGTCTCACCCAAATTACAAGACATCATTCAATTGTAAAAATAGCCAAGTGCCAGCATACAGATTAATATGCCATGATGAAAAGATGTGTGGTCTGTCTGCTTGCGCCCACTCACACATTTGCCGACAAACACATTCTCTCCAGGTGGAGTCGGGCCCTCCCCCACTTCTGGCCAAGACTCACATTTGAGAAGCATTTCCAGATGCACTGAGGTGCTGACATCTTAAAGGATGAGAGTAGGCTCTTAGGATCCTCAGGCAGTTGTGAGTTTCCTGGGCTGCACCCCAGCGTGGCATTCACTGCCTTGCGGCCATTCGATCTCACTGTCTGTGCACAGCCTTCCATAAACGCCCTATTATCTCCCTAATGGAATACCCTGAAATGCTACCTTGGAGCAATTCAGGCATTTGCCAAGCCAGATAAATTTGGCAACAGAGGCCTGTGTTGTTGGTCTTTTCTAGTATAAATTAATGGTGCCAGTTCCTACCAGGTAAGCAGGGTACTCAAGGAAAAATGTTGGGTGGTTGGGTGGTTTAATGGGTGATTAACACTTTGAAGCTGCTAGAACCAGAGTTGCAATACCTGAGGTGGGCGGGGAGGAAAAGAAAAGGAAGAGTGAAGTCAGTGGAGGTACAAGCTCCTGTCAAAATGGAGGCAACTGTAGAAACCCAAAGGTCACGGGCTGCTACCTGCATCCTGCTACCTGCGACAAACATAGGGCCCAGTTTGTCTGATCTTAAACTTCTCAAAAACAGCCGGAAATCTTGCTTTTCACATAAAATCTCCTACTGCATCATAACAGCTCACTGCATCCTCAAATTTCTTGGCTCAAGGGATCCTCCTACCTCAGCCTCCTGGTAACTAGGACTACAGGCACATGCCATCAGTCCTGGCTAATTGTTTTATTTTTTGTAGGGACATGGCCATGCTATGTTGCCCAGGCTGTTTCCAAACTCCTCACCTCAAGTGCTCCTTCCACTGCAGCAAGGACTAGGATTGTAGGTGTGAAGTACTATTCCTGGCCAACATACCCTGATTTTTTTAAGTGGGCAACTAATGGAGACTTTTCGGAAAACATTACATGAGCCAAACTAGAGGTCTATTTTGTGCTAGGGCCTGGCTGCCCAAGTGTGGCCCCTAAAACAACAGCCTCAGCATGACCTGGGAGCTGGATGGAAATGCAGAAATGACAGGTCCCACCCCAGATCTACTGAATCAGAATTTGCATATTAACAAGATCCCAGGGAGTTCCTGTGCACATTAAATTTTGAAAATTGCCTTATGTAGGGAATCACTTATTCAAAGCAATAGGAAGTTTTTGAATCATGCGCTGAAAGTATTTTAAAGCCCAAAGGGAACCTCATTCTTAAAACATTAGCTTGGGTGTAACTTCTCTGGGGAGGCCTTCTCCTTAAAACCATGTTAAGTGTCCTTCTTGTGTGACTTGTACCACCATGAAGGCAGAGGTCATGTCTCATTACCAGTGTATTTCCAGCACTATTGCAGTGCCTGGCACATACGAGTGTTCAGTGAATGAATAGATTCAGTAAGATCTCATGAATGTTAACTTATTTGCTAGACATCCAATTAGACTTCTTGGAAAGAGGAAAACTCAGCAGCTACACAATCTTTTTATTTTCTTGTTCATTTCTTTGGGGTATCCTATGCACCCCTGTATTTCCCCCTCATTCTTGCACTCCCCAGACCCATTCCCTGGCATGTAATAGATACTTGGCAGGGATTTGTTCATGGAGTAGTATAGCCAAGAGTTCAACGGTGGCTCTTGTGTTAAGTCATTGCCTCTCTTATCACCGTTCTTCACTACCAATCCAAATGAGAGACTTATAGGTTAGTTATGGATGTAGAGAAAAACCTTTTATTTTTATATATGTACATATATATGCACATATACTCTAACACAGAGCTCACCAGCATCACCCTAAATTTTAATGGGGCTCTCATGCTCTTAAAGATGTAGCGTATATTCCATTATGGAAACATTGGAGTGCATCACCTTCCTGTTTGTCTTACACAAATAGAATGTTCTAGAGCACCTCTCTTTCTCAGTCTGAGCAGGGTGCCCTTATGAAATCTGAATTGAATCATAACTTCCTCCATCTGATCACACTCTGTATCCGCACATTCTCTAAATAGAATATGTTTAAGAAGAAGAAAAGTGGAGCAAAGCAGATATAAAGATGTTTTCTACATTTGTGCTCGCTTTTTATATATCTCCCACAAAGGCCATTTGTCAGTGGGCCAAAAAACCTTTTGATCCAAATAAAAATACTTTCAATTGGTAAAAAAGTAAATAAATTGGACATTTTGAGTTTTACGGAATGTCAGTTGCTTTGCTATGATTCTGTCATTTGATACAAGTTGACTTGTCACGTTCTTATCTACCTGCTACACACAACAATGCTCTTGGCTTCTCAGAGAACTTTTTCCATTCAGCTCTACTCCCTTATCTTGGAGTGGGATGGTCTCTCTTTTTTTATATTTGTGCATGTGTTGGGTTTTTGTTGTTTTTTGTTTGTGATTCTAATGACTAGTTTTAGACTCCCTGGACCGCCTTCTAGCATGGCCATTCTGAGAATGTGACTTCAGCTTTGAAAGGCATGGCAATGCTTTTCAGATAAGATACCTATTTTAGACCAAAAAAGAAAACTGGCTTCTTGCATGTATGGTAGAAGTTAACCTTTCTGTTGATTGTGTAAAATGAAAGAATAATTGTCATTTTGGAGACTTCAAGTACAGTTAATATAGATGCTTGATTATAATGAATTAAGGCTTTTGTAAAATTTCTTTGTATGACAAGGTTGTTAAAATATACTCTTGAATTTATAGTCAACTGTTTTTCCTTATTTTCAATTTTAAAATATAGTAAGTTGGTAGGCCTTTAATAACTGTCGCCATAATTAGAGGAAAAGTATAAACAGATATAAATTAAATTATGAATACTTTGTTACGTTAGCAAGGTGGTGTTGAAGGGTCAGAGGAAGAGAGGGAGAGACGCACTTTATACACTTGATATTTTAAATTTAAAAAAGTTTATATTGCTTTTGTGATTTAATGGACTGAAATAAAACATATGAAGAGTTGAGGAAGTGCAAGACCTACAAACTTCAAATTAATAAAGTCTAAATTTTATCATTCACTTTTTCAAAAGTTACAGGTATCAGTCAGAATTCTTAATGTGGAATTGTGGGTGGGTAGGGCAATTTTGTTCTATTGGTTCAGGATCCCAAATGTATTCCTATGAAATTATCCTAGGGCGTAATATGATTTTGTGGTCTTGATCACTGGTATAATTCTTGACATTAAGCAATGTTTTTTATAACATCATGTAAAATAAATATTTCTATGAGAGAAAAATGAAAAAAGTTAAGAGTCAATGTTGTGTAGTTTAGGAGCAAATATTCTAGGGCCAGATTGGGTTCAAATTCTTGCTCTATTACATTCTAGTTGGGTGACCTTGGACAAAATTATTAGATCTACGTTTTAATTCCTTCATCTATGAAATACATAAAGGGCTTTAATTTATTTAAAGCTGTTTAAAGATTTCCTCCCACAAAGTAAATACTGTTACCACTTAGCTTATGCTGCATTAATAAAGTACCCTAAAATTTAGTAGCTTAAAACAGCAAACATTTATTAGTTCTTGCTGGGCAGGTCTTCTGATCTGGGCTACCTCAGCAAGGGCCGGACAATTTGAGATGGCTTTGCTTACATGTTTAGTGTGGTGGCAGGTGGGACACGTGTGTGTGGTCACAGAGTTCTCAATAGTAACAAGATGCACAATTGCTTTTCAGGCATTTGCTTCTGTCACATTTGCTAATATTCCATTGGTCAAAGCCAGTCACTTAGGCAAGCCCAGAGTCAGTATAGGAGGGGACCAGTCAAGATTGCAGGTACAGGTAGGGGCTTTATTCAGACCATTTTTGCAGACAATCTCCTTCAAACACTATAGAAGCATTAGCTGCTATTCTTATTATTACTATTATTATTTCTATCATCATCTCTCCAAACATAAAGCTACTCAAATTAACTGCTTTTGAGTATGTCTTTAGTCATTAGCATTTGCTGTTTCCAAATATTGTGGGAGCCTCAAAAATTAATACTTGCAGCAAGAGAGTTTTTAAGAGGAACTTATTCTGCAGGGCTGAAATTATTATTTTTGTTACAAACCGTAGCTGTCCCTACTGGTCTCCCTGGGAGCATTTTGCAGGTTATAAAATACAGCGATTACTATGGTAATCATATTGCAAGTATAAAATGGCTTTGACCTACTTGTTAAAATGCAGTGTGTATTAAAATAAAGACTGTGAGCTTAAAGCTAAATGAACTCAGAATAAAAACAGAATAGCAAGTCCAAAGTGCCAGGGAGATCTTCAAAGGAAAGAAAGGCATTTGATAAAGAGGATGTACTTTCCCTCATTCTCTCCATTTTCCCCTCAGGGTGATGGCCTCTGAAAAATGACACACTAGTCCCAGGGAGCATTTGTGCTACTGGCCTAAGTCATAGGCAGAAAGGTTTTTAAATAATAAGAGCCCCCATTTGCAGAGCTACTTACTCTGTACCAGGCAGTACGCTGGGTCTTTCCTTAGACTCTTTCCGTTCCTCATCATGAACTCCCCCCAAAGCAGGAATTATTATGCTGCTTTTATAAATGAGGAAACTGAGGCATGGAGAGAACAAATGACTACCCTGAACATGGGATTTCTTTCCTTCAAAGGTTTGGGTTACCAAGGACACATGAATCAGCCTTCTGAGACCAAAAAGAAATTGGCCACAGTTACCTAAGTTGATCTTGTTTCTTGATGACTCCATTCTTGGAACATTTTCATTGCTTTTGTTAAATGACTTATTTATTAATTCAGCCAATATGTATTATATGCCTATTGTGTGTCAGACAGCATTGCTGTGCTATTCCCAGAAGGCAGGGTCCTTGGAAGGATTTCCCGGGGTCAAGGAAGGCTTCCCAAATGTCTAAGATGGGATGTGGAGGAGAAGAAGACATTACTCCGGGGAAAGGGCAAAGCCGTGTTTCAGGTAGCAGAGGTAGTAATAAGAGCAAGAACCCAGAGGACCTGCAAACAAGTCCGGTAAGCTAGAGTGCAGAGACCAGCAAGAGGAGGACAACTGTAATAAAGAAAATTGGCAGTAGAAACAGGAGGCAGATCTTGAAGGGCTTAAGTCAGTCCTTTATCTGAGAGTATGAGGGAGCCATAGAAGAGTTTTAAGCTGAGACTGACATCACCAGACAGATTGTTTACAATATCACCATAGCTACAGTAGCTACACTGTGCTACACTGTAATCCGAGGACAAAGGGTTTGGGATGGGGGTGGAGGGAGGAGAGCCCAGGTCTCTGGCAGGTAGTCTGGTTATCGCAACAGTATAGAAGAGGCAATAGCACCTGCACCAGGCATTGGGAATAAAGAAGTGAAGTGTGTTGAGGGGCTTGGTGAAATTTAGAATGTGGAGGGGGTAAGAGGAGTTAGAGGTGACATCTGGTATCTGACTTGGGAGTGTGGGTAGATGGTTCCCCTGAGAGGGGAAGAGGGAAGAGGAAGATGTATCAGTCACGGACAGGTGGACTTTGTGCCTGTGTAACTTCCAGGTAGGCAAACCTAGAAAGTAGTTAGGACACATGGACCTGAACCTTAGAAGGGATTTCTAGGCCGGACATGAGATTGGACGTCAGCGGCACTCTTGCACCTAGAGCCTCTGGGCTCTGCCCATCATCTCCTCTCACTGACTTTCCGTAGCCTTTGGTACTTAATTTGCTTATTGCCTTTCTGCTTCATGGTAGAATATAAGCTGTGTGTAGGAAGGGATGTGTCTGTTTTGTTCACAGCTACATCCTAGCACCTAGAATAGTGTCTGGGACTAAACAAATCAGTCAACAGATAGAATATGATAGATGTCCCGGGAGGGAATGAGCCAAAATGAGCTTGCCCTTGAAGAGGGGAGGCTCTAGGAAGAGAAGGAGCCCGCAGACAGAGCTGAAGGACTTCACTTTCACATAGGACAGAAAAACAGGGGCTATCAGAAAACTGGGAGGATGCCTCTTCTCTTTGCTCTGAACGAATCTTCAGAGTGACCTGGGAATGAATGACAAAACATTGAGAACTTCCAAGGACCCACAGCAGAGTAGCTCTTGGGGACATGAAGATTCCTGAAAATGGTGGGCAGGATAGAGTTAAGTTCATGTTCTTCAGTTTCTTTGTTCTTTTTTTTCTTTTTTTCCCTGCATTTAAAAAATTGTTCAGCTTACTGCAAGTGTGGCTTTAGGGCAGTGGTTCTCAACCTTCCTAATGCCCCAGCCCTTGAATACAGTTCCTGTGGGTTGTGACCCACAGGTTGAGAACTGCTGCCTTAGAGCATAGAAGAGGAGGGATGCCGTCATCATACTCAATTCAGCAGAAGGCAAATTGAGTTTATCTTGAAGGCCAGTTGGGGTCGATTGCTAAGGGCTTCCTTTGCAGAAGAGTTGTGTGAGAAAGATTCTGAGGCTGGCTCCAGGCCAGCTGGAAAGAGTGCCATGATCATTTTGTGGTATTTGGTATGGGAGCTGGACCTGGGTGCTGTCACAGCTGATAGGCATCTGCCACCCTCATCAAGAAAATAAGTTGCTATGAGCGATAATTTTCCAGAAACACTTATATTCTGCCTGTCACAGTATACATTTACTAAATGTGAGTTCTGCCATCCCAAGTCTCTGCTACTTTGCTTGGTAACTGGTGGTCTCCTTTTGGTTACATTGGCATAATTCACTAGGGAGTTAAATCAGGCCAGAGTATAGGCTGCCTTTTTACAGCCTGATAATTTTTATGCCACCCAGGAAAGCTGTGACTCCATAGCTTTCAATTTCATTCAGGCTTTCAGTTCTGTCCATAATTATTCTCAACATAGATAATTTTGAGACACAATCAACCCCTAGCATTGCAATTGTCACTCATATTAATTGACCTGCTGATAATTACAGAGATGAAAAGAAATTGTACATAAGCTGATGAATTCAGGTCCTAGGAGCACTAATTCTAGAATTCATCCTGGAAAGAACTCTGAAGGTGAATGCTTCACTTCATACTATAAATAGAATTTTTAAAAGTGTTCAATTATGAATTTTCAATTCCATGGTAAAGAGCAATCAGGTCAGGAAGGGTAAGTGATGCCCTCAGATTTAACTTATTTTAGTTAATCGTTTCTATACATTCCTCTACCTCTGCTGATCATTTTCCAGAGAAAGGAAAATTCTTGAAATTCTGTTATTACCTTTTCAGAAGAGGGCAGGGTGCTCAGTGGACAATGCTAATGGAAGGTGTCCTTCTCAAATTGGGTCTACTCACCTGAAGACAGAACTCTAAGATCAGTAACTGGAGACCTCAAACTTTATATCCAGAGGGGAAGAGTAGTAGGAGAATCTAAAATGCAAGGAGCATTGAGATTTTCAATTGGCATCTTATAGTAATTGATCTATCACTTGACCCTGAGAGGGAGTAATCTTATGTAAGTGACTATTGATATGTTAATGGTTCTTTGAATCTCAGCATATTTCTCCCAAGTCATTCATTCTGAATATGAATTTTGGCAATACCTCTTCTCCCCTTATCCAGAGATGGGAAATAGGGAATCTATGGCCATCAATTAGTAAAGATAGGCAATGTGTCTATAATGGGCTTAGCACCATTATAAGCATTATGAAAAATTCAAGAGATCCTTGAAGATATGACTTTTATCTTTCCAGTGCTGATTTTTGCAAGAGGTGGAGGCCGTAGGCATAGCGGAGCAGACCAAAAGAGTCAATCAGACAAAAGAATATCCCCAAAATCAAGGAAACAAAACCCCATGAAACCTTCAGATAATATTCAATGGCAGACAGGATAGTAGTTTACCAACATGAGATGTCACAGAAAGGAGAGTGTTTTGTGCAGCAGGAGAGGATGCGGGGGTGAAGGGGGAATGGAGAGAAGGAAATTTTGGTGAAATTTTAAATGTCCTGGCTTTCCCTCTGCTGACAGTGGGAAAAGGCTTCATGGAAAAGGAAGGATTTAAGCTGGACTTTGGAGGATTGTGGAATTTAGGTGGTGTTAGTTTTCTGTTGTTGCGTAACAAATAAGCACAAATTTAGCAGCTTAAAATGATACCTAGTTCTTATCTCATAGTTCTGTGGTCAGAAGTTCAAGCATGGAATGGCTGGCTTCTCTGTTCAGGTTCTCAAAAATCTGAGGTCAAGGTCTGGGCCATCTGCATCTTCTCATTTGGTCCTCTTTCAAGGTCATTCAGGTTTTGGCAGAATTCAGTTCCTTGTTGAGATGGGATTGAGATCCCTCTTTCTTTGCTGGCTATCAAATAGGGACTTCCCTGAGCTCTTAAAAGACACCGTTAGGTTCTGGCCACATGACTCTCATTTTTAAAAGCAGTGGAAGGGAATCTCCCTCACATCAGATGGCCCACACACATTAAATCTCTTTCTCCAGGAAGAGCCCAGTGTCTCTTAAAGGCTTTCTGGATTAGATCAAGCTCACTGTGAATAATCTCTTTATCTTAAGTCTACCAATTGGGGACCTCAATTACTACTGCAAGATCCCTTCATAGTATCACCCAGAATAGTGTTTGATTGAAAAATTGGAAAAAGGTGTGCATAACCCAGGGGCTGGGAATCTTAGGGGCCATTTTAGAATTCTGTCTGCCACATAGTTAGAGGGCATTTGATGTCAAAGCTCGTAACCAAATTAATTCCCAAAATACTATCTCCTAATGGGGACTGTAGGCATAGCCTGGAGCTGGGAGGAGCGTCTTCCAAAGGAGATGAGCTTCAGAGTAACAAGTAAAGAATTGTAGGGGCCTAACTGGTTTATTTCATGATCTAGGCCCAAATTACCTCATTATGTTTCTTTTAATCACCAAAACCTCTTTCTTCTCATCCTTTTCTCCTTTCACACCCACAAGCAAGATTTCCACATTGCAGTCCATCCAAGTGTTCACTGGGACAGTTTTGCCGCTCAGGGACATTTGGCAATATCTAGAGATATTTCGAGTTGTCATAACTGGGGAGGTATCTACAAGGCAGAGGCCAGGGCTGCTGCTAATCATCCGGCATATACAGGGAAGCCCCACAGCAGGGTTGCCTAGCCCCAAATGTCAATAGTGCCAAGGTCAATTAGCTCCCCAAAATGTCTCTGTCTTGCTGCTCCTAGGTTTCTCTCTGGCCTCCGTGTTTTTTCCCACACTGTGGCATCTGCCCTTACCATGGTCCTCATAGTCCCTACTTCCAAGGGTCGTTGCAAGGATTCAGTAAAGGGGGTCATGTGAAGATGGAGGTGAAGAAGATACTCATTTGTAGAGCTTCCTTATTTTCCAAATGCCTGATCAGTGAACTTCCCAAGGAAACTAAGTGCAGGGTAGCATGGCTGAATGTGACCTCCAAAGGTCATATGTCTGAGAACAGAGAGCCAAAGACTGCACATAGCATTGCTAAGAAAAGAGGTATCAAGATTTAGGCCCACAAAATGAAAATGCTGACAGCCAGATCGTCTATCTATACAAATTACCTCTTCTAGAAATGCTCTGAAGAGCTTCGGAGGCATCAGTGTCCCCTATACCAGGAAAGTTTGCTTTTGAAACTTAGGAATGATCAATCTGAGATAATATACATTTTTCCATTTCCTTCCTCCCTCCCCCAAATGTAATCAAGAGGAGAATCTATCAGTTTTTTTTTGTTCTGTTTTGCTTTGTTTTGAGGCACAGTCTCATGCTTGTCCCCTGGGCTAAAGTGGTATGGCCTCAGCCTAGCTGACAACAACCTCAAACTCCTGGACTCAAGGGGTCTGCTTACTGCGGCCTCCTGAATAGTTGATACTACAGGTACCTGCTAATGTTCTTTACCATGCTCAGTTAATTTTACTATTTTGAGTGGAGTCAGGGTTTCACTCCTACTCAGTCTGGTGTCAAACTCCTGATGTCAAGCCACTCTCTAGCTTTGACCCCCCAGAGTGCTAGGATTACAGGCTTGAGCCACTGTGCCCAGCCTTATTATCAGTTTTTTAAATCTACTTGATGATAGAATAGAGAAATAATGAATATACTAGCTTGGTTTTGAGAAAGCTTTAAAAATAAAATTTCCAGGCTGTGTCCAAAACATAATGAATCTGAATTTCTAGGGGTGAGGCCCAAGAATCTACAGAATTGACAAATCCCTGGGTGGCTCTTATGGAGACAGTCATAGTCTGACATTTAGAAACTGATAGACTGGATGATAATGGCATTAGAAAACAGATTGAGAATACCAGATATCTGCACAAGTAAGGATAATAGGCTGAATGGAAAAATTTAAAAAGGAACACATTTGCAATTGGAGCCAGACACCCAGCTACCTGGGTATAGAATAAAGTAGATGGAGTCTAGTAAGAGATGAGTGAAGGAAAAAGAAAAACAAAATGAACAAACAAAAACCCCACAGATAAAAATACCCTAATCTTAAACAGATTTGGGTCAATAATTCAATGTTTATCAAATTAATACGATCTTAAAATCATAATATCCAGAAGGAAGAGGACATAAAACTTCTCCACCCTGCCCTGCTCAAACCATGCTTAAAGGTCTTTTTTTATTAATAGGATCATTTTCAAACATAATCAAAAGTTAAAAGAACAGTACCCTGCATCCCTGTATAACAGATTTAACAATTACCAAGATTTGGCCATATTGGCTTCATCTGTCCCATTTCCCTTTTGCTTGACTGCTTTTTCTCTCTCTTCCCCCTTAAGTAATTTAAAGCAAATCTCAGAAGTTGTGTTATTTTAGCCTCATGTATCTAAATATGTTTCTTTGGAAAGCACGGATGTTTTCTTACCTAACACACATCTCAATAAACAATATTGACGATAATTCCTTGTTCTGATTTAACTGGTGTCACATTTTGATTGGCCAGGGCAGTAAAAAGGTTTGAAACCATGTCTGGTGAGCAGCAGTTAGTGGAATTGGGTTGATGGAGGACAAGGCTCGGTCTGGAGGGATGTCAGATGGAAGCAGTTGCAGGCCTGCCCTCTGTGCTCTGCACTGGTGGAATGCTGGCTGCTGGGGACAAACTGTGCTGCCTCTGTTTCTCACCTGGAGGGGGAGTATGAACGGACCACTGAGAGGTTTCACTCCTTTGTTTTACAGATATTTATCAAGTGCCTTCTATGTTAGGTTCTCAAGATGCTGTGAAGAACAAGACACAGTCCCTACCCTCATGGGGTTTTCAATCTATAGCACTGTTTCCCAAAGTGAGAGATAGGTTTGGGGTCAACTTGTTAACCCCTATTGAGTTTACACATCGTTTCAAAATTCTCTTTTCAGTCTTCAAAACCTTGTAAGGACATAGGAAGGATGTCTTATTTGGGGGCTACCTGTGACTAAAATTTCATTGCCTCCCCTTTTAATGAAGCAAGAGAAACTTCAGGTTCACAGCCATTGGTGGGCCCAACTACTTTTTGAGCAATTTTTAAAATATTGCTATAAAAATAAGAAAGATAACACAAGAACATATTTAATACAGAAATAATTAAAACTAAATTGATACAAGGGATGCTTTTAGGTTTGGGATTGTTTTTGTCTGTTTCTTTTTATATTTCACTCTTATGTTTGCATATAGTAAAATCCATTCTTAGATTTATAGTTTCATGAGTTTTTGCAAATGTGTATAGTCATGTAACCACCCGTACAATTTAGATACAAATCAGGTCTACCACCTCCCTCCAATTTTTCTCATGCTACCTCCTAGCCCAGCCCTTGGCAACTATAGCTCTGCTATCTGTTACTGTAATTTTGCCTTTTCTGGAATGTTATATAATGGAATCATATAGTCTATAGCCTCTTCAGCCTGTTGTTTTTTTTTCACTTAGCATAATACATTTGAAATTCATCCATCTTGTTGCATCTATTTCCTTTTAATTGCTAAGCAGTATTTCATTGTGTGTATGTAATCAAAATTCGTTTATTCATTATAAATAATAATAGAAGGTATACTCAATATGACTAATCATGCACATGGCACTTAGAATTATTTTGTGAGATCTGATTTTTTTTTTAATTTTGGAATTTTAAAGAGACATACATGTTTTGGTTATATAATTTGATTTTTGTACATTTCAAGTCGAACTGAAAAGTGTGCCCTTCTCCCAGGAAGTGTGCATTGTACCAGTTAGGTGTGGATTTTCCCAACCCTTCCTCCCCTCATCCCCTACTTGATTTCTATTAACTTTTACTTCCTTATAAGCACATAAGGGGTGATCAGGTAGATTAATAAAAGCAGATTTAACATACATCTTGAAGGTGGTTTGCCAGTGAGGACACTACAGAGTTGTTTCCAGTGAGCCATCTTTTAATATCTTATCCACACTTTCAACAGAACTTGTAATTGATATATGTATAAATGTTTCCTGTCATCTTAAGGCAGAATATACCTTTGGAGGTCTTGGTGATCTCCACAGCGTCCTTTTCCTGTTCTTTTATTCATTTAGTTTTATTCATTCCCTTCTTCCTTGCCTCTATCCTTCTCTTCCTCCTTCTCCTCTAACTTCTTATTCTCTGTCACTCTTGTGCTTTCTCTCTCTCCCCTCCTCTCCCCCCTAATATTGTATTGAAGTTTATGTAACTGAATTAATTAGACCTATTTCTTAAGGAGTTGGTTTTCCATAAAATTCACTTTGCAGTTGGCGTGACAGAAGAGCTGGCATGTTAATCAAATGCTACAATTTGTTCTTTGTATCTGAATCAGGTTGAGGTTGGACTTACTGCTTATCTGTTGTCCATTTGCGCCATTCTGTCCTTTGCAGTGAACAAGCCTGGATGGTTGTGAGTGTTGATAGATTGGGCGTGGAGCTGCTTACTGGGGACAGACTCTATCTCCTTAGTTAATGTTACAGAGTCCCCAAGATATAAAGTGTCTGTATGAAAATAAATAAGGGTTTTTCTTTTCCTTTGTATGGCTGATTTAATAGAATAAAATTATAAAAATCTTTGTCCTGTCTTAAATAACATGTTAATTGCTGTTCTATGTATTTATTCATTGTGTGTTTCTGAAATATGTGCAGTTTATAGACATTTCTGTCCTCCAGTGCATTTTAAATCCTCAAGCATCTTCAAATTATGTGTATTTAAAATAATCTCGTGTGTTTGAAAGGGGGATGCACTTTGTAACTAATGGGGAAATCAAAGTTAGCAGCTTTCTCCATTTAGTCAGCTTGCTGCAGAATACAAAGGCTGCTAAAGGATTTGAGTTCATATCTTAAAAGCTCATCAGAAATATTCCAAGCTATAGATTTTTTTTCTCTCTCAGCAACATTTCAGATACGGAGGTTCTCCTCGGTTGCCCCTGCTAGAGTTGCTGAATTTAAAATGCCACAGGAAGAAAGAAAGATCTGTTCTGTTTTCTCATCTATGGAATGAGGGGGTTGGACAAGATAGGAGATGTCAAATTTATAGCACTAGTACTGTCACTCTTTCTCCATCCACATGACAGACACCACTAATCAATCCCAGCATGCTTTACTGCAGTGCTGCTTGTCAAGACAGCACTCCAGAAAGCTACGACTAATCAATATTAGCCTAAGAGATGAAATCCATTTCTATTCTGACACTAGTGGTGTTTACTTTCTAGCATATACTTGAGATGGTTTGCAAAAGTGAGATAGCCATTGGATTGTAGAAGAAAGATTGTCAGAGGGCATGGGCAGTTGCAAGTGAAGAGGGTCTCATGTCACTACACTGTATGGTCCCTGAAGGCAGGCATTGTGATTTTTTCCTGTTTGTCCCTGTTTACCCAGTCTATATGGTACACTCTTTGTCACAGTAGATGCTATATATATGTTTGCTAAATGGTGCGTGGAGAATTAATGAAAAGACCCTGGGCCAATTTTTTCTTCTCTGAGACTTTGCAGTTCAGTGCTTCTTCCAAAGGGCAGGCATAACCCTTGCCATTATTGAATTTCATCCACTTTAATTCAGGCCGTTCTACCAGATTGGCTAGATCCTGTTGTGTTCTCATCCGCTGTGCACTGGCACAGCCTAGCAACTTGGCATCGCTGGGTGGCCTCTATGAGTTTCCTTCCCATCCATCATCCCAGTCATTCATAACCCTACTGAATAATACTGAGGAGGGACTGTTTAATCCTCCTCTTGCTTGACTCTGAATTCTTTCAACTAGGGATTCTAATTTTCAGATGTGGAGCTGGGAATCTGAAGGTTTATTAATGTGGAATTCTGTCCACATTCAGGATTTAACAGTGAAGAGAATCACTTATTTGGCACTTTACATTTATAGCCCTTATTTGTATTAACTATTTAGAGGGAAGTAGATTTTAAATTCCTTTATGGAAAAGACCAGGTCTGATAACTATATTTTGACAGTAATAAGCCTTTTATACGGTAGATACTCAATTAAACATTTCATATTTCTTTGGGTAGTTTCATGAAAATAGGCCGAAGCCTCTGTCTTTAACTTTTACAAGAAATCACCTTTGAAATGATTTTTTTTTCCTATCTGGCACTAGATTTTTTTAATCTAATAATAACATTAGATACCTCTTTAGTAAAAATCAATTATAGACTAGGCATTCTGCTAAATGCTTACTATGTATTATCTCAAGCCTTCAAACATCCCCAAGACTAGTGATAGGAATTCAGTTTTACAAATAAGATAAATAAAGCTTTGGAGAAGTTACAAAATTTGGCTAAAGTCACAAGATAATAACTGGCAGGACCAGAATTTAAAGGCCGGCTTACCTCTAAAATCTTTTCTTCTCGAAATATCGGCTGCCTGGCTGGGTGCAGTGGTTCATGCCTGTAATCCTAGCACTCTGAAAGGCCAAGGCGGGTTGATCACTTGAGCTCAGGAGTTTGAGACTAGCCTGAGCAAGCATGAGACTCCCATCTCTACTAAAAATAAAAAAGTTAAGCCAGAGGATCACTTGTGCCCAAGAGCTTGAGGTTGCTGGGAGTGTGAGCTATGATGCCAGGGCACTCTACGCAGGGGGACAAAGTGAGACTCTATCTCAAATGACAACAAAAATACCAACTGCCTCAACACAAATGTTACTTCCTCTGAGAAGCCTTTCCTGAGCTCCACCTCTCCTTACAGGGCGAGTTGATAGGCTCTTCTCCTGTGTTTCCATAGCAGTTTACATTCCCTCATGGTGACACTCTCCACTCTGCAATGGACTGTTAACCTGCTGCCTCCACCATCAGAGTAAGATTCTTAAGAGCAGAGGGGTGTGTTTTTGTTTTGTTTTATTTTCTGCTTTTTGCTGCTTTTGTAGGATGGCTGAATGAATTACGCCTTTCCCAGGAGATCTCTGTTTCTTGGCCCTGGGTGCCATACAAAATGTGTAGCTAAGTCTTCAAGAACCTTGTATTGTTTGTATTCATCATATTTGGGGATGAAAGATTCAGGGCAATGCAGTCCAGCTACAATTGTGGAATGGCAGAAGTTGCCTTTTGTGGACTGCCTTACTTACCTCTGTCATTGCATTATTAAACTATTTCATTGTTCTCCACTGTAATTTTTATTAACTGTTCTTTTATGAATAATTAATAGATGCAAATATTCTTGTTTATTTATTCTGCTCAAGATGCCTTGTGCTTCTTGAATGTGAGGGTTCATGATTTTTATAAATTCCAGAATATTCTCAGCATTTTCCTCTCCCTGATTTCTCTGGTCTCTCTCTACAGGAGTCTCATTAGACATATGTTGGGCCTTCTCCTTCTTTTCTCCACATCTCTCAACCTCAGTCATATTTTTCAACTCCATATCTTTTGTGCTGCATTTGTGTGACACCCTGAAAGTTAGATTTCCTCTCTTCGGCACTATCTAATTTCCTATTTAACCTAGTCATTGAGTTTTCAATTTTAGTGGATCTAGGGGGAGGAGTAGTTATCATATTTTATTCTTTTTTAGAATTTTGAATATAGCTGCAGTTTGAATCGTTTTAAACTTTCTCATTTTATGTTCTTTTTTCAGAATATCGTTTGATGACCTGTGATTCTTGAGCCTCTGATTCTCTTATTTGCTGACTTGTGACTTCCCAGTTTTCTGGAGGTTGTGTCTTTCACCATTGGCAGCTCATGCTTTTCAGGACTGGTTGCAAAAGTAATTCTCCCTCCAGGCAAATCTTTATCTGTAAGGCATTCCCGTCATATCATAAAAAGGATCAATTTTTATATGAAACTTTCAGAGCTTCTAGATTCTGACTTTTGCTATTTATACTCTAATCTCAGGAAAGGTACAGACCTAGAGTTTCTAATTTGCAGATGAAACTTTTCTAAGAACACAGTGGAAGACAGACACGTTTCATTGGGCTGATAGGCA
>NW_003852410.1:23185098-23263339 GCF_000181295.1 Otolemur garnettii
TTTTTTTTTTTTTTTTTGAGACAGAGTCTCACTTTTTCGCCCTTGGTAGAGTGCTGTGGCGTCACAGCTCACAGTAACCTCAAACTCTTGGGCTTAAGCAATTCTCTTGCCTCAGCCTCCCAAGTAGATGGGACTATAGGCTCTGGCCACAATGCTCAGCTATTTTTTTGTAGTAGTTATCATTGTTGTTTAGCCGGCCTGGCCGGGTTCAAACTGGCCAGCTCTGGTATATGTGGCCGGGGCCCCAGCCATGGAGCTACAGGCACTGAGCCGGGTAGTTTTTTAAATGTATTTGTTCATGGAGGTTGCAGCCTTCAGTGAGTACTCCAGGCTTTATACAAGGATCTTATAACAACTTATAACTTCTGTTTGTCCCAAGGCCCTGTCTTCTGCATGGGCATTAAAACTGTAATCCCTAGGGAACCAGGACACACCTTTCCCCTGGCCCAAATTCCCTTTTCCTGCATCTCACAGCTATAGCATGAGTTTGCATGCTTCTCTTATTTTCAGTTACCTCTTAATTTCTACCAACTGGGTATTTTCTTTTCTTTATTGTGAGTCAGCTAAGCATTTAAAAGAACTTCTGCTAGCATGTCTAGGTATTTGAAAGGTTGGAATTTTTAGGCTGTCATCATGGTAAAATATTCATATAATACACAAGGATATATGATGAAATGTTAGTATTCTTTCCATCTTAGCTCTGCCTAGTCCTCAGACCAACTTGTTGGTGATAACAACATTTACCATTTTCTTAAGCATAGTTCTTGATGTATTTTATGCATACACAACATACATATGTGCACATGATAGATGAAGATTTATTTATGCAAGAGAAATATATTTTACACTCTGAACTATACTAAGCAGTATATTTTGGAGTGCATTACAGATTGGTGCCCTTAGTTCTGCCTCTTTCTTTCCCATCACTGTATGGTGTTCCATCCTATGGGTGTAGGATAATTTATTAACAATGTCCCCTATTCTTGGATAATTATGTTTCCAGTCATTTTGCTATTATAAACCACCTGAAAATAAACATTAATATGTCTTTGCTTGTATATCATTTAACATAACATCTCCCCCTACTCCTTACTGTGAGCTCCTATGGTCAAGGAATTTGTCTTCCATTGGCAAGCCTAGAACCTGGCATGGAGCCTGGCACTGCATTGGCACTTAATTCACATTTGTTTCAGGAATGACTGTGTTCACCCCAAAGTCAAATCAGCAGTCGGACTCAGTCCTAACTTCCAGTAAATGTATTTTAATTGCAGTAATAACAACAGCTATTGACTGTTCAGGAGTCTGCAGCTATTGACTAAGCACCTTCTCTAGCCTCAACCTGCGCTAATGCAATCTTTACTACAACCCTGTGAGAGGGTAGACAAGAAACTGAGGTGCAACTGTAAGAGGCAGAAGCCATATTTACAATACAGTTTTGTCTGAAATCAATACCTGGCCTCTTGACTACTGCCTCTTAATTCACACTTGCATTGGTACAGCCAACACAGGGCATATTGCATTGTTCATTCCTTGACCTGTTCATTCATTCAATCAGTCAACAAACATTTATTGAGAGCGCTTCATGTTCCAGGTAGGGAGTGATACCGCTTGATGAAATCATTCTATCTTGACGGACTTTGCAGTGTAAAAGGGACAGATTAGGCAAAACAGTGACAGTGTGATGAGTGGTTGGAAAGAGAGATAAGCAGAGGCCTTAGGGCCCCAAGAGCAGAGGGCTGCGGAACGCCTCCGGCATCTGTGATGTTGGATGCGCCTTGAAGGACAGAGTGGGGTGCTACACAGGAGGGCTGAAGACCTGTAAGTGGGGGTGGAGCAGCAGGGGGTCCAGCGTGTCCCTTTGTTCCTTGAGGGCTCTGCACAGTCTAATCTTGTTCTTCCAGTCACTGTGACTTCTCAGGATTTCTTCATGCAAGAGCTGGAGAGTCTATGTCCTGCTTCGGAGAGGTGACTGAGCACCCCCATCAGCCCTTTCTAATTTTAAAGCAGTAGCTCCCTTGATTGAAATCTCAATTTGGGAACGGGCCTAGGATTGGCCTGTGGCTCAGGATTTTCACCAATAAGCGGAGTGGGAGGTGGGGAGGCGTCCCTTTAAGCAGCCGGGAGGCAGCCTGGAGCTTGGAGCTTCTCGCCCCAGGACCTGAGCGATTTTCCTGGATTCGGGGCTGCGCAGGGAGCAGCCGCCGCCCTGGGAATGTTACTCTCCTTATGTGCAGCCCCTTCAGGGCCCCCTCTGGCTCTGGGCAGTTGGCGGCCGACGCCCCGCTGGGCTTCTTAGCTGCGGCTACACCCCTATCCCTGAGTCTCCTGCCCCCTTCCCCCGCCTCCCCCAGTTCTCCCGGCAGTCCCGCAGAGGCGCCGCAGCGGCGGAGCAAAGCAAGGCTGAGCCGGGTAAGTGCCCCCACCCCAGGGCTGGGGCGCGCAAGGGGGAGCGCAGGGGCACATTTGCGCCTGGTTTCACCACCTCCCCGGAGAAGGAGCCTTGCACCGGGTTAGTTCCTCTGCAAGATGCGCTTTGCCACCCAGACGCTGGCAGATCAGGAGCCCTGTGGTGCGGACCCAGAGAACGTTCTGGTCTTAAGTGTCTGCCACCTTCCTCGCAGCCGCTTTACTAACCAGCAGTAGTAATCATAATATCAAGAGAAGGGATGATATTGTTATTGCATTAGGACTTCTTACGGGTAAACATTGAAACTTACCTGAACTTGCTTTTTAAATAGTCTTTTATCTTCTTGCAATTCGTTTCCCTTAACTACTTAACATGTATTTACTGGTATTGACCTACTTAATTATTTCCTTAAACTATCAAAAAATAGTTCCTAATGTCTCCAGGAGGGTCTATTTTAAAATATTATTTACTTCTCCCTACACACCTTTCTATTTTGAGCTGATATCTCCTAAAATGGAAAAGTTGTTTATTTTCCCATAACTTGAAAAAGCCATTTTTCTTTTTGGTGGACTTCTGTAATGAAACAATCTGGATCTGTTAATTTATTCAGTCCTAATTGGGGTGGGCAGAGAGGTCTCCTCTCCTGGCCTTCCCAGCTCTACCTAGGGTGGTCTGTAGTTTGGAAAAAGCTCTTGGGGATGGGGAAGTTAATTCCTACTCTCCAGGTTACCAATAGCACTCTCTCAGCTGCTGGTAGAGTCTGGACTTGGTGAAGGATTGATCGCTGGGATTACACAAATCTGAGGTGCCTGGGCATCTGTACCCCAGGGGAATTTTAAAGCTAAAATAATCAGGAGAGACTGTAGATATGTGAATGGGTAAGGTTTAAAAGACGCAGTTTCAGCTTCTCTGCCTCTCCCACCCACCCTCCAATCCTTTCACTCCTGTGTACCAAAACAAGAACTTGGAAGTGTAATGCCGAGGTCAGAATCTAATTTTTTTTTTTTATTTTTAAGATGAGGCAGCTGGAAGACATGCCTTCCAAAACTGGAGCAAAGTCTGATGCATGGATTGCCAAATTCCATTTCCGCCCATATTAAATTATTTTGGCTTTTAGCAGCCTTCATTTTGCTGGGCTGGCCTTTATTTGCAGTTGTTTAGGTGGTGTGAATCATTTGTATACTTTGGGTTCCTTGCTTTCTGCACACAGATGTTTTTATCTGTGCAGCTAGTTGAGAGAGAGAGAGAGAGAGAGAGAGAGAGAGACAGCCCTGTCTGTACAGACAGAACCAATATCACTTGGGGAGGATTTGGACCTTTCCTCTTCAAATCATCAATTGCCAAATCTCCCAAGCCACTGGGCAATTCAGATAAAGGTGTCAAGTGAGCTGAGCAGTGAAGAATTTATATGTGCAGCTAATTCTGCTCGTCCTACAATAAAACATCTTCCCATGGGGCCAAAAAGTAGGGGGCAGGGAGGCTTATAAAAATGATCCTGTGTTCTTGGTCTCTGACTACCCAGCTCTCGCTGGATTTCTGAGAATCTGCCAGGAGAAACTGTTGACTGGATAGAAGTTTCAAGAAATGCAGAACAGAAATCAGGACAAGCCCTCCTTGAGCTACTTTTATTTCTTTTTGGAGGAAAGGAACACTTTGTTAGAATAACAAATCATGGCTGCTTTTCAAGACCAAAAAACGGTTCTTGTTCCGAAGGCAGATTCCTTTTGAGAGTGTGAATCATTTGGTTTAGGTTTTTTTTTTTTTTTTTCTTTTGCGGTGAAGGCTTGGAGATGATTAAACGTCCTGTCTGCAGGAAATTACCAGGAGATTTGAGTATTTTCCTGAATCAGCCTCAGATGGTACACAGCTTTGAGTGTAATACAAGAAAGCTCTGTTATGAGGCAATCTTTTCTCAGTGATACCCTCAATCTCACCCAGTCTTTCAATTCTCTCTATCAAGAAGCCTTTTATTTTTTTATTTTTGGGGTTGTACTTCCACTTAAGTAATTGAAATAACTCTTGTTTCCTTCATGAGCTCTTTAAGATGGAACTTATTTTGAAGACAGTTTTATCGAGCCCACTTCCCCACTAGCCTCCGCCCACTGGCCTCAGCAGGAAAAACTCTTGGCTCCTCTTCCCAAGATTTCCTCTAAGCCGGATTGTTATCCTTAGGGACACAGATGTCTTTAAGAATGAGAGAGATGTGAAGGTTTAAACTAGCACTCACAAATTTGGTGGTGACATTTATGGTCTTTGTAGAGCTGTTTGCAGAGAAGGCAAAGTGGTTCTGTGTTGGTTTACCCTGAAGTGCATCAACAATGCAGAGAATGGGCAATGAACAGACAGGAGGGGACAACCAAGGGGTACATGTGGTGCTTTGTGTAGTTGTGTGTGCAGAGATCTGTGGTTTTTAATAATCTGGAAAACCAATTTTCAGAGATGCTGTGCTCCCTAAGCTATTTTTCTTAATCTTTCCTGAAAGGTACCCAGTCACAATAAGCGCTTCCTAGCAGTATAATAAAACAGGAGCACTCTGGGTGAATATAAACTCAGTGTGAGATTCTGATGTCATTGAGAGGAAGTGGAGGGAATAATTTTTTTAGCTACCAAAACACAGAATGCGAATCCTACTTAAGTATAATGAGACTTTATGGAAATTGTATTGAGGGTTTAAATGTGATGTTCCAAAAAAGTTTCTTTCGATAACTTTCATTTTCTCAAAGTCTAAATGGTAAGGGATTCTTTTCTGGGTTACTTAGCATTTGATTATTATGCAGTTTTGTTTTATTTTGATGTTCTGTTTTCATATCCTGTTGCTCTATGTGACCAGCAAAAGAAGACTCTTTTTTGCAAAGATTATAATCTGGATGACTTCAAGAAGAATGGAAGATGTGAAGTAGCACAGGGAACAGACGCAGGTACTGTGGGACTCAGTGCCTGGGAAAACTCATGAATGATTTCCCTGCAAGTAGAGCCTAGAGGCCTTTGAGAATTGCTTCACACTTCACTTTTAACAGCCAGCCTGTGTATAGAAGTCATCATACCTATCACGAAGGTCTCCTTCTTCAGAAAGCACCTTTCCTGGCAAGATGCTAGTCCATTGCTTATCACATCTTTGAGAGTTTGTTTCTTACTCCTTGTTTTTTTTTTTTTTTTTTTAAACCAACAGCTACTTGATTCCTTGGCAACCTTTACAAAAGGTTACTCTCCTTCACCCAGGCTGCTGTAATTAGTCACTGGTTTCATTTTATTGTTTGTGATGATTGAGGCTCTGTTCAGGTGTCTGGGGATGAGTGAACATCTGTTGAGTTGGATTTCAGATGAATTTTAATTTTGAATACTGAGTCGCCCAGACTAGAGAAGAGGTCTCATCTTGGCATAGTATAAATAATTATAGTAATAAATGGCTGTTAACATCCTCAGCTTTGACAAGCACAGACTGAATTTCTTACTAGTCTTTCTCAGACTTCAGGATGTAGAAGAATATCCTTCAGAAAGTCTTTTTCAGTAGGTCTGTGGTAAGACCTGGAAATCCGCATTTTAAGAAACAACCCGCTAGAACCTTGCACTTCGTAATGAGAAATCACTCTGTGATTTGTTCATTATCATTTCAAAATCCTCATACCAGCTCCCTGGGGTTGGTGCTATTAGCACCCCCATTTCACTGATGAAAAAGAACCTCAAAGAGGTTCATTAACTTGCCTGGGACCTAAGCCTGGTAAGGCTACCACTTAGTAGCCTTGTGGGGGACCTGATCTGGGACTGTCTGCCTCCAGAGACTATCTCTGAAGCATATGCTTGGTGAATTGGGGGGAATCCTTGCCATAAAGTACTTTGTAGTTCGTACCTGGTATCTCCCCTGTACCTCCACTCTGCTGAAGGCACCTCTTCTAGAGAGCTAGCAGTCAGAGCATTCAGTGGGCAGCAATCCCAGCAGGGCCTCAGTTTTTCATTCCACTGGGATGGAATTTAGGGAGACTACCTGGAGCAGAGATGCTCATGCCAGAACTTGAAGGGTGTCTGTCTAATTTTCTCTGGGCTCTTTAAATGTTGCACCAAGATGACTCAAGACAAGATTGATGTGTGAGGTGCTTTTAATTCCTCTAGGTTTTGAAATTTTTTAGTTTTTTTTTCTTGGAGAGGTCTTTCCACAATTCCTTTCCTGCAATCCATAACAAGTCCCACAGGATCCTCCTCCAAAACCCTTGCCATATACAAACCCTCCTTTTCCTAATGCTCATGACCTGAGCACACCTGCAGCCCCTTCCTCTTCCTCTACCCTTGGTGGCGTCCTACAGAAAGTGAATGCAAAGGGAATATCTTATAGAGCAGAGGCAGAGATGAGAGAGCTTCATGTAAGCTTCCTGCCTGATTCTCCCTTGGCTTGACCTGATTTCTCTTGCTCTTTTGAGCACATAGACCAGTGCTGATTTTTCTTGCTTAATTGCTGCAGGATTGTGATACAGGACAAACCACTTAACCTCATGGGCTTTGCCTTCATTATCTGTAAACTGAAATGTTTGTGTCACCCTTTCTCCTTTGGGCATAAGTGACATAATGTCTGTGAAAGTATTTTGGACTTTAACACATTTTAAAGACTTGTTTGGGATGCCTTCTAGCAATGGTTCCCTTATTGCAATCTAGGGAACACCTATTTGGTGAATTGCTCTCCTAAAAAAGAAAACTAAAAAAAAGGCTTCATGTGTATGGGGAACATGTGACATTCTCCTTCTCCCTCATGAGCAATCAAAACTCTTAGTAGCACGCTAAAGCCTCTGAGAGGCCCTGGAGAAACCTGTTTCACTTTTGACTTTGCATTTTCCATGTTAATGTGACCCTGGAACCCCTTTTCAGCCTCATGTCTCCATGTGCTTGAGAACACACCTAGGGGAAGATGTAAGCTTCAGAATGATGGTTCCACCATTTATTAGCACTTGCATTCCTGAACCTCAATTTTCCTGTCTGAAAAATGGGAATAATTGTGATGCCCATCCTGCAGTTTTAGCGAGGTTAAATGAGTTGAGAGAAGTCAAGATTGCCGTCTGCCCGTGAGTAGTGCCTGTCGGAGGGGGTTGTTCCTTTCTTGCTTCTTTAGGCTTCCCAGTCTCCCCCTTTGCTTTCTCTTTCTCCTACCTTAGTCTCCCTTGCTGCTGCGTCTCCTCTCCTAGCTTTGGGAGTTGGGCTACCCCATCCATTTCCCCCTCGCTCACCTTTTTTGATCTTTATCACTCCCTTGCTGACATCATCCTATCTGTGGCTTCAGAATCTTCTTCTGAGCTCTAGACTTACGCATACGTCTGTCTCCCCAGCATCTTCATTAGATGTTCAAAGGCTTCTTGAACTTCATGTGTCAAGTGTGACTCTAGCTTTTGTCCTCCACCCAAGCCTTGACCATGTGCACAAATGGCACCTCCAGCTACCCAGTTTTCTGAGCTAAAACTTTGATCGTTCCCTTTCCTCGCTCCAACCCAGAATGAATAAGTCCTTCCAAGGCCTTTCAATTTCAGTGCATCCTACCTCTAGAATATATCCCAAATTGGGGCAGGATAGGGGGTGAGGGGCAGGGAGAATTATCTAGAAAGGAGCTTGAGGTCACTTCTAGGGTGCTGAAAATGTTTTCTATCTTGATAGGGTGTGGACGACATGGATATAGGCGTTTGTCAAAATTGACTAAACTCTACACATAAGATCTATGCGTTTTGACTTATGTAAATTATACCTAGATGGGAAAAAAAGATAGAAAAGGTATACCTCACAAAGGGGACCACTGCACCCCATTTCTACAGGCATAACATTAGTCCATGCTGCCATCACTCCTCACCTTGATTACTTGATAACCTTCCTAAACATATAGTGTTTCTATTCCTGAAATCAGATCATAATACTACTCTATTTAACACTTTCAAATAGCTTCCAATTGCAATGAGGACAAAACATAAACATTTTACCATGACCTATGTGATACTTTCACCCCACTAAGGCCTGGCCCTTTCCCAGACCAGCAAGGGCATCTCCCTGTGCAGCCATCAGTACCTATGCTCCAGGCACACTGGCCCGTGAACACCCCAAGTTCCTGCCTACCTCTGGGCATGTGTCTGTGTTATTTTTTTAGCTTAGAATGCTCTACCCCTGGAACTTTGCTTGGCTGGCAGCTTCCCATCCTTGAGGTCTTAGCTTAATTATCATTCTGTCAAGAGGACTTCCTGCCTAGCCTTGCTTCACCTCCAGTCCTCACAGCCTGCATTTTTTTGACCACATTACCTTATTCACTTTTCTCAAAAGCACTTCTCAAGATCCAAAATATCAATCTCTTCCTGTCTCTCCTAATCTCTTAAAGGCAGGGACTGTGTCATTTAAATCCCATCTTTAATAGTACCTGCCTCCTACCAAGGGCTCCCTAAATAGTTGTGATGGGCTGACTGGTACCTGGGTCAGTGTCTGACATAGCTGTTGCAAGGATTAGTGAATTACAATTTTTTAATTTTTTTATTACTCATTCTTTTTCTATTCTCATCTCCCTCTTCCTTCCTGGAGGATGGAAAGACTAAATGTGCTTCTCAAGCCTACTCATTCCAGGCACTTCAAATTTCTGAGCCTCAGATTTTTTTTATTATAAATGAGGTCAGTGATAGTTGCCTCCGTGGAGGTCTACAAACCCCATGGAGGGAGGTGTTATTGCAGTACTCAGTAGAAGCCAGGCATTAGTGTTTCATCACCTTCTAACAGTTGTACCCCCAGCTAATGGTTTTCTTTGAAGACCTGAGCTTCTGAAGTCTCTTGCTTAGAAAGTCTGATCAGATGCAGCTGTTCTAGGGATTGACTTGAGATCCCAAAACTACAACTTACACAAATGGCCATGGAATTCATAAAACCATAAACATATATGAGGTCAGAAAATTAAGTTTGTGAATTTGCCATAGAAAAATTACTCCATACCTCATTGCTGAATATCACTACTGTCGCCTTCAAGGTACTCCCCTTGGGAAGCTGTGCACCGATGCCAGTGTGTGCCTAGTCAGGCCTTCAAAACTCTTTTTCTAGAATAGCTGTCAGAGTTGTCATCATATGAGATCAGGCAATTAAGTTCTTGAACTCATCCTAGAAAAAGTGCTACCTACCTCCCTGCTGAATTCACTATGGTCACCACATAGCCAGGGGGGCGCTTTAAAGTTGACCATAGTGATATTCAGCAGTGAGCTAGGTAGCCCCCCTTTTAGGATGAGTTCATGAATTTAATTGTCCAACCTTGTGTGTTGGACACATATCTACTTGAAGAAAGCTTTCCCAGAGAATAAATGTTGAACTGTATATATAGTGCCCCTGTCTCTTCCTTCTAGACCTTTGGGGCTACAACCTTTTACCCATATTATTGTTGGAGTACTCATTTAAAAATCACAGTAAAGGATCCCATGTTCTAGAAGCAGCAAGAAAAAAATCAACTGATATGGATGGGGATGAGAATGTACTTCCCTAGACAAGGAAGGAATAATATAGGCATTTCTGTAAAAACCCACACACCATGGTTTATTTCACCCCACTAAGGGGTGGGGTCAGACTGTTCATTGAGTTACTAGGATGGGCATAGTACAGAGGTTTTTTTTTGCTGCTCTGGTTAAAAAGGATTAGGGGGCCCTCACAGAGCTCAGGAGGACAGGGCTGTGATTGATTAGCAATGTCTGCCATAGGCAAGACCTATTGTATATAAAGAAATAGAAGATGTTAGATTTGGAAGGGCCCATGAGATCTCTAGTGCAACTCTTATCCTGATAGCTACTGCACTGTGTTTTGGGAGCTTTAGAGAAATAATCATGAACTTGGCAAAGTGATAACCCTTAATTTTTCAGATCATTGTTCCTGCTCAAGTCTCTGTGTTCAGCACAGTGCACTGTGGCTTTGTCTGTTGCCATTTCTGAAGAATACTCTTTTTAGATGATGCAGTATGATTTTTAGATAACAGAGAGTGTGTTAGTTTCGTGCAGCTGCTGTGTAAAATTACCACAAACTTGGTGCCTTAAACCCGCAGACATCTATTCTCTTGTGTTTCTGGAAGCTAGTGGTTTAAAGGCCAGGATGTCAGCAAGTCTGATCCCCTCCAGAGGCTCTGCAGAGAATCTGTTCTAGCTTGGATCAGGGCAGCTGCCAGCAGTCTTGGCATTCCTTGGTTGCGGCTGCCTCACGCCAATGTCTGCTTCTGTCTCTACTTCGCCTTCTCCTCTGTGCACATGTCAGATTTCCATCTGCCTTTGTAAGGATATTTGCAATGACATATAGGGCCCACTTGCGTAATCTGTGTTAACCTCTTTATTTTGAAAACCCTAATGATACCTGTCAGGACCCTTTCCCATGTATGTTAAGATTGACAGGTTCTGGGGATTAGGACATGGGCTTACCTTTTGGTGACCATTTTTTACCTACCACAGGGTCATATTGACTCAAGAGACAGGAGACCTGGATCATGTTCTCACTCTGCTAGGGGCTCCTTCCACCCCCCACCTCCCGTCACATGAAGAGGCAATGAGAGCATTTAAATTAGGAGTCAGGTCCATTTCTGTACCCACCCCCCCAACCTCAGGGTCATCAACTATGAAATGGGGTGTAATTATTCATCCCTCCTATTTCATAGGGTTATTATAAAGATTAATGAGATAAAACTTATAGCATGTTAGCACAGGTGAATATTGAGTAAATATTGACTTACGTATGTAATTGTGTGTTTTTACTATTGCTGTGTTACTACTACTGTTATCACATTCCTTTTCTTTGACTCTTACCGTCAAATGAAGTGGTTAAAGCTACCCAGTCCCAAGAGTATCCAGGGTTCCTTTCAGAGCTAGCCTGCTGTGATTCCTGATCTCTCAAAGGCCACATACCTTTTAGATCTTTTCCCTGAAGTGCAATATATCCCTATGGGAAAGTGAACATATCTAGGTGTTCAGCTCAAAGAATTTTTATACACTAAACTTTACATCTATGTTAAAGATGTAAACATCTTTACATCTATGTAAAGATGTAAAGATCCAGCACACTGAATCAAGAAATAAAATAGTACCAAAAGCCCCGGAAGTTCTTTTTGCACCCCCCTTCTCCTTAATGCTAGCCACTATCCTTATTTCTGACTTCATAGATTTTTGCCTGTTTTTATACTTTCAATAAATGGAATCATACATGTAGGCTTATTCTTCTTTCACTCAACATTCTTTTTGTGAGATTGAGTTGTGTGTGTGTATAATTATAAACCCTTCATTTTAATTATATAGTGTTTCATTGTTGCACTATATCCATTGAATTCTTGCTGGGAGTTAGGTTAGTTTCTAGTTAGAAGCTATTACAAAAACTTCTATTCCAAACATGCTAGTACCCATCCTTTGGGAGTGCACACAATCCTGGGACAAAATTTACAGTTTTAATGAAGAACTTTCCCCGCCCCCATCCCCAAGTGCTTGCTTTAGACTCTGCAACATGCGGAACTTCTTATAACCAAGGGTTCATTCAGGCTGCTGCAACAATGTATGCAAACTGTGTAGCTTACAAACAACAAGTTTCCCTGGAGGCTGAGAAGTCCAAGATCAAGGTAGCTGCGGATTCTGTGTCTGGTGAGGACCCCCTTTCTGATTCATAGATGGTGCCTTCTTGCCATGTCTTCGCATGGTACAACAGAAGAATTAGCTCTAATCGGACACTAATCTCATTCATGAAGCTCTGTCCTCATGACTTACCTCTCAAAGGGTCCTATCTCCTAGTATCTTAGGGGTTAGGATTTCAACATATGAATCTGTGGGTACACAAACATTCAGATCGCAGTAAAGGTTCATAGCTAATTTAAAAGGCCATTCTCATTCCCTGGCCTACGCGCCAGCCAGCCAGCCAAGCAATTGGCCATACCTGTGTTTTCCTGATGTGCTGAAATCTTTTTATCCACCTCTCTTTCCAAAAGACTTTCTTTCCCCTTGGCCTGCCTTCCTATGGGTTGGGAATGGATGTGGTAATTTCAACAAAGTCAACGCCCAGTGAGAGACACAACTCCACTTCCCTGTATCCCACTCAGGGCCACCTCATTCATTTACCTATACCCCCACTGCCAGTGCCAAGTGAGCACTTTCTTGCATGGCTGCCATACAAGGGACACAATGGGCCACAAATATCCCTTTCTTTCTCCATCGGGGATCTCCATTAAACTGGTCCTCTACTCTGATTTCATAATCCCAACCCTGGTATTTAGAACAGCCCAAATGGTCTTATAGATTAGAGTGTATCCAAGTGAGGGTTTGGAGCAGAAGGGTGGAGGGAGGAGTTGGCATAGACTAGTAGAATGATGTGAGCATGAGCCAAGAACTTGGCACCATTGCCCAGAAAGGTTGGGAGCTGCTGGTTTAACTCAGCCATATAATTTTTCTTATCTTGGGGAAGGCTGGAACTCATGCTTCAACTGCTCCTGGTATCACACACATGAGAGACCCTTTTGGGATCCCCAAATTGAGTTTGGTTATAGATGAAGCATTGCTACAATGTGCTGAATGATAAAATCACATATACATATATGGCTTTGCCTGGGCTTCTATTAATTTGTGGCAGGTTGGCAATTTATACATGTCAATTCTGGAATTAGCTGGGGGAAATATATGATGGATATTAGGCTCAGGTACCAAAACATTCCAGAGAGAGATCTAAATGAAATTGAACTGTTGTCCTAAACCTTTTTTGTCTTATCCATTTTACCCCTTTTTTTGTTAGGTAAACTTAAAAATACAATTGTGACAGATGGGGTGGGGAGGGAGGCTGAGAAGACAATCCGTTCTAAGTGTCTTTGTTATGCGTTCATGGTTGTTTTATTTTTATTTTATTTTATTTTTACTTATTTATTTATTTTTTGCCTGGTAACCAAGTAAGAAAGTGGAGCTACTAGGAAGGGTGAGGTTGAGGAAGGAAAATTTTTATCTCTTTAGGTCAACAAAGAATTAAGACATACTTTTCCATAGGATTATCATATCTCATAAAAAATGAGTAAATAATTGAGTAACTTCTTTGCTAGGCTCTTTTGGATATTTAATTGTAATAATAACATCATTTATCGAGTATATTCTTTAAGATCAGCAGCAGACTAGGAACTTTTTGACATCATGGGTCAACAAACGTTTTCTATGAAGAGCCACAGAGTAGATATTTTAGGTTTTGAAAGTCAAGAGGCAAAATCAAGAAGAATGTTTAGGTGCTGGTGTGAAGAGAAAACATTTCCACAGGATTTTTTATGAACAAAATTCAAAATATGATAATCGTTGAGTGTAACTTCTTTGAAATGCAATTCTACTAATGAGAAGAGTGGAATTCATGTTTGAGGAGGTGGGGTTTAGAGTTATTTTTCCCTGACATCAAATTGATTGCAAATGTTCATGTATAAAAATCACTTCTAGCTCCTGGGCCATTCAGAAGCAGGTGGTGGGCTGGATTTGGCCTGCAGGCGAGAGTGTTATTTACATTATTGCTCAGCTTTAAATATCAATAATGATTAAGTTGGGCAGCACACAACAGTGAAAAGCTCAACAGTGGCATAAATGAGTTGGACCTTTATTTCTTTCTCTGTCAAAGAAGTTTAAAGGTGGCTGCATAGGGCTGGTCTGGCAGCTTCACTGTGTCATAGAGGCCCAGGTTTCCTTTTCTCTGTCCTGCCAACCCCGGCATATGGTTTCCTTACTCAAAATCACTCTGTGATACCAGCGGCTGCCACTATGTCTGCATGCCAGGCAGCAAGAAGAAAGAAAAGGGAAAGAAGCTCCCATCTACTCGCTTTTAAGGAGTCCCATTCAATACTGCTACCATCTCTTTCCCCAGAATTTGGACACATGACCACACATCTCTTTAAGAGAGGCTGGGAAATGCAGTTGTTTACTCCAGCTATTTAGTACTTAAACATGTGAATCTTGGTTCTGAGGAAGAAGAGGAGATGTTAGGATAGGAACAAGTTCTCTGGTACTTGCAGTAAGGTCAGAAGATAAGCCCTGGAGAGATTCCCATCTTTCCCAAGTAAGGCTTTATTCTGGCAGACTGGGATTTGAGCTGAGGTCTGCTCAGCTGCAACCCCCTTTCCTTCTCCCTGTGTCTGCCCTTAAGCACTGTGGAAGGTACACATAGTATTAGAGACGGGGTGTGGGCTTGATTCTATATGCCCTTACTCCCTCCAGAGATACTCCCAAGGAACCCATAAGGATGACAATCAGCATCCTTCAGTGCAGAGTCCTATAAAAGCTGGATTGGGCACATGGCTGAGGTTGCCACCTAAATGATGTCTCTTAATGCCCCCTAACATAAATGCAAATCTTGAGATCCTACCAAACCTTCCCTCCAGTCACATTAACAAGAAACAAATGCAGTGATTAACAAGCTTAGGCACACACAGAGAAAGCTGGCAGGCCTTTTTGTAAGCCCACTTACCTACAAGGAAGGAAAGACCTGGAAGTAAGAAATCAGTGCTCATGAAAGAGGTAAAGTCTCCATCTTTCTTTAAGGCTGCATAACATTCCATGGTGTACATATACCACAATTTATTGATCCATTTGTGGGTCAGTGGGCACTTGGGCTTCTTCCATGACTTAGCAATTATGAATTTGGCTGCAATAAACCAATAAACATTCTGGTACAAATATCTTTGTTATAATGTGATTTTTTGTCTTCTGGATATATACCTACTAGAGGAATTAATAGGATGGGTGGCAGGTACCTCTTACATGGTTACATGGATGGAGCTGGAACATACTCTTCTTAACAGAGTATCTCAAGAATGGAAGAAAAAGTATCCAATGTACTCAGTTTTACTATGAAGCCAATTTATAGCTTTCTTATGAAAGCTACAACCCAATTATAGCCCAAGAAGAAAGGGAAAGGGGAGAGGGAGGGGAGGGGCAAGGATGGGTGGAGGGAGAGTAATTGGTGGGACCACACCTATGGTGCATCTTACAGGGGTACATGTAAAATTTACTAGGTGTAGAATATAAACGTCTAAATACAATAACTAAGAAAATGCTGTGAAGGCTATGTTAACCAGTTTGATGAAAACATTTCAAATTGTATATAAAACCAGCACATATGTACCCCCACGATTGCATTAATGTACACAGCTATGATTTAATTAAAAAAAAAAAGAGAAAAGAATAGAAATCAGTGCTCAGGCAATGTGACCTTTTAAAATGGTCCTAGTTGGTCAATTTGGTTCACAGCATTTTATCCTAGATGAGAACTGGGGAAAGATATGAGGTCTCCAATTCTTTCCTCATACATATTTGTATATATATCTAGCTAATAGGGAGAATATTGGAGTGCTTGCTAAGCACCAAAGCATTTGTGTTCTGTGGAATACCATCATCACTCCACTTTAAAGATTAGTAAATATGATGTTGAGAGGTTAAGTGACTTGACCAAGACCACCCAGCTCAGCTGGTAAGGGGCAAACCCAGGAAGTTGGACTCAGTCTTCATTTTCAACTATACTAGACCTGATGCAATGCTAAAGGCACCCTGTGAGATAAAAGCTGTAACAGCACAATCAAAAAAAAAACACATGGGATTACAACAGAAGGAATGATTAATTTTGCCTTGGGAGGAGGGATGGGAAAAGCTTCCAAGAGATGGTGACATTTGAGCTGGGTTCAAAGAATGACTAGGGCTTGTGTGGGTGGGAAGAATTAAAATCCATGGAGACAAATTATTGTTGGTTAAATATATATTATAATATACTTTAAGGATAAACAATCCTGGCCAATTAAAAGGTGAGAAAAGGATATGGGAGCCCTGTCTTTTTGCTCACCCTCATCTAAATATCAGCATCTCCATGAAGACAGGTGATCTCTACTGCTTGATGACCAATTCTCAACTGTCTGGGCCCATGTCAGTCTTGTCACCTTGGGATACAGGAGCAAAAACTCTTCTTGCTACAAGATGACTTGCATTGAGTTTCATTGTTTGTTCCTCCTTCCACTGTGTTCACGACTTCAGTTTGTCTAAACCTGGCTGTGTGTTGGTGTAAAGGAATAAAGCTCATAAATAAAAGAGGAAGCAAAAGTAGGTTTTAGTAATGAGGTTCCTGCTTAATCACAGCAGCAAGCTAAGGAAAGAGCCATTAAATATTTATTGAATTATTGCATTAACATTTTCACTGTGCTTGCTGTGGACACCAGAACTGTCTGGAGAATGAAGCTGTCTACGACCAAGCAGAAGAAGGGCACTGTGGCTGAATGGAAACATATACCTGTACTATGACAAACCCCCATCCATGTGAGGTCCCCAAGAGACTGCATTAATAATCTCCAGCCATACGAGGAGACTCTGTTGAGGTTATAGAGAGTGAGACAGTCCATAGGCCTTGATGAAGCACCAGCAGGCGCCTCACCTTGAAACGCCTCTCCTGAGATTGGCCAGCAGACCCCATGTACATTCCAAGCTGCCCTTTGATTTTTTCCAAGGTCACTGTTTCTTGAGAGTTTTGTTTGCAATTAGTTTCACTGTAATAAACTGTGGTAAGATGTAGGTCCTTGATTTTTTTTCTTCCTTCACAGTTTAAAGAATTCTTTAAATGGGGCTGTATTTGCCTGGATGAGAGATTGCAGATTACATCAGCTGATCGAGTGCTTGTCTTCTGGTTACCTTCCAAATAAGGCATGCTGTAGGTATTCCAGCCACCATAAGGTCTTGAGCTGGTCAAGGAATCAATTATTGTGCATTAAAAAGCAATTCATCATCTAGAGTAGTGAACTCTTGTGTTATTGTTAGGCCATCTATTTAATGTGAGTGGCATGTAAGAATAGCGTTTCTCACATGAACTTCTTGGGTATTCATGGGGGAATAGCTACTGTGGGGTGTGCAGTGGCCAGAGGAGGGAGGTGTTTGAACAACTTGGTGATGGTTCCATACAGTAGTTTTAAACAAGGACCCCAGAGTCGGGCAACAGTTCAAATTCTAGCACTGCCTCTAACCAGTCATATCATGTTGAATGGATTCCTTAGATTGCTGAAATCTCTATTTCTTCACCTACAAAATAGATTATGGTATCTCTACCTCAGCAAATTGCTCTGAGGATAAAGTGAGGTAGTGAGGTAAAGCACCTAAAGCCATTAGCACAATACTTGGTGCACAGTAATCAATAAATGGTAGAAAGCTGTTATTTCCTGAACTTTTCCTTAGGAATTTCTAGTCTTAAAGATTTTCCATAAGGCCAGATGGGAGGTGAATCTTAAATAATCAAGTTATGGAAAATCAGATCTGGAAGGTCATAGATCATCGGATCCAGAGGTCTGCATATCATGGATCTCACAGGATCTAGCCTGCATTCTGTATTTGTAGATAAACTTTTATCAAAATAGATCCATGCCCATTCATTTATGTGTTGTGTAGGGCTGTTGTCACATAAAAGCAGAGTTGAATAGTTATGACAAGTACTATAATGCATGATCCTCAAAGCCTAAAATACTTACTGTCTGATGCTTAATAGAATAAAGTTTGTTATCCCCTGGTCTAATCCAGTAAGGTTTACCCTTGAGGAAACTGAGATACCCAGGGAAGGGAAATGGCTTGCCAAATAGCACAACCAGGTCTTTAGTGAAAGGTCCCTGACTTCCAGGCCAATGTTCCCATCATTGGGTGTACTGAGTCCTGGTTTAGTGGGAAAGGTTATGCAAAGCACAGGGGAAAGCTCATGCCAGTTATGTGGAAAACCCTAGCAAAAGTGCTTTTGACCAGCAAATAGACCAATTTTGCTATGGGAAAAAAAATCTACTTTATAAAGGATCAACATGGACTGATGCAGGATCATCCTGCAGCTCCCTTATTGCATCAGCTGAGAGCCTGTCATGCCATATCCGGTTTACTCCGATCATTCACACAATGGGTAGGGAACGGCTGTAGTTCCACCTGGCCCCTCCAGCATGTAGTTGACCTGGGTGGATGTGTTTAATGGTGACCAAGTGTGAACTTTTCTGGGAGAGAAAGCAGATGGGGAAGGTGATTTGCATAAACTTTTTTGCTTCAGAGTATTTCAGCATGCTGGTTGCCTCAAAATTTTGATTTCATTAAGTTTCCTATTTGAAACACTTCATTTAATCCTCCCTGAATAACCCTATCAGGTAGGAAACTATGAGTGTAGGTTATACTTATTTCTTAAATTTTTTAGAACATCTTGGTTAATTGGAATGCATGCTTTAGAACTTTGCTGAAATGTTTCCAGAGTGTCTCATTAAAAAGTGAGTTCAGCCATAGGAAAGTGTGACCAAACAGACAGTAAATCATGACTGTATGCAAAGTGGCAAGAGACCCCCTTCCTTAGTACATCAAAGCAGGGCAACCATGGCTCTTAGGTTCATCAATGTGTCCTCAAAGCCTAGAGCAGAGCCTGGCACATAGTAGGAGCTTAGTAAGTATTTGTTGAACTAGAATTTAAGACATGAAATGTTCAGAGCTTAAGTCATCAAATGTAAGTGAATTCCTCTCCAGCAAGGGAATGTCCAGTCTGGGCCCAGACACAGATTTAGTAATGAAAAACTTGAAATCAGGATGAAAGGAGTGGGAAGCACGCCAAGGTGAGCAAGCCCCCGGTCTCTGATAGCTGTCTAGATGTCCTCCCTGCCTGTGTGCAAAATAAATTCTGCTTCTTGACAAATATGTGAAGAGGATGCTCGTGACTGCTGCTCTTTCACCACACTTTGCCTCTCCTGTCAAAGTGTGTGGTGCCAGGATCTGTCATTTCCTGCACACTGATTTGGTGTGACATGATTGCGTGGTGGGAACTTAGATTTCTTGCCTCTCTGTCCCACTGAGGGAGAACCAGGGAGGAGGCTGATGTGGTAGGAACTGAAAGGGGACCCTGAGAAGTGGTAGCAGAGCAGGAACTATCTGCTCGTGGGACTGTTCCTACCCACCTCAAACGTGTACTGATCTGAAGTGGACTGTGATCTTTTTGTGTTTGCCTGGAGGAAGGACCACCTAGAGCAGAGATGGTTCTGACTGGTTTTTAAATGTTTGAAATTGCCACCACCTGCAAGCTTTGTACTCAAGGAAATGAAGACAACCGGGCTCCTTCAGATGAGGTGCTACATCTTAGATTGCATCACCTATTCATTCAGTCAAGAGGGTCTCTGCTGAGCCCCTGTGATGTGCATAACACGTAAACAATAGGGACAGAGTCCCTGCCCTTGTGAACTGATCTGTCTAATGGGTGAGGACAGACAATAAGTAAATATATAGCCTGTCAGATGGTGACTGGTATGGTGCTGGGGCTGGGCTGAGGGTGCTCGAACAAAGAAGGTATCCAGAGAGGACACAGTGGGTTTAGATTTGGAGGAAGTGAAGCATGCTGGTATCTGGGACATGCTAGGCAAAGGGACCAGCACTTGTGTTAGCACATGCAGAGTGTGCCTGGTCTGTTGAGAAGGGGAGGAGGAGATGCCAGAATGTGTGAGACCTTGCTGACCTGGAAGAGGACTTGGGCTTCCACTGTGTGCTGGGAAAGGAAGCCCACGCTGAGGCTCACACACCACAGTGATAAAGTGAGGGGATTCATCAGGCCTCTCTGGGCGCAAGGTTCAGAATCTTAAGTCAAACCAGTAGAAGCAAGAAGGAAAATTATAGGGTATCCATAGAGTTTGTGTGTAATTTATAAGATAAAACTATTTTAAATTGCACTTGAACTTTATGGACACCCTGTATTGGCCCATGGGACTGTGTATTCTGAGAGGCAAAGCTGGTGTCCAGCACCACTGGACAGATGTTCAGTATCGTAGGGGCTCTCTCCCTTCTCTTACATCTGAATCCTTTGAATCGGCTTTATTTCCAGACAGTCTCTCTGCCCACCATCGAAGGTGAGCTTTGGCAGCTCCCTACCTACAGAGTGCCATGATGTGAGTGAGGCTTTCTCACCCTTCCACCTAATTAATACTCTTCCACCGAAAAAAAAAAAAAAAAAAAAAAAACGAAAAACCCTACCATTAATGATAAACCCTGTCTGGGTGGCATGTACACCCATGGACTGATGAAGGAGGGAGGAGTGCTCTGGGACACCCCAGCTGCTCAGTTTGGGTCACATGCCCTCTTCCATGTAAACCTGGCCTCTGGATAGCCAACTGGTGCAAACTCCTTCCACCCCTACCTGGACATCAGGCAATATCTGGAGACGTTTTTGGTTGTTACAATTTGGGAGGTAGGGCTGATTCTTGCATCTAATGAATAGAAGCTAGAGATACTGCTCAACATCCTGTAGTACACAGGACAGCCCCCACGACAAGAAATGTCCACCCAAAATGGCAGTGGTACTGAGGTGGAGAAACCCCAGGTGGAAATAGTGCCGTGAGGCAAGGGTGTTGTGCAGACCCAGTAACAGCTGACTCTCTCTAAAACTTGCTGACTGATGACACTGTGGTTGAGAAGAAAGACCAGTACTTGCTTTGACAATAAAGGGAAGTGGAGTGGATGTAGCATTTGAAGTCCTGGGTTCAATTCTACCTCTGCTCCCAGAGAGTTTTCAAGACTCCAGCAAGTCATTAAGCTTCTGTCAAACCATCTCACCACCTCTCTGGGAGGATTGAATTTATAAATTGATACACTGTACAAGGAAGGCTGAACCCAGTGAACAACCTGTTGTGTGCAGGATAATGTGCTAGGCACTACTTGTTCTGTAAAACAGAGTCTTTCCTCCCAAAGAGCATCCATGGTAGTCTGGGAGACATGAGGATACTTGAACTACAAAATGGCAGTAGAAAAGCAGCCCTTGAAAGGTGAGACAAACTCAGACCCAGACAATAGAATATCTGAGACTTCTAGAATAGAACAGATGATCTTTGGACAGGGGCTGTGTAGTCTTCAAGGCATTAACTTTGTAACTTTCTTCCATTTGGGAGTTGAGCCAAGCATTAAGGAATTGTTGGTTGTGTGGTTCATTATTGCATAATAATCTTTTGCACTGAACCTCCATATAAGAAGACAATATCTATTACTATGTGGCAAGTCTACTACAGTTAACGGAGCTAGTGTTTTTTTTCTTGGATTTTTAATGTATTTATTTTACTTTATAGAAAGGGAGAAGATTGTCAGAGTTTTAAAGGCATTAAACTGTAGTGAAAATAATAAATCAGAGTTGTTTACTTTAAAACACAGCCTTAAATTATGGCTTTGGGTGAGGAATCAAAAAAGAATTTCCCTTAAGAGTTAAAGGCTCAACTCATTTTTCAGCTTCATTTAAGTTCATTACTAGCTAGCATTGATTGTTATCATGATTTCCATAGAGTCTGAAATTTCTTGATTTGGTTCCTAAGAGTGCTCCTTAGGGTAAAAGATTTGCAATATGGAATAGTGGGGAGGATGGTAAATATTGTTTTTTAAAGAGGCTGATACCTTATCAAATGAGGGGACAAGGTTTTCCAGCTGGGTTTGTCTTACTTGTATCACTTCTTACTCCTTTGATGTGAATGATGATTGATCTGTGGTTGAAGTCACCACTTTCTTGACAGCTAGAAACAGTGACCTTTTTGATTTATGTAGTGGCCTTTAATCATTAGCCCACAACTAACTAAAGTTAGTGTAGTTGTCCTGAGGTCCACAAACAGGCTTCACATTAATTAATTCCCTGATCCTTTCTGATAAGAAACTTATTGGGGAAGGGAGGTAATTTCCCTTTGGAGTTGACTGGCAAGGTTTTGATTTTGGGCTAGTTTTTTGCCATTTGCCCATTATTAAATGCTTTCCATGGAATGAATAAGAAGGATTGAAGAGGAGTTAGATGGAAATTGTTTTATGCGAAGACGGATCATTAGCAAGAAGTTAGTGGGAATGACTCACAAAAATTAACTGATGTTAAGTAAATTGTTTCTAATGTGCATTTTAATTTTCATCTGATGAGATGGTGGGCTGCCTCTTTGAAAAAAGAGATCTTATGTATTCAACTTTCTATTGCAAAAATTTTCAGTGAGTAAAGTTTCAGTTACGTAAGTTTCTTAGAGGATGGTTGGGTTTTAAAGTTTCATGGTTAGGATGTGCTTTGCATAGGAAGAATGTGAGTTTTTCTGACCCATCTAAGGAATGAATGACTGACTTCTTAGTGACAAGCTGGCATTCCAGACATTCCAGGCCCAAAGTCACTTCAATCTCAAAATGGTTTTATATGGCCTCTTGTGTTTGAGGCCCATTAAAAAATGAAATTTATGCTGTAACTCCTAATGAAATATATATATATATATATTTTTTTTTTTTTTTTGAGACAGTCTCACTCTTTGCCCTGAGTAGAGTGCAATGGTGTTGTAGCTCACAGCAACCTCAAACTCTTGGGCTGAAGCAATCCTCTTGCCTCAGCCTCCTGAGTAGCTGGGGCTATAGGTACCGGCCCTGATGCCCGACTAATTTTTCTATTTTTTTTGTAAAGACAGGGTCTTGCTCTTGCTCAGGCTGGTCTCGAACTCCTGAGCTCAAACTATCCACCTGCCTTGGCCTCCCAGTAAATTAAGTTTCTTTTTTAAGAATCGATTTGTTAACTCAGTATTATTTCACACGAGAAAGCCTATTTCATATGAAGTCTATATCTCAGTGCATTACTAAAAAAGCTTTGGGTGAGAGGGAGTTAATTTTCTCATCTATCATGGTTATAAACCCAGATTATTAGTTTACTTAAGTGATGACCTATGGTACTGATCTTTGCAATTCTTCTTTTGAAATATATCTTTATTAAGTAAAGAGAAGGAACTTTTTCCTTGCTCCTAATTGCTGAACGAGTTTGCATAGCTAAACAATGGATTCAAAAGAATCCACCTACAATTAAAGCCTGATTCAGTAAGATACAGGAGGTAATGTATGATGCAAGACAAAAAGATTGCAAAATAAGATGTCTTTATCCCCTGAGAATAATAGTCATTTTAAAGTGTTCATTACTCTTTTAAGATCAGAATTCTTAAATGTAATCTGTAGCCTATAAATACATGGAAAGGTAATATAAATAGGATGGTGCTGCTTAAAAAAAAAAAAAAACACCGCACTTGTGTCTTTTGTGAATGTAAAATGCATGCATAGTAATAGCTGCAATTATCAAACTATATTTTAGGAGCTGTCTGTTCAAATGAGGAAAAAGTATGACATAGATAAATAGAATGATATGTCATCTGATCAGGGGGCTTGGTCTGCTAGAGAGGACTCTGTTCTACAGATGACCAGTCAAGAAGCCGAGATGCTACCTGGGGCTCTAGCAGCTACTGCCAGCATTGTGGCTTTAGACAAGTCACACAACCTGTTTTGGTTTCAGCATTTTCATCCAACAAATGAGATGCTCGAATATGCATTCCCAAATATGTGACTTTTACAAAATGGACTTCCAATTGAACCATGGAGGCTGTGTTTTGGAGCTTCTTGGGTATGAGTATCGCTAAACCCTGGAGTGAATGAATGTAGCTAGATCATACCCCCTCCCTTTCTGGGATTCCTCCCAATATTGTAGGTCAGGATCGTCCAGGGAATCAGAGTACTTCCCACTTTGGAAGGAGTTTTGTTGGAATGGAGACAGAGGCAGAGCATTGGAAAACCTTTGACTGTGAACCAGACCAAGCTTTCTAAAAGTGTCTTAACCTCTCATACTTAAGCATCTAAGTAATTTGTCCTCAAAGTGTGAGCCCCAGATCAGCATCACCAGGAAACTTTTTAGAAATGCAATTCTGAGACCCACTAAAAAGCAACAACTCTAGGGTAAAGCCGAGCAGTCTCTTCCAGATGATTGCACATTAAAATTTTAGAACCAGTGATCTAACTGAACCCAGACCACAGGCAAGTAGAGAAATAGGAAGTTCAAAAAGAAAGAAAATAGAATTTTATTCTTCTGTTAAAGACTGGGGGGTGGGAGTGTAGAGGCTGTGGGCTGGGTCAGGGTTATCAGAGAAGATCACTAAAGTTTTTTTCCAACTCCAGAGCTCTGTTTTCAATACCATCATCAAGATTCCCTCAGACAAGTTTGAAATGGCAACTATGGCAATGAGGTTTTCTAAGGAAGAATGATGTACACAGGAGTGGATTTGTTTTTTAATGATTTTCAGGAAAGCCAAAGCAGTAGGAAGAGTTTCAGTGAATGATCATGTCATAAGAGAGACTTCCATCCTTCAGTAAATGACTGGATTATTGGCAAATAGAAAGCACATGGTTATTGGTTATTTGGATACATGGGCCTTTCTCCCCTGGCTCTTTTTAAACCTAAAAGCTCTCAGACCAAATGTGAATTTTAAAATCCAAAACATCATCTACACCAGTGGTTTTTTTTAGCCTTTTTATCTCTTGGCACACTTGAACCTTTGATTAAACTTGCGTGGCACACTTAAATAATAGTGATCAAAAACAAAAGAGTAAAAAAAGAATATACTTACTATGTTTTGAACTACTTTCAAAAATAATCTGTATTAATTATATATATATATATATATACACACACACACACATATATATATGGGGGGGCAGTTTTGGGCCGGGGCTGGGTTTGAACCCACCACCTCTGGTATATGGGGCTAGTGCCCTACTCCTTTGAGCCATAGGCGCCACCTGAATTAATATATTTTTTATGGATTCATTGAAGATACAGAGAACTGGGTTATACTGATTGTATTTGTTAGGTAGAGTCCTCCTTATAATTGTGTCCTACCTCCAAGAGGTGTGCCATACACTGTGACCCCCATCCTTCTCCCCTCTACCTGCTCCCTCCTTTCTCTAACCCTTCCTTATAGTAGATCATCTACTGCCTAATAAATGAATAAAGATTAATATGTATTTAATTAATCTTTAAAATTTTTCATGTCACACCTAATATCCTCTCACAGCATTCTGGTTAAAATCACTGGGACAGTGCTTAGTTGCCAGTAACACTGGATTGAAAACTTGCTCAGGAATCATCTGGAAGAGGAATCTCCCCCAAGCCTCTCTGATTTGGCCTAGACAGGAATGGTTATACCGTCTGGTTTAAAGCCCAGGAATTACTTAGAGCCTCTTCCCCAAAGTCTGTTTGAACACACATCACCTCTTGAAGGCTCTCATTTTCCTCTAAGATCTGTTGTTATGAGGATGGACTCTGATTCCCCAGGATGGCAGTCTTCATGTACAACATGCATTTCTTAGTACTCTGAATGCTCTGTCTAAAACTAGAAAAAAGTTGGCTTCAGGAAAGTGAGGACCACCAACATCGAAACAGTCTTCTCTACAAAAAAGAAAAAAGACCTATGCTTCAGCATTTTTTGCTTTTCCAAGCTTGAGAAACCCAGTGTACCCCCACAGACAACTTTCCCATCCTTCCTCACCCACCCATCTAACCTTTTTGTTGTAAAACACTTTCAAACACCAGAATTTGGGGCAAGACATTTTAAGGGATTAGAGATGAACTTTATTTTTTCTTTTTAAAGCAAGCTTTGGAAAATTGAAAAAAACTTCCAACATTATCTATTCAGTGAACACACAATTTTTCTCTTGGCAAATTGGCTGAAATTGTTCTATGACTTTTTACCTCTTACTATTAGTCAATTAACCTAATTCCACATTCTTTAGTCTGGATATTAGTGCTATAGTATAGGCTATAGTAGGTATCTGTGATTGCAAAAATAATTTGTACATGTAGATCAAAATTTGGCAGCCCAGTTTTGCAGAATCCAACATTCTTGCATGCTATGACAGTACTGGTTGAGAACCATTGGTCCACCCATAACCTTAATAACAATAATACTTGTGTATTATATATGAAATTTTATATTTTTTCTTTTAGCAATTAGCCACTTGATCCAAGTACTGAGTTGTATTCCCCTTATATCTTGACCAAATGAAGCCTAGATTATGCTAAGATGTAGTCTGTGGCATGTGTGAACATACCCACTCTCATTCTCTCTCTCTCTTTCTCTCTGGTTTTCACTACATGCACGTGCGCGCGCGCACACACACACACACACACACACCATTTACATTTTTTCCCCTAGGTTTATCACCATTTTTCCTTTTGTCTTCATCACCCAGTGGCTAACATCAGAATGTCCAACACATGTCCACTAAATCCAGGGTAATTGAAGGTCACCCCTGGCCTGAGAGTGCTCCCTTCTAACTATGAATTGATAATTGTCCCTGACATTTTCAAGGGAGAAACTAATTATTGCATCAGTTGCTATTTGACTCCTCCTGGCAGCTAGTGCACCTCATAGTGTCCTGAAAATGACAAGGCATAAATAAGTAGACAAATGGGAGCATACTGAGGTCATGTTTTTCCATTTGAACTGAGATCTCAGGATGTTTCAGCTTTGGTTACAGGTAGGGGCATAAACATTTTCTCTGAGCAAAATCAAACAGCATGAGGTGTTCTAGGAGTGTGGCTAATTTCAGCAGAACATCAAGGCCAAAATACTGTAACCTTCCCAAATGCTATAAGGGTTGTGCCCTGAGCCACTGCTGTGATTTCGTGCAAGTTAACACTTCCGTGCTTGTTAGTTTTTCTTAGTCTTTGATTCATTATTGCGTCAAATGGGTAGTGGGTCTTCCCTCAATGGCGTAACTTTTTCCATTCCATAATTTGGCTGCCAGGAGTTGGAATACTGACAATCCTGAGATGAAAGAACATGTAGAGCATAGAAATAACGTAATAGGATGCTCAAAGAAACAGTTTTATGGGGGGGGGGATGATAAAGGGCATTGAAAACAGTGACCAAATATGGATATTTCTTGGAGAAGTAGACTGGGTTCTAATCAAAATCAAGGCCTTCTATTTCTGAGCCTCAATTTACTCATCTCTGAGATGAGGTGATTAAATCTGACACCTTGTAACATCTGTTTTTCTTAATAATAATAAGTGACATTATTACTAATGGTATTACCATTGTGTCAGGAACTCTACTAAGGGTTCTGTATTATCGCCTTTAATCCTCAGAATACTATTATCTATCCTCATTTTACACTGAAAGGCTCAAAGAGGCTGAATAATTCACACAGCTAGCCAGTGACAGAACTGAGATTTCTACTCAGGTCTGATTGATTCTAGCATCTGTACTCTGATCCTCTACCTCATATGACCCCCAAAGGGCATGTTACAAGGTTGGATTTCCACACTAATTCTGTACCAGAGCTTCCCAATGAGGGTGCTTTTGTCCTCCAAGGGACATTTGGAAGTTTCTGGAGACATTTTTGGTTTTTACAACTTGAGAGAGGGTTGCTAGTGGCATTTGATGCACATAAGGCACAGATGCTGCTGAGTACCATACAATACTTGGCACAGACCTCAACAACAAAGAAATTGACACAAGTTGTCCATCATGCCACAGGCCAGAAATAGCACTCTAAGCCCAGCCTAGAAATGAGTAGATCACTGAAATTCCACTAGCCACTGCAGACCATAAATAAAGAAAAAAAGAGGTTGTCTTCAAAGGAATGACATCCCTATTTTTAGAGTTTTGCACACATGAACATCAAAGTTCAACCCTCTCAGTACATCACTGCCATTGAGAGCCACAGGCCTCAGGTCAAATCCCTGTTCTATTTTTCTTTGGGGCCATAACTTAAACTCTTCAGCCTCCTGTTTTTTGTCCCTGAGATGGAAATCATCATTTCCTGTGGTGTTCACTCAATCATTACTGCCTTCTCGGGTCAGTACCTCTCTTTCTTTTATAAATGTCTCAGTCAGACTGTGCTCCTCTTACACAGATGGTCAGGTATGCTCTTAGCTCCAGTGGTAATGCTGGCAGAGACCACAGATTGTCATTCTCAGACTGATGCTCAGTGTCTTAAACACACGGGAGCAGAGTAGGTGAAGTGTGCCCAAAGAGAAGCAGCTATAATGCCATGGCCCAATGCAAATGCGGGAGGAGGGATGGTAGAAGCAAAGGAATCCAGGAATCTTGGCCCATGGCCAAGATATCCACGAAGTAGACTCTCAGGGTCGGCTAGTTTTATTGTAGAGTAAATTGTTGCTGTGTAACATAAATGGAAAATTAACTTGTGTAACCAAATCGAAGAATCTTTGCCATTCTTTATGGAGCATGCCACTCAGATAAGCTGAAAATTTATATATTTTCCTTAAAAGACTTTTTCTGGAGTAGACAAGGTGGGAAAGAGGGTACGAGTTGAAGAAAGCGGGTGGAAGGGTGGTTAGATGGAGAAATTTCCCAAGGAAAATGTGCGGTTGGATATGCTGCAACAGAAGTTGAAATGCAGGGCTCCAGCTAGACTGCTAAGAAGGTGACATTGAATATGCCCTTTTCCTTCTTTAAGAAAAGATCGTTATCGTTAAATGCACATTATTTATTTATAGGGGTTAGTGTGGAGATGGGAAGAGGAAATAAAACCAAGTGAAGGTGGAAGGCTTCAGATAAGACCTCTGATCCTTTAAGCTGCTTGCAGAAAAGAGAGACAATGATTAGAAGGGAAATGTGGCATCCTGAGCTTCCCAAAGAACCCTTCAGGTAGCCGGAGCGTGATATCATACGTGGAGCAATTTCTCTGCATGGTCTCTGTCTTGCAGGACATGAGGTGAGAAAAGGCAGGACTGATGTAGTGAATTATTATCCATTTTGATTAGAGGAAGTGTTTAGATACCTGCTATAGGAAAAAAAACAAAAGCAAAACCTTTCCCCCTGCTTTGGCTAATGCTGAAGACTGCTGACAGTGGGGCCTTTTTTGTGTTTCTTTCCCAGATAGTCCTGCTGGCTTGCTTGTACAGCAAGCCTGTGAAAGAAGCAAGAGAGGGATGATTTCTGCAGTTGGGCACTAGAGGAAATGGCCTTTGAGAGGGTAAAGGTCTTGCTCAAGTTACAAAGTCAAGGTCAGAGCAAGAGCTAGAGGCCTCATTCCTCAATTCCAGAGCAGGCATGGTCCTGTGGTGGTTTAAGGCACTTTAGAGAAAATTGAGATGGGAGGAGGGAATCCACATAATACAGAGTACTGACAGCTGATGGATATAAAATACACAGGTGCATATACACACATGAATACACACATGTTCATATACACATTTCTATTCATGTATATGCTCATGCACTTATGTTGATGTAAGTAAGAAAAATGAGCAGGAGAGGAAATGAGAACTGACTCCCTGCCCTGGTGTTTCTTGAAGAGAAGTGAGGACTTTGGAAAACTGGAGAGCATGACACCTTTTATGCTGTAACAGCAGAGTCAAGTAGTTGTGGCAGAGACTGTATGGCCTTCAGAATCCAACATATATACAAGCGTAACCCCATGCTGAAACATGCTGAAACTCCAGGTCCAGGCACTAGCTGGCCATCCTGGAGCCCTCAGAGGCTCCTACAGTCTCATGCTGTTACGCACCCCTCCCTCATTTTGGCCCTTAGCAGTGGTCATTGCAGATTTGAGACCACTGGTGCTCAAACTGAAACATACACACAGAGTTCCTCCAGGGGACTAACTAAGCTCAGGTGACCAGACTCTACCCTCAGAGTTGTAGGTGGAGTAGGTCTGGGTAAGACTTGAGAGTCCATGCTTTCAACAAGTTCCTTGTGATGCCGACGCCTCTGGTCCAGGATCACACTTGGAGAACCCCATGCTCAGACACTCCATGCTGTTGGGAAAATCTCAAAACACCTGACCTATCAAGCAAGTGGCTAGAGAAGAATTAATTCTGTAGAACCCCTGGAACCAACTCAATGAGGCTTTTCACAATCCACACAGGGACTTTAAGCAAAGAATTCTGTGGATCCCCAGAGTCCTAAAGAGTTCCTGTATTTCCTCAATGTGAAAAGTATCCCACCTTCATTTAACCTGCTTGGGAGCTCTAGCTGCATGTAAAATACTCGGTTTTTCCCATCATCAGTGTTGCTGTGCAGAGAGGCAATTGCTGATTAATCCCTCACTGACAAGCACAAGGAACTTGGCCCTTAGTTCCAGAGCACCTTGTTCTTGCAGCTGCTTTTCTTGGCCTAGTCTCTTCTTGATGGTGTGATGGCCTCCCCTACATAACTGGCCAAACCCAGGTGTCCCTGTATCAAGATTGACCAAACCTAGGATGCAATGGGAAGAACAGATTCCACGGGCTAAATAGAAATTTTAAGAATAGTAATAAAAAGAAGAAAAGGGAAAGAGATGCAGAAATGAAGTGGATGCTTGCACCTACTAGTTATTTTGATTTCTCTGAGCCTTGGTTGCCCTACCTGTGATAAAGCACTATAGCTATAACCTTGAAGGGTTATTGTGAGGTTTGAATTAGATGTTGTGTGTGCTGTAAATGTCACCTACAAATCTGGCTGATAAATCTCTCTTCTGATGTCCCTGGGGTGGGAGCTCCTGATAGCAATCACCTTAGTTAGAAATCTCAAAGGACCATAGGCCTTTGGAGTGTCTGTGGATAGCACCTGGTGGCTCAGATTTGGCTCTGCTAGCGGGTCTATTCAGGTGGCATCCCTGTTTTCCCTGGGCAGCTGTCTCAGGCCCCTAGCTGACTGTAACCAGCTTCCATTCCTGGCGTTTCTCATCGCCAGTGTTTGCCTCCCCTCTTCCCAGCTAGCTGAACCCACTCTGTGTATCTTCTTTTTGGCCAAGCTCCTAACAGCCCTTCCTTCCCAGCTGCCTCATCTGTGATGAGATGAACAGAAAGGAACCTGCCAGCCCCCAGCCCCCAGCAGGGCTCTGCATGTGCCATTTAAGGGAAGAGGAATGTGGCTCCTGGGGATGAGTCAGAGGCTGCTACCTCACTGTGTGTGGAGCTGGCTGTGAGGTGTGTGCCTGGCCCCCTCAGAGGAGGGTGCTAAATAATTCACCACAGCAGCTTGCTCTGACATCCATCGGGGCCTGTCCCCCAGTGACCCTGAGGATGCATCAGTCAGGTTCCTTCTTGCTGTGCTGTGTCTCCAGGAGTGGGAAGAACAAATAGGCAGCCTGAAATCTGCCCTGGGTGAACCGTATTTCCTGACAGCCACGCAAAGCTGAGAGCTTCAGATGTCCTGTCTGTACAGATTGAGGATGGATTTGCATTCAGACTCAATAAACAGTTACTAAGTACCTGCTGTGTGCTTGACAACTTTACCTGCATTATCTCATGTAACGTAGAAAACCCATGTGGCAGAGACTGTTAGATAGTTGAGCCTCAGAGAAGGAAAGTCCCAGTTCAACACAGCTCATAAGAAGGGGCCAAATCAGAATTCGCTGTCAGCCTCCTACTACCCACCCAACACAGTGCCTCTTATCCAGAGGTCCCTGGCAGTAGGGACACTCACTGACTGCCCTGGCAGTTGGGACTCTATAATGTTAGTCCTGATGCTACCAGCTTCTCTAAAGGGAAGCATGTTGTGGCGCTGAACTACCCCTCTCCTGCTTATTACAACTGTTCCAAGCTCTGATCCCTGCTTTTCACAGTTTGATCCCAGCATTGGTCTGCTCCTCTATTTATCAAGATGGTGGCTGGGAGGTCATTTTCAAACTGATGGCCTTGTCCAAGGCACTTCCTGCCCTGAGAGAAGATGACTGTCCTCAGACAGAATTCCCAGCCAGCTCCTGTCAGGTTTGATTGAGGCTGGGGGTTGAAGAGTAGGAACACAGACTTGGAGGAAGAGAATGACAGACAAGAAAAGAAATAAACAGGGAGGGGTCTTTTGTTGTTGTTTTTAACCTGACAAGACAGAAGGACTTAGTTTAGTTCTGCAGTTTAAGAAGGTAACTTTTGCACAACAAATCACAGAGAAATCTATTAAAGAGAGCCATGCTCTCATTAGAAGCAGAGATCACTCCAGTGTGGGTAGGCAGATCCGTGAGTACTGTTTAGGAAAAAATAATAGTGCTGACAACACTTACTGGGCATTCTAGTGTGTGTGACACTGTACAAAGTGCTTGTGACAATACTACATTTATCACCATTATTCACATTTTTCAGAAGAGGCTTTTGAAAAGCAGAGAGGTTAAGTAACTTGTCGGACATAACACAGACAGCAAGAGCCATAGCCCAGGATTAAACGTGGGCTTATTAATTCTAATTATACTAGGGCTAGCGCTGTTATGGCAGGACTTGCTTTCAAAAAGAGATAAATTACATGCCCTTTATAGCAAGGAATATTTAAGATTAAAAGGAACAGGCTCAGAATTCAATAGTGAAGAACACGTATGACACAGCTATACTTCACGTTCTTTTTTCTCCATCAATCTCCTGCCTGATGACATTCACAGATGTGACAGTCTCCCTGCACTGTGATCAGCTTTTGAGGAAATTACAAACAAATGTTATATGGAAATGAAGAATCGAAGTTATTAATAATAGTCATAAATATGGAGAGTGACCCTGAGGATGCATCAGTCAGGTTCCTTCTTGCTGTGCTGTGGCCATGGCAGTTTATGGTTGGCCATGGCATAATATGGGGTCTTAGGCACTTCTTCATTTGTTCATTCAACTCATATTTTTTGAGGACCTACTGTGTGCCAGGAATTATTCTGGGCCCTAGGGCTGAGGAATACTGACAAAATTCCAAAACTCCACAAATAAGTAAAACATATAGTGGTTTGAGGATGTTAAATGTTGGATATCTACTTCCAAAATGGCATCATGAAGAGCATGGTGAACACTTTACTGGGAAAAACAATCATTTGCTGAAAACTACAGTAGAACTCTGTAAGTTGACCACCCAAGGGACTGTAACAAACTGGTCAGCATATGGAGGTAGTCAACTCCTCCAAGGAATTTCCACTGAATACATGTGGTGCATGTCTGGCCTATGACAATTAGATCAATTTAAGGAGGTGGTCAACTATGGAAGTTCTACTAAATTTAAAAAATAAGCAGCTCTTCAAGGTTTCTGGAAATAGTCTCAAGGGCAAGTAGAAAATAAACATGTAGCCAAGAACACCTAAATCTTGGTAAGAACAGTGAGAGTCTATGGCAGTTGAACCACCTTCCTCTTCACCACTCCTCTGTAACACAGATCTGTGTGATGAAAACTCTGGGAGTGTTCAGCTGAGAAGCTAGGGCTCTTTCTCCACCTAGCTCCTCCTAGTCCAGGGCTTCAGTTCACTCTGGGAGGGGGAGCCTCAAAAGAGAAGCAACACCTGCCTTTCAATGCCCTTGCAAGGTAGCTCTACTTTCGTCAGATCAAACTGTGGAACAATTAATGCCGAAGAGTATTGCCAAAACAATAGAATAATCAGCTAGTACTAGTGGAACAGCTGGGGGTGATACTAATAGATACAGACCAGCCCAGGTGCTCAGGAGACGGTGCTCATGCCCTGAGGAGCAGCAGCAGAGGCTCCATACTGCAGGGGAAACAGACTTCACTCCACTTGACTGCCCAGTCAGTAAACAAAGAAGCAAGCATTAAGAAGCTTGGTGGAGGTGGGTGGGGAGGAACAGTCCAGAATTGCTATATTATCTAAGATGCCATTTTTCAACAAAATTAATTTGAGACATACAAAGAAACAGAAAAGTATGACCCATACCCAAGGGGGAAAAGAACAAAAGTAACTGCAGTTGAAGAGGCCCAAATCTCAGACTTAGCAGACAAAGACTTCAAAGTAGCTATTACAAATACATTCAAAGAACTAGAGGAAACCATGTATAAAGAATTAAAGGAAGACATGATGACAGTGTCTCATCAAGTAGAGAATATCAATGAAGAGAAATTGGTAGAAAAGAATTATAAAAATGTAAATTAGAGTTGAAAAGTACAACTGAAATGAAAAATTCACTAGAGGGGTTCAACAGTAGATTAAATTTGGCAGAAGAAAGAACTGGCAAATTTGAAGGTTAGTTGATTAAAAATTATGTAGTCTGAAGAACAGAGAAAAAAGGAGTGAAGAAAATTGAACAGAACCTGTGAGAAATGCAGGGTTGTATTGAGCACACCAATATGTGCATCCTGGGACCAGGAGGAGAAGAGAGAGAGAAAGGAGCTGAAAGTAACATTTGAAGAAATAATTGTAAAGACTCCCTAAATCTCATGTAAAAATATTAATCTACACAACCAAGAAGCTGAAGTACTCCATACAGATAAACTCAAAGAGATTCACATTCAAATACATCATAATCAAAATGTTGAAAGAGAAAATCTTGAAAACAAGAAACTTACCACATGCAATGGAACCTCCAGTAGGATTAACCTATGATTTTACAGTTCTAGCAGAGACCTAGATGAAGGTTCTTAAAAAGAAGAACCGAAGCACCAAGGAAAAAGGAAAAGTACATAAGTGAACATCATCAAAATTAAAAACTTTTGTGTTTCAAAGGACCCTATCAAGAAGAGAATGCAGTTCACAGGATGGGAGAAAACCTTTATAAATCATATACCTGCATATTGGTAAGAACATTATTTTCAGAATATATAAGTAACTCTTACAACTCAGTAATTTTTTTTTTAAAAGTATGCCCAGTTTAAAAATGAACAAAGAAAATCTGAAGATGTATTTCTCCCAAGAAGGTATACAAATGGCCAACATTCACATGAAAAGATGTTCAGTATCATTAGTTATTAAGCAAATGCAAATCAAAACCACATGAATTATCTCTTTGTACCCACTAAAATGACTATAATCAAAAAGATAGACAATAACAAGTTTTGGTGAAGATGTAGGTCAATGGGAGCCTTCAGACATTGCTGGAGGGAATGCAAAATGGTGCAGTCCTTCTGAAAAAGTGGCACTTAGAGCTACCGTATGACTCAGCAGTTCTCCTGCTAGATTTCTATCTAAGACAAATAAAAACACATATTCCTACAAAAACTTACATATAAGTGTTCATAGTGACTATTATTGATAATAGTCAAAATATAGAAACACCCTAAACATTCATCTGTTGATGAATGGATGAATAAATATCATATCTGTATGATAGAATATTATTCAGCAATAAATAAGAATGAAATTCTGAGATAAGCTACGACATCAATGAACCAAAAATAATATACTAATGGAAAATAAGCTAGGTACAAAAAGAAGCCATATATTGTCTGATCCCACTTATATGAAATGCCCAGAATAGGCAAATCAACAGGGACAGAAAGTAGAATATTATTTGCCTTGTCCTGGAACAGCAGAGCAAATAGGGAATGACTACTTTTTATTCTAGTGTTTATTTGGGGTTTGCAAAAAGTTCTAAAATTAGATTGTGGCAATGGTTGTACAATCCTAGGAAAATACTAGAACTATTGAGTGGTGTACTTTAAGTTGGTGAATTATATGGCATATATGTTATATCTCAATAAGACTTTAAAAAATGTGCTAAAGAGAAAAAATAAAGAAAAAATTTGGCCATGTTAGGAAGATGGGAAGCAAGACAAACTCAGTAGGAAAAGACTTCACTGAGGTGACATTAGACTTGAACAGGTGAGAGAGCAAGCCACACTACTCTCTGTAGGGAGAACATTTCCAACATGGGGAAGAGCATGTGCCAAGGTCAGGAGGCAGGAATGTGTTAGGTTGGAGGACCCACGTTAGGGTAACAGAAAGGCAGAGAGGAGCAGGAGAAGCAGGGAGAGCAGCATTGGTGACTCTTGAGCAGAAGTGTGACATCCTCTCATGTTTCTGTGTTCAGAGAATATCTGTGGCCGCAGTTTTGTGAATAGATGAAAGCGGGCAATGGTAGACGAGGAAGGAGGCAAGAGCTGATGGGGTCTGGGACCTCCATCCGGAAGAGAGATGGTGGCAACTTGGACCAGGGTGCTAATAGGGAAAGTGAAAGATGTTGGATTATGCATACATCTCAAAGGTTGAGGCAACAAAATTTGTCAAGGGTTAGAAAATGTTCAGTATCAAGAACTAAATAATAAACATTTAGTATTAGACCTTGCAGGCCATACAGTCTTGGTCACAACTACTCAGCTGTGCTGTTGCTACATGTGTGTTGCTGCGTTTTGCATAGACAATGCAAAATGAACAGGCATGATTTGTATTCCATTAAAACTGTATTTGCAAAAATGTCAAGCGAACTAGCATTGGCCTATGAGATATAGTTTGCCAGCTTCTGGATTAGACATCAAGGATGAGGGAGAAAGATGCAGAAGATGGCTGAAAGGTGTTTGTTCTTATCCCCTGGGAGGAGGGAGTTGACATTACCTGAGACAGTGAAGTCTGCAGATGTTAACTGAGAAGGCTTTTAGAGATCCAGATGTAGATGTGACACAGGCAGGGAGAGTTCACAGAAAAGATCTGACCTGGAGTCATCAGCATAAAGGTGATATTTAAGACCCTACACCTAATGAGAGAAGTGAAAGCAGACACAGAAGAGTACTGGACTGAGCCCTGGGGATCTTCAGTGTTGAACTGTCTGGGGAGGTGAGGATGAGCCAGCAAAAGAGACTGAGATGGATCTGGGTCAGAGGGTAGAGAGGAAACCTGGAGAATAGTGATGTCCTGCAGGCTAAGCTAAGAAAGTGTTTCTGAGAGCTTAACTCCATCTTTTCTTCCCCACCCACAATAGAATGTTAGAATGAAAATGAGCAGAGAGGCTCAGCACCCATAGCACAGTGGTTACAGCATCAGCCACATACACTGAGGCTGGCAGGTTCGAACCCAGCCTGGGCCTGCTAAACAACAATGACAATTGCAACAAAAAATAGCTGAGAGTTGTGGTGGGTGTCTGTAGTCCCAGCTACTGGGGAGGCTGAGGCAAGAGAATCACTTATGCCCAAGAGTTTGAGGTTGCTGTGAGCTGTGATGCACTCTACCGAGGTCGACATAATGACACTCTGTCTTTAAAAAAAAAAAAAAAAAATAGAAAAGAAAAGGAGCAGGGATGTGTTCTTATAGGACTAATACTAGGTTCTCTTTAATTTCTTTCTTTTCTTTCTTTCTTTTTTTTTTGAGGAGGAAATGCCTATTTCATTTATTTTTTGAGTTTTTAAAATTATTTTTTCAAATTAATATGAGGGTACAATTTTTAGGTTACATTGTTCTCACTTCCAGCCTAAAGTTCCATTTGCAGAAGAGCCCCTCACCCAGAGGGCATGTTATACACGGTCATGGTGTGTGCGTATTAGGTGAGATCCCACCTCATGCCCTCCCTCCTGCCAAATGTCCTCCCCCAACTCCTGCTTCCTTCTACGCCCAAACTGGACTATATTAGTGTTTTATTGTTCCTATTAGCATATAATTTTTTATATATTGATTTCATATTAGTATGGAGTACATTGGATATTTATTTTTCTATTCTTGCGATACTTTACTCAGAAGAATGTATTATACCTCCATCCAGGTAAATGTAAAAGATGTAAAGTCTCCATCTTTTTAATGGCTGAATAATATTCCATGGTGTACATATACCAACAGTTTGTTGATCCCTTCATGGGTTGATGGGCACTTAGGTTGCTTCCATGACTTGGCAGTTATGAATTGAGTCACAATAAGCATTCTAGTGCACATGTGTTTGTGGTCAAATGATTTTTGTTCTTCTGGGTAGATACCTAATAATGGGATTGCAGGGTCCAATGGAAAGTCTACTTTTAGAGCTTTGAGGATTCTCCATACTTCTCTCCAAAAAGGCTATACCAGTTTGCAATCCCACCAGTAGTGTAGAAGTGTTCCCTTCTCTCCGCATCATCTGGTGTTTTGGGACTTTGTGATGTGAGCTAATCTTGCTGGGGTTAGGTAATACCTGAGAGTGGTTTTGATTTGCATCTTTAATTTCTAGATAAGAAAAATCAGTCAAACATTTTGTTCATTCAGGTGTCTAGCTAGTAATCACTAGGAGCTTAGAATAGAATCTTGAGCCAAAGAAAGCAGCATGGACTCTAGTTAGAGCGGTGGTAGTCGAGTTTTATTTAACATTGTCTAAGGAATGGTCTCAACCAACCAAGGATGTAGAACAATGGACCAAAATGAGAGTTCTCAAGGAGGACACACATCTGAGAGAACGGTCTTATGTACTCTTCCTTTATACAAAGGAATTGATCTCAACTTGTGGGCCAGGGAACCTTCTGTATTTTTCTTTGTTGTTAACAGTAAAGTATTTCTAACCTTAAACACCCTGTTTGGGACACATCTGGTTTTTGAGAGGAAGGTTGAGATCCTCTAAATTAGAATAAGGAATATGAGTCTGTCATCAAAACCCAGACAAATCTCAGCTACGCATCCTTGCATCATTCTTTTATTCTTTTTGAACCTCGATGTCATCACCTGTGTGATCGGGAATAATTAAAGGTATATTTCTGGACTGCAGTGAGGACTAAATGAGATAATGAGATAAAGCATATAAAATACCTAGTCTGTAGTGTTTGTCTCATTCTTTGAGAAAAACAATGTGTCAGTTTGCACATCTGCTGCATTTTGTCTTCCAGGATAATTTTTGGGGGGCAGATTTTTGTCGCCCATTTGCTACTTTATGAGGCAGAGAGTTTTTAGTCTTTTTCTATATCCTCATGTTACCAATGTTCTCTCCCAAGACAAACATACAGGAACCCGAGTGTCTGCATTTGAGAAGTACTTGAAAACCAAAGCATCCCTATGCAACTCTCCCAGTCCTCCACATAGAGAAAATTTGGGTTTCTGCTCAGCTGTTTAATGAAAATTAGTAGTTCCAAAAAGCTGCCATAATAAGTGCAGCTTTCTTTGTCTAAGAAAAAACGTTTGCTAGCACATCATGTCAATTTAACGATACTTTCGTGGAAATGTGCAATGGTAAGCCTAATGAAATCATCGGTGCAGTTTTTAATCTTTTGAGGGGAGGGAGGCAAAATCTTCAGCAGTCTTTCATTTTGATTCGCACAGTCTAGCTTGTCTGTATTTCTCATTTTAATTAACGTAATTAAAGGAGGATAAAAGGGTGAGTTAAAATTTTGTGTCTTAGATTATTGGGATCAAGAATAATTAAAATGTATGAAATGTGGCAGATTCCTAAGATGATGGGGAAAAAGGAAAGCCCCTTTTCTGGATTTAAAGTGTACCAAATTATTGTTCCTGAGATTTAGAAATGTCCATGGTGTGGAAAGCATTTATGTTGTGGAATCTTCACAAATAGACAAGAAAGAAGGCTGCAGGCTGGGGATGGGGGGACCTCATCCTTAGGTTTACCATGAACAATTTTATCATTTCTGGTTGCAGCTCTCCTTCCTGCTGCCTTCTTTGAAAACCCAATGGAAAATAATATTGATTTGACACCTGCTATATGCTGGGTAGTCTGCAGAGTATTTTATATACTTAAGCTCATCTAAGCTTACCCAAACCTTTGGTAGATAATTTGTGCCCATTTTATACACGGCAAAACTGAAGCTTTGAGGGGAGGTACTGTCATCACTGAAGTCATGCCACTCGGAGGTTAATAGAGCTAGATGTGAAATGAGGTTTTGTTGGGCTCTTTCAATGACAATACCCTGCCTGCTGCAGGATGCAGGTTATAAGTGTATATTGGAAAAATGGCTAGAAACCATTGAGATTTCTCTCTTTTGAGCATTTCTTTTTGTGACTGCATCTCCACTTTTGTGGGTGTTTTACACATCTTTACTTGCATTACAGAAGCGTCCCATCTCTGTAACATGTATTTATTTATTTTATTATTATTATTTTGCAGTTTTTGGCCAGGGCTGGGGTTGAATCCACCACCTCTGGCATATGGGGCCAGTGCCCTACTCCTTGAGCCACAGGCACCACCCTAACATTTATTTTCTCTATGTCTACTTGGGTTAAATATTGTCACTTGAGAGTTAATCTAGAATTTTTTTGTCTTTGTTTTCTCCCTTCTGGGGTGGAGCAGGTGCAACTTTGATCTCTAGTATTCATATAGGACTACCATCTTTTCTTGATGTTAAACATCCCTTTGCTTTAAAACATTATGAGTTTAACAGACTGTCTTTTTCTTTTTAATGTCTTTACATAGCACAAATAAAAATAGACAGTTGTAGCAGACATTGCTTGGGTTCTCTATTATCTGTTTTTTTCTCTTCTTTTGGACTATACACTTCCCAGCCTGCTTGCAGATGAGTGAGGATCATGGGACTAGTTTGACCAGTAGAAATGATACTGTTCATCACCAAGCTGAAGCACCTAAAATCCTCTTCAGTCTCATTTCTTCTTTTGTGTAACTTGGAAATTATTAGTTGAGATCACAGAGGCATAAGAAGAAAGCAGATTAGATCCCTGAGTCACTACATGGCATTGAGATACTTGGAAAGCTTCTGGACCTCCTACTAGCTTTGCCTGGGTGAGAAACCAACCTTCCTTGTGTTATGTTTAATAAAAGTGGCATCTGAGATTGTTACTACATCATCACCTAGGTTGACCCAACTTACATGACAATTTTTGTCAGCCTTCTCTTATGAATTTACTTTGCTGGATTTTGAAATCTAAATGTCAGAGAACCTCTCTTGAGTGTACTATTTAAAACCATGCGCACACACACACACACACACAAATACACACATTTTTAAAAAATAAAATAAACTTAAATGAACCTCATTAGATGGGTGGTTTGAAACTTTGGTAATATCCCTTAGAGTAGTTAGGATTTTACAACAGCAGGGCCAGAATGTACTAATCTGAACCAGCTAAGATGGGGGTGGTGTCTTTATCTTTTCCATATCTTTTTGAAGTTCTCCAAAAACCAAAACACTCTGATTTCTCTGACTGGCTCATGCCAGTTCTTATCATCTCAGTATTCAAAAGTCCCCCTTGGGTCCAAGTGAAATCCCCCTTTAGTTCATTTAAAATCTGCTCCTTCTTGCCTTATGCCTATGGAAATGGAGGTTTAAAAATTATTCATTACAACCTTCCTCATTAAAGCCCTGGCTGTCACTTACTTCGCTCTTCTCTAACCTGACCAGCAGAGATGCACTTGACCTTTCCACCTAATCCTCTAACAAGATCCTGCCTAATGCTGGTTAGAATGGAAAGATGATTTGATTTTCTGGCCTATATAGAGTTGGCTCTTTGTCAATGCCTGACAGTGTCACATTGGTGCTGCTTTTCTGCCTTGCATCCATGCAGACCAGTCCTTTAATTTTGCATTTGCACTAACACTTTCCCCCCAATTCGTGCTCTTCCTCCTGCCTGGAACACCCTCTCTAGCTGCTAAAATTTGACCTTGGCACTTTTAGCAGTCTTTTCATTTATGGCCTCTGGATTTTGTGTCATGCTTAGTAAGGCCTTCCCACTATAAAATTGGTTTTTAATTCCAAAAAGTAAAATTGTTTATGACCTTGGTCCTGACTCAGATCATGCTTTTTCCTGATTCCTGATCTTGTAGGCACAATTAGTTTTGTCCTTCTTGTCCTTTCCCCTAAAAACCACATGCAATTGTGGTCATTTGTATAAATACCCTATTGTCTCACATCAATAGAATGTTCTAAAAGTTAGCAGTTGCATTGTTGTCTCCCAACAAATCCCTAATCAGTACTTAATTGAGTGCACCTTATGTATATTGTCTGTTCTTCCCATTCCCTATTCCTATGACTTATGCTGGCATGAATGTTGAATTTTATTCTGTTTTTATAAAAACAATGTGAATTGTTCCTATTTACCGGGTCTCTGAAGTTTCCAAAGTATTTGTTGTCTCACCCTCTTTGGTATCTAACTGTAATTTCTTTTTTTTTTTTTTTAATTGTTGGGAATTCATTGAGGGTACAAGAAACCAGGTTACACTGATTGCATTTGTTAGGTAAAGTCCCTCTTACAATCGTGTCTTGCCCCCAAAAGTTGTGGTACACACCAAGACCCCAACCCCCTCCCTCATTCCCTCTCTCTGCTCTTCCTTTCCCCACCCCTCCCTCCTTCTTTCTCTCTCTGTTCTCCCCTTCCCTAACCCCCACCATGGCATTAATTGTCATTAATTGTTCTCATATCAAAACTGACTACATAGGATTCATGCTTCTCCATTCTTGTGATGCTTTACTAAGAATAATGTGTTCCACTTCCATCCAGGTTAATACAAAGGCTGTAAAGTCTCCATTTTTTTAAATGGCTGAATAATATTCCATGGTATACATATACCACAGCTTGTTAATCCATTCCTGGATTGGTGGGCATTTAGGCTGTTTCCACATTTTGGCCATTGTAAATTGAGCTGCAATAAACAGTCTAGTGCAAGTGTCTTTATGATAAAAGGATTTTTTTTACTTCTGGGTAGATGCCCAGTAATGGGATTGTAGGATCAAATGGGAGGTCTAGTTGAGTTCTTCAAGGGTTTTCCATACTTCCTTCCAAAAAGGTTGTATTAGTTTGCAGTCCCACCAGCAGTGTAAAAGTGTTCCCTTCTCTTCACATGCACGCCAGCATCTACAGTTTTGAGATTTTGTGATGTGGGCCATTCTTGCTGGGGTTAGATGGTGTCTCAGGGTGGTTTTGATTTGCATTTCTCTAACAATTAGGGATGATGAGCATTTTTTCATATGTTCATTAGCCATTCCTCTGTCTTCTTTAGAGAAGGTTCTTGCTCATTGATATATAGGATTATTGGCTTTTTTCATGTGGATTAATTTGAGTTCTCTATAGATCCTAGTTATCAAGCTTTTGTCTGACTCAAAATATGCAAATATCCTTTCCCATTGTGTAGGTTGTCTATTTGCTTTGGTTATTGTCTCCTTAGCTGTACCGAAGCTTTTCAGTTTAATTAAGTTCCATTTGTTTATTTTTGTTGTTGTTGCAATTGCCACGGCAGTCTTCTTCATGAAGTCTTTCCCTAGGCCAATATCTTCCAGTGTTTTTCCTATTCTTTCTTTGAGGATCTTTATTGTTTCATGCCTTAAATTTAAGTCCTTTATCCATCTTGAATTAATTTTTGTAAGTGGAGAAAGGTGTGGGTCCAGTTTCAGCGGATATCCAGTTCTCCCAGCACCATTTATTGAATAGGGAGTCTTTCCCCAAGGTATGTTCTTATTTGGCTTATCGAAGATTGGGTGGTTGTAAGATGTTAGTTTCACTTCCTGGTTTTCTATTCCATTCCAAATGTCTATGTCTCTATTTTTGTGCCAGTGTTTTGACCACTATGGCTTGGTAGTACAGCCTAAAATCTGGTATGGTGACACCCACAGCTTTGTTTTCATTACTAAGAACTGCCTTAGCTATACAGTGGGGTTTCTGGTTCCATACCAAACACAGAATCATTTTTTCCAAACCTTGAAAGTACGATGTTGGTATCTTAATAGGGATGGCACTGATAGGTAGATTGCTTTGGGAAGTATAGATATTTTAACAATGTTGATTCTTCCCAGCCATGAGCATGGTATGTTCTTCCATTTTTTAATATCCTCTGCTATTTCTTTTCTTAGGATTTCATAATTTTCTTTATAGAGGTCCTTCACTTCCTTTGTTAGATATATTCCTAGGTATTTCATTTTCTTTTTTTTTTTTTTTGCGGTTTTTGGCCAGGGCTGAGTTTGAACCCACCACCTCCGGCATATGGGGCCGGCGCCCTACTCCTTGAGCCACAGGCGCCACCCCGGTATTTCATTTTCTTTGAAGCTATGGTAAAGGGAGTTGTATCAACAGGGTAATTTCTAAAAGGTCTGATTCGAATAATCTCCAGGATAAAAATAATGATCACCCAGAATTAATAGTCCATGGATTTTGATATTTTAATAATTTGTGCAAGGGTGATGGCTGATCTCCAGCTTCCTTATTTCCCATTACCAAGCTAAGCTCACAGAGCACATGCTGTCAGATGGACTTACGTAACATGCTCTGGCTCCATCCTCCTCCTGACTTGCTTAGACCTTCAAGGACTCTGCACACTCCTGCATAATACACATCACACTCTACTCTAACTGCTTGCTTAATTGTCTTTCCCTCTCACTTGCCAAGCATTTTTAAGGCAGACCTCAGGTCAGTCGTGGTTACCGTGATATCCCTAGGGCCTCACACAGTGACTGACAAATAGTAGGAGTTCAGGTCATAAGTAAATGGATATATGGATGGGGTGGGTGAAACATAATAAGCAGAAATAGAGTTGTCTTGTCCTGGTATACAGTTTCAGAAGGGGAGGGGTCCCTTGGCACCTCTTAGTAATTTTTATTGCCTTCTTTCTTTCCTAGTTCCATGGCAATTAGAAATGTTTGTGCTGTACCATATAGAAAAGGACACATCAGTGGCTCACCCACATTAGATGGAACTTTGAGTAGTGCCCTCTGGGTAGGGATGATTTGACAGACTTGTGTTGACTCACTTTCTCTCCACTTTTTGACCTTCAAATGGTCAGTTAGCTAATATGTGCCAAAGTTAACAGTGAAAGCATCATCCCTTCTACTCCCAATAGCTAACAGTTATCGTTTGCCTTGTGCCAGGCTCAGTGCTAAATGTTTCACATTAATTACCGTTTGATTCTGCCAATAACCCTGTGAAGACTGGCATTGTTACTGTCCTCTGCGAAGTGTCAGAGCCAGAGTCTGACCCGAGGCAATCCATTCTAGACCCCATTTATATTGTTAGCTCTTATAAAGTTGGTAATCATGTGTCAAATACCTTTTAACTTCCTGTGTTCCAGCTTTCTTCTACATTGCTCCATTGTTTAAGCTCTCACGAATCGTTTCTCATAATTCTTATATGCTCATGCTGATGGTAAGTAGATCAGAGAGAAGTGTGTTCTTCTTTAAGGAAACTGGGGCATAGAAAGTTAAAGTAACTAGTTCATGGACATACTGGGGCAGGATGTCACTGTTTCCATGTAGACATAGGTGGTCCCAAACTGGTAGATTTGTTACTTGACTTTCTGAAAGGTTTTGAGATCTGGCGCAACCATCTGCTTCCCCACACATTCCTGAGTTCTGTGTGATGGAGACTGAAGGCTGAGTGGTCCTCATTTGCTTCTATTCCATTTACCTTAGTGAGAATTTATTCCAGGTCTCTTATTTGCACCATGAAAGGTCTTCTGTGAACCAGAGAGAAACATTCTGAAAGAAGTTATTAAGTATTATTAATATAATTACATACAACAAAAGACATAATTTAACTTCTTCATATTCAACAAAGAAATTCATTTGAAGGTTCAAGAACTCCAGCTGAAAGGGCAGAGCTCATCAGAGTGGCTTCTCCAGGCGGGGAAGTGTGGGCAAGGCACCATGCTGGCTGCTTTGTCCTTGGGGACCCTTTGTGTGCATGATGGAATATACCTTTCTCCCACTTTCCCAGCCCTCCCCTCATCCTTCACATCCACCCACAGTGCTTTCTTATCACACAATACAGAATATTGGCTTGTGCTTGCTTCTCTCCTGGCCCACCAGGATGCTGCACAGGCAGTCTTATTCAGAACATTTTTTTTAGGACAGTGATATCTTTTGGTATTAATAACCTGGTCATTTGTATTGGTGCCATCAATAGCACCAGCAGTTGGTGGCCAGCCATAATGAGGGAGGCACTTCCTGGGACAGGACAAAAGAACAGCTTAAAGGGGAAGGAGAAAAGCCCGATAAAGCCACCCGTGTAAGTACAGTGGAACCTCTTTAAGTTGACCACCCAAGAGACTGCAATAAACTGGTCAACATATAGAGGTGGTCAATGTAGGGAGGTGCTCAACCATGGAGGCTCTGCTACACTTAACTATGCCCCACAGGGAGAGACTGTAACTCAGGGCAGACAAAAACCAGGGGAGGAAACATTGTCTAGCCTTAATATGGGAAGGGATGTAAGCGCCCCATCAAATTGAAAAGAAAAGTATGTTATTAAAACAAACGCAAAGCCCAGAGCACAAGGTAGAGCCCTCTTCCCTAAAGTTAAACAAAATAAGAGACTTCTCCTCTATCATGGGATGTGTTCCCAAACTCCTTATCATATGCCCAGGTTAAGCCAAGCATTCAAGCGCTCAGTCTGAAAGATGACAGAAGTGGAAAGGCAGAAGCGAGTACCAGGTAGCTCTCTCAAGCGCTGGCTGCTGGGAGGCGGGGTGAGGAGGATTTCAAGCAAGAACAAGCTGGCTTACCTAGTTGCCAGAGTCAGAGAGTCTTTATGAAAAAGGTGAGTTGGCTTATCTAGGCAGAATTAATCCTAATCAGTTCTATCCAATTCATTTGGCACCAAAAATGTCAGGTTTCAAGGTGACTGCCTACGTTCAGAAATGTTAGGCTTACAGGCAGCTGCCTAGGTCTCTGATTCTTGGATCATTTTTGGTTGAAAAATGACCAGACACCCCAAAGTACGACAAGTATGAAACAAAGTTTACTGAAAAAGGGAAAGATAAGTTTGCAGAGTTAAGAGCAAGATACAGGCTTATAGAGGAAGATACATTTGCCATAGATAGCAATGGGGCCCCCATTGTTGCAACAAATAAAAGCTGCCCCCCACCCTACTTTTTAAGAGACAGGATCTTGCTTTCTCTCTCAGCCCAGGCTGGAGTACAGTACACTGACATAGTCACAGCTCACTGCAGCCTCAAACTCCTAGGCTCAGGCGATCCTCCTGCCACAGCTTCCTGAGTAACTAGGACTCCAGGCACATGCTACCACACCCAGTTAATGTTTTAAAAAATTTCATGTAAAGATAGGGGTCTCACTGTATTGCCCTATCTGATCTGGCCTCAAGCAATCCTCCTGCCTTAGTCTCCCAAAGTGTTGGGATTACTACCTGGCCCAGAACATTTTATTGAAACAATAAAAGATGATCTTAGAAATACTCAAAGGATAAAAACAGTGACCATCCTAGTGAATAGAACACCTGAGTGAATTTTTCTGATTTATTCAAAGTATCAGAAATAATTGTTATTTATTGAGTATATAACATTATGTTGTCTCCATAGTTCTTTCTATTCAGTATTTTTACTTTCTCTTATTGTACTACAGTACAAGCTTCATGAAAGCCACGTCTACGTTTATTCCCACTTTCTACAATGACACATGGCATAGAGTAGGTAATTATTTATTGGTTGAGTGAATGGTACAGGTGAAGTCATTGAAGATCCCAAAAGTTATGTCACTTGCCCAAGGTCACATTGCTAGTAGGAAGCCAGGTCAAGATTTGAACCCAGAGCTATCCAACTGTATAGAATTCCTTCTTTGTGATTGCTTGGGCAGCCTTTTTGTGGTATAGTGAAATGGAGATTGGAGACCCAGAGTTATTTAACAAAACTCCAGTTTGAAGTCTAGGAAATAAGGATTCTGGCCCAACCTCGCTGAAATTTCATGTGACCTTGGAAAAGTTCCTTTTCCACCATGCCTCCATTTTCTCATCTGTAAAATGAGATGGAAGCAATGCTCCCTATGGCTATAAGACACCTTCCTTAGACACCCTGGGGAGGTTTGTGCATTGTCATCTGCCATTGCACTTGGAGTTGGGATGAGAGGGCGGGTGATTAATTCACCACCTGAGCACATAAGGAAAATAGTTGTGTTTTATCATAAGGTGCACAAAAACTCAATGGTGACTGACATAGTCCCAGGACAATGAAACAGCTGACACCCTGAAATGAAAGTTGGAGAGAGAAAGGAAAGAAAAGCAAAGTAGAGGTATTTGAAGACTCGGCACAGCTTTTGATTAAAAAGAGAGAACTCCGATTCCACTCCTAGGTTGGTGCAGCTTATAATCGGAAACAGGTGCTCAGGTTGGTAATCGTGCCCAGATCTGATCCCTGGCACATAAGAGCACAGCTTAAAAAATATATATATAGGCGTGTGTCTTTAAAGCCTCTCTCCTTCTATGTGCTCTCTCTGTACTCATTTGGAGGTTGCATAGCTGGGCCTTTGCATCCAGCCACGGCTTTTTTCCTCTCTCCCTGGCTTGGGGATTATTGATTTGGAAGGCGAGGCTAATTTACATGTAAATAAATCTCAGCGCTGGGCAGCGGGCTGGGACGTCCAGATGCCGTGACTGACTTGCTGACATCACAGCTTCATTAGCATGCGGAGGATGCGAGCACTGCAACAGCGACTTCTCAGGCACCACCAGCAGCGCCGCCGACAGTTATTATTATTTTTTTACTGAGCTGCACATTTCCTGGTTCAGTGGCTTGGGCTCTGTGAGCAGCTGACTGGTGGCCCCTGGTTTGGCTCAGGATCAGTTGGTGACCCTGAGGCTAGGGTCTGGAACTTCCTTCAGACTGTCATGAAGAAAGGGAGTTAAGAGGAAACTGGGGTTCTCAGGAAGGTGATGGGAGAGCTCAAGCAGATCCAGAGGAAGAGAGGAAAGTCTCACTTTTTTCCCTGCTTGGTGGATTCCCCAGCAGGGTCTGGATCCAGCTCCAGCGGCGCTGTTTTCCCTGGGGGAATGTAGAACAGTTCCAGCTTGAGCCTGCTGCCAGCTTCAGGAAGGGCTCAGATTTGCAAAGGGGGTTGGAGAAGAAGATGCTTTGGCTGTCTGAGGTCCTGCTTACATTCTTAGAAGTCAGACTCAGGGAGAAAGTGAACTGGGGCAACTGACAAGCTCCAGGGGTCTGGCAGAAGCTTCATCTAAGACTGGACATTTCATCTTCCCTGGAGGTAGGTAAGAAATTTGCTCTAATTCACAAATTAAACAACAGTGTGTTTTTTAGAGAGGATGAGAAAGCCAGATCTAGGGGCTTTGCACTGGGGAAGGATATCGGGGCTCCATTATCTTGGCCAGGTAGCATTTTGGGTGGCTGTCTGCCCCTTTGGGTTTTCTATGCTTGATTAGAACTCTCAGTTGCAAAGTAGTATGTCACATGTATAGGATGTCCTGAAGAAATGCTTAAATCTTAGTGCTTAAAAAGCAGCGTTTCTCTAAATGTACAGCTTTCTTTAAAAAATAATAATCATAATACAAGGGAGAGGGTTTAAAAAACAAAATACCTGGTTGTGTTCATGCCCAGTAATCATCTCAGCATATAATGTCAGGTACCATTAGAGGATGTAAGGAATGAGGACTTAAGTGAGACTCCCAGGTAAAGAAATGGCTCTCGAGTTACTTTGATTTAATTTTAGCCAGGGCTTTCAGATTAGAAATGGTGACGGAGCCTCAGAATACAACTGCATAGCCTGGCTGAAACACATGATTCAGTTTGTTCTCTTTCTGGGTTTCTGGAAGGAGTGTTCGTGGTTAGCTCTCCTCACTCTTGGTTTCCCGAAAACAGTCGCAGCATTACTAATCTGCCATGGAGGTCTTGCGATGAAATACAGATTTTTAATCTCATTATTTTTTGTTATGTGGTCTTGGGCTATGTTGGGGTCCAACAGGACTTTTATGAACCATAAATAATCCGGGCTGGGCCGAATCACACTGGGGCAAGTGATCCATACCAGATGCGATGCCATCAGCTGGTCCAAATGCAGCTCTTGTGTAACTTAGGCACATAGATGATTTCCCCAGTGAGTGAATACTGCTTCCAATATCAATGCATGTATGAGCACAGTCGGGGGCGGGAGGGCTCTAGTGTGCCGTGAATATATAGACACAGACTGCCGGGCACCCAATCTGCAGCTTGTAAGGCTGCAATTTGCTTTGCCTGCACATCTCTTCCCAAAGAGTGTTTTAAACCATCTCAGCGAGCAGCCTTGCCTCCTTGCTAGAGGCTGAACTGGCCACTCTAATCCTGCTCCCCAGAAGGCTTACTTGCCTGCTGATGGCTTTCACAGATGGGTCAGGATGAGTGTCCCTGAGGGCTCCAGAGTAAGTCACAACTTTGACATAATTACCATATTTTGGAAATTTGGATTTTAATGCCTCCTTGAGTGCTTGTAAAGATTTTGCCTTTCCATCAAATGCTCTTTCCCCTCAGGAATTCTTTTTTTAATGTGAAAATTAAAACATACTGGCTTTGTCAGGCATTGCAGTCTGTAAAGAGCCATGGGGCAGCCAGAAATAGTAAAATAGCATTGTTTGAGATGGCATGTTTATAAAGATTTATCCAGGCAATACCGGGGTAAAATAGAAATATAGGAAGGAAGATGCATTTATGGAAGCTTACGGAATGAGAAGGGAACTTAGAGGCTAGACAATATGAGATGACGTTTATCCAGGGCTCAGACTCTGGATTCAGAAAGAGCTGAAGATACTTACAGCTGTGTCTCTGAGCAATGATTCCTGTCAATAAAATAGGGAAAGCAGTAGAACCTATAGGCAGGGTGACGGGTCTAAGGATTTAATGAGATGACATAGAAAAAGCACCTCGCACAGAGCCAGTCATTTAGTAAACCCTCGGTAGGTGTTAGTAATTATTGTTGTCATCGTTACCTTTTTGTCATTATCATTATAAGCATTGTTGGCTAAAAACAAAAATAGTCTATTGAAAAGACATGTTCACATCCATTTTCCTGCAAAGAGGTTTTGCTAGCAGAAAAGATGCCATCTTTAATACTGTTCTATCCAAACCATTCCCACTCAAACTTTCTGCCTTCTTGATTGAGTTGACAGGATAAATTGTATTATCTGGAACTACTTACTGTATTTTGCAGAACTAAAAGTGACCGGCTGGTATAATGAAAAGCATTTAGTCCTAGCTAGGGTTTAGGCACCTTTAAAGAAGGCATCCTGTTTTGGCAGCTGATGAGTCACATGTAGAAATCTGTGAGATTCCAGTTGGAATTTCTGAATTTCTCTTCTGCTGCAACTGTGCATGTGAGAAGCCCTCTCTCTCTCTCTCTCTCTCTCTCTCTCTCTCTTGCCTTTCCAGGGCAGACATTTAGCATTTTCTTCCCTATCCAGGGAGGCCATTGACTATGTGCTTTACCTGCTGTCCCAAAGCTGAATTTTTGCCACTATCTGGGTGGCTTCAGCTTATGTGTGGACTGTTAAGGGAAAGGAACAGGCCTCCTCTGCTTGCCTGTCTGTGACCTGACCCAGTCCTTTCTGCCTTTGCTTTGTGTCCACCACTGTGTATCATCTTCGCCAGACTTGTCATCTTTTCCTTCGTGAGCCTGCTCGGTCACACAATTGGACAGCTGTGTCTCCCTTTCCTGCCAACATCTTTCTTTTTAATTTAAGCAAAATGGAACTTTGATACAGGGTCTGAGAGGCAAGTTAAAAGGAGTCTGGTATAAAATTTTTTCTTAATAACTCAGAATTGGTTGTTGGTGATTCCTAGTTACCGCTGATTTGTCATCATTTTGGATGGTGGATAATATTTATACCTTGATAATGTCCACCTGCATTGACACCCCATTGTCTGTATCCTCTTTGGAGGGCTGCCTAACCTCTCTAAACTTTGCTTTTCACATAGGGATATTGGAAATAAAATCCCCTGAACCCATAAGACTGCTGTAAAGATAACAGCTATACTGTCTTTGGTCAATTCTTAGTACTGGCTTTGGGCTTTATTTCCTTCTGGTGACAATGGCTTTCATATTTTCCATTTAATCCCAATCTGTGCCTGTCAGCATCTGTTTTGAGTGGAAAAAAAAAATTATAAAATTAAAAAACAATCCCAACCTGTGAACAACAGAGGGCAGTAGTTTTAATATTTGCCTGACAGAAACTGAAGACCAAAGAAGCAAAATAACTTACCCTCAATGACACAGCTTGTGACAAACGCTGGTACCCAGTGTAATACAGCTTCGACTACACATCGATTCCAAACGCTTTGAGTTTGAGGACTCTTAACCACCCAACTCTGCCTTGAATTAAGCAGAAACCTCAGGCTATGGTCTTCTCTCTGTTTTCTTCCAACACATGAGTCAAAAGGCTCTGTCCCTCAGATAGGAATTCTGAGTGGCATTTGGGTGAGGACTTTCTCTAGTTCTTCTTCAAGACCTACTGAAACCTTTCTCTGCACACTCCCTCTGGGATCACGGGGTAACCATGGGTTATTGCAAACTAAGAAACCTGCAAATGAGGCATCTGTTTTCTTCATTGATGCTTTTAACTGAGACTTGCCACTTTGTTCTGTCCCAACCTGTAAATATTTTAAATGAAATGTTCTGGTTTTTATTCCTTGCCCGCACGTGTGTGTGTGTGTGTGTGTGTGTGTGTGTGTGTGTAGTGAATCAAGTAGGGAAGGAAATCTTCACTGGGGACTTGGCCAGTTGAGTTTGAGCAGTGGTGGTTTTCTTTTTTCTTTGGCCTATTGTTTGAGCAGTTTGTTATTTGGAGTCTGAAAACCACAGGCTTGCTTGTTCTGTTATTTCCCTAGGGATAAGGCAGAGGGAGAAAAAAGCAAGTCTGAAGGGGAGGTAGGGGGGAGAGAGAGAGAAAGTATTTGGATGGAGGAGTTAGGAGGACGGGAGGGGACGCCAGAATGGGAAAGCAGCTGGGAGAATATCAGAGCAATTCCCATCCACCAGGAAAGCACAAAGCTGAAGATTCCCTTTGGGTGAAGTCGCAACTCAGAAGGCAAGAGCCTCTGTTCTCCTTTAGCTGAAAACTCCTCTCCCCATCTGTCCTACAAAACTCATAGAGAAGCCATTTTTAATTCTGAAACCCTTCTTATGACTAAACACAGCACATGTTTTTCACTAGAGCACCATGAACCATTTTTAAAAGTACATTAATTAAAAGGAGCACATTTGCAAGTACAGTATGAGCCTGCCTTTCCTTGGTGGGTACAGAGGGTAAACTTCTAGCACTGTTGGACTATGAAGTTGGTAAAGATCAAGTTGGCTGAGCTGAAAAGACTCGAAAAGTGATAGCTGACTTGGGAGATGGAACGTAACACTCCAGAGGATGCAGAATCCAGAGACATCACTGGTTGGAAGTGGGGTGTGGGGGAAGTAAGGAGGGGCCTCTTTGAGAAAGTGTTACCAGAGTGGGGTGAGGTTTTTTGGGGGGGGAACAATGGTGATTTTTAATGTCCCCCTTCCTACTGGGGCTCTTCTTTGAGCTGTGTATATGAACCATCCTGGGGCACGGAAGAGGGCTCAGAGCCCTTAATCTCAGAATGTGGGGCAGATATTGGGTTGGTATCATTTCCAACTCGGAATCCTGCAGGTCTCAGTTGATCAGAGACTGACTTGAGTTGCCCCCACGCTGGGAGTGCCATTCCCCTCAGGTCCCCCTCCCTACTTTGGTTTCTTAAAATCAAACCTTATAAATACTACCCAGTCCCCATCCAGGGTTAAGAGTAACTGGGACAGGAATTCTTAGCATTTCATTTTAACTGGGCAGGGTGCCATTTTTCCAGCTCTTTTCTTGGCATCCATTCATCAGTTATAAGTCCTTAGAGAAGCCTATTCAGGAAAGTTCTAGGACTTAACTGAGAAACAGCCATACTTTCTATGGTCAAAAATCTGGTATGGGTTCAGAGTGGCTGTTAGTGTATATGGCAACGTATGTTTTGGTGTCTATGGGTCTGTATGCAGTCTACAAGTTAATGTATATATGTGTGTACTTGTGTATAGAAAAAATAACTAGGCTAAGCACCTACTGAGTGGCAGCCGACTTAAAAGATGCCTTTACATGTATGAACTTGGCCTTATTAATTCTTTCAGCAATCATACAGCGAAGTAGTATTAGTTCTGTTTAACAACTGAGAAACTAAGACTCCTAGGGGTTAAGTAACTTGAGTAAGGTTACACAGACGGTAAAAAGTAATGCTGGGATTCAAACCCAGCATAATCCTGCTGCAAAGCCTGAATTATGTCCACTATTCTAGGTGTCCTCACATTTTTTGCTATAAATAATATCCTCTGGGGATTTTTTTCCCTCTTCCTTTTAGATTTTCTCTGTGTATCCCCCATTATATTCAATCTGGCAATTGAACATAAATCTTTCTGGTTGCTGTTTTGGTAAAATTGAGTCCATCCAAGGGAATGTAACAGGCATACAACAGAACACAGTGGTTTCTTTACCTACTGTTTTGAATGTGGCTTTCAGAATGGGAGTGTGAGGTTGGCTAGAAAGTCAGTAAGATACTTTAAGATGAAGAGAGAAAACTGAAGCCAATAGAAGAAGTGCTTTGAGGGACCAGAGGGCTCATGGCTGTGGGCAAACCAGTTGGAGTTTGGAGGGAGAGGGGCCAAAGTCACTCTTGATCCCCTGTTGTGTGCTCATTGGTTTCTCACTGATGAATGCATTTCCTCTTTCTGAGCCTCAGTTCTTTCATCTCTAACATGAGGGCCCCAAATCAGAGGATCTGTAAGTTCTCTTTCAGGCCTCACCTTGATGAGTATGAACTTTCAGAATGAATTCAGCCTTGTGAGGGAAGGGGGTGTAATTTGAACGGCCAGCTGCTCTTGGTGGGGAATGAAAAGGTCAAGTTTTCTATCAGGACCTGGCCTCTCTGTGTTGTGAATGTGTGCTGGAATATGAGAAACAGTGGCCCTCTAGAGAATGCCATGGAGCCTCCTGGAAGAATCTCTGACCTTTGGACGTTTTGCACTGGTGGAAGGAGGATGGCAAGGGCAGTGTGTTGGTGTTGCTCACTTACCCTCAGAACTGCTCCTGGGCTCTGTTTTGTATGCAGTTGTAAGACAGATTGTGCCAGAGACCAAGACTTCTCGCACTGAAGTGCACATACCTAAGAGTGTTGCTGAAAGGCAGACAAGCACACTGGTGACGCTGAACCTGCCCTTTCTCCTTCTAAACCACATTTATAATCGGCATTTCACCAAATTCAGAATGCTCGGGTTCTAGCTCTGATTATACTTTATTTGAGTAAACCTCCAAGGAATCACTTAGCTACTCTGTGACTCAGTTTCTCCACCTGCAGAGTAATAAAAATAATTAATAGCTAATAATTAATGTTTGCTTACTGTGTGTTATGTACTGTGCTCAGGACTTTATGTGCTAGATCTCATTTAATCCTTATGAGGCAGATTCTGGTATCATCTACCTTTTGTAGCCATAGAGCACAGAGAAGTTGAATAACTTAACCAAGGTCACACAGCTAATAAATGGCCAGGTTGGGACTTGAATTCATACCATCTGACTCTGGAGCTTTCACAATTTAAAGAGATAACCAATGTGAGAGATCTTTGGACATACTGTGTGTATGTGTGTACATGATATGGGCACGTAGAAATATCTCTTGGGAACATAAGATTATAAAGAATAGATGTTGCCCAGCTGAGGTTATTGTTTTTCAGTAAAATATATTTCAACTGATACAAATTAAAGTCCAATACATTGTGTAGTATTTTTGTTCTGTTTTGTTTTTACTTAACCATTAATCAAACAGTTCTATACATTGTGAAGTTTTAAAGAACAGGCACAGGTGTTTGCTCTGTGGCCTTGGATTCACTTGGGGAGGGGTGTTATGTAAGAGGAATGTTCAGCGTAATGGGAGGTTCTAGTTAACTGAGTCTCTCGTTATTTAGAATTAAACCCCCAGTTTGTTTTCACTCTTGGTTTCGTAGATTTGGACAACAAAACTGATCCCTTTTATATCTCAATAAGAAGGGCAGGGTTAGCCCAAAGAATCTATCTTATGATTCAAGATATGGAAGTCATGCAAATTATTATTTTGAAAATGAATTCCCAGTGATCCTGTCTTGTAAAGGGATGTCAAAAGAGGTTGATTGTGAATATCATCTGAGTTTAGTAGTTGTACCTCACTGGATACTAGGCTGTGATCTGGATATAGGAACAGCTGCCTGCTTTCTTCCTTCACTCCTCCTTGTCATTCCCCCAAAAGCTTCTGTCTGAATGAAGGAGGGAAATTTTTCCTATTTGAATGTATACCCATGTTTGGACTCTGCTCTTGGATATGTCCTGATGGTAGGATTAATATTATGGATACCTGGCACCTCCATCAGCATGCCCCAGTCTTTCTTGCCAATTTCAGACCTCACTAATAACCAGCACACTCTGTCCTCAACGCAACCTCAGAATCCTTCTGAGTGCAGCACTCCAGGCAGCCAGTACCCCTGAGTTGGAGTTGGCCAGGAGATTTAACTTCTGTGCCATCTCTACCCTTGGCTACTCCCTGGAATTTGGTTCTCCTTTCAGTTTAGTAAGTATGTATCAAACATCTACCAATTGCCTAAGTATGCTGAGAAGAAATTCTATTTCCCATTTACTTTATATTTTATTCTTACTCCTGAATGTGGGTGATTTACAGGCATATTGAAAATATTAAATTTTTGTTTACTTAAGGTTTTAATATTTTTTTCGTTTTTCCCTAAGATGTATGTCTGATTAATGTAGTGACCTTTTTTTTTTTGAGACAGGGTTTCACTCTGTCCCCCAGGCTGGAACACAGTTATGCTAACATAGCTCACTACAACCTTGACCTCCTGGACTCAAGCAATCCTCCTGCCTCAGCCCTCAGCCTCCCAAATAGCTAGGATTAGTGGTGTACACCTGTACACATGTCTGGCTAATTTTTTATATTATTTTTTGTAGAGCTAGGGTCTCACTTGCCCAGGCTGGTCTCACACTCCCAGCCTCAAGCTATCCTCTCATCACAGTCTCCCAAAGTGTTAGGATTTCAGGCACAAAGCACTTCCCCCAGCCTGGTGACCATTCTTAACATTCTTGTGCCTTTTTATTACTAGCAATGTAGGGTCTTTGTCTAGCTTTCCTGCTGTGATGCTCCTGGAGGAATACTTCCTTTATAATGAACTGCTTTCTGTGTGCATCCTCTGGACAATGCAGCCATTGCTTAGGTGGCCAGTGCACATGGCCTGCCATCTCCTGGCTCAGCAACTGCCTGGCTCTTATCTAAAAGCCTTCCCTTTCCCTGGCAATTTATCCATCAAGGATCAGAACTTCATTTAAATAGCTGCCTGAGTCTATTCCTTGCTTTAGAGTTCATCATCTCAGAACTTGTCAGGAAAGCCTGTCAAAACTAGAAGCTTTCCAGGGAATGAAATGATGAACACCCCCAACCCCTCACTTGGTGCTTCCTGTGCAGGGTGGGCCACTTTGAAACACCTGCCTTGTTAGGAAGCAGGGTGGACACACGAAGTGAAGAATGCAACAGCAGGAGTGTCAGTTCTTGCTAGAATGGCTTTTGAAAGGGGACTAGCTGGAAAGCAACACAATCACTGGGCGAGACTGATCAGAAAGCTTGAAGCTGCCTTGCTTTCATTATGTCAATTTGGCTGCCTAACCAACTACCTAGACATCAATGTCATTCACCCTTGTAATGCTCAAAAATTGTTTTAAAATCTTCATCACTGAATTGCTAAGATGAAGCATCCTGAATGACAACTATGATATCATGTGCTATTTTGAATTTTAAAAAAAAGTTATAGAGAGTGAGAAATAGCACTTGAGCTTCAGCAAGACACAAGGCACTGACTTTGGCCCTGTGGATAGTTTAAAATATCAGAAGAAGGTCTTTGATACCTAACCAGTTTTCCAAACCAGATGATTTTAGGTTGGGATCCATAAGGACCAGAAAGGATTGATGGACTTTCTGAAATTTAATGTAAAATTTTCTGTGAATGTGTAGATGTTTAATTTTTAAGAGAAAAGATCCCAGTTTTCATCAGATTCTTAAAGATATCAAGTTAACCAAAACGTTAAGAATTGCTAAGTCATATGGTAGTGTTGTAAATTCATCCAGAGAAATCTCCATAGGTTAATGTGGGACTAGAAAAAATATTCTTCTGTGGAAATACGGCACTTTTCTACATTACTACCCAGGATCTAGTGTTAAGCCTTAAGGAAGCAGAAGGAGAAAATTAACTTGATTTTTCTTCCACTTTATAGATGGGTGATTTGGGGGCTGTGGTCTCAGATGCTAAGGCCACTAGAGTTCTTGTTTCTTCTCTCCCTCTCAGATTTTTTATTTTATTTTATTATTATTATTATTATTTTTTTTTTTTTTTTGCGGTTTTTGGCCGAGGCTGGGTTTGAACCCACCACCTCTAGCATATGGGGCCTGTGCCTTACTCCTTTGAGCCACAGGTAATGCCCAGATTTTTTATTATTCATTAAACAGTTTAACACACCAGGCACAATGGCTTACACCTGTTAATCTCAGCACTTTATAAGACCAAAATGGAAGAATCACTTGAGGCCATGAGTTTGAGACTGGCCTGAACAACAGAGTGAGACCCCATCTCTAAAACAAACAAACAAAAAATTATTTAATTAACTGAGCATAGTTGTAGTCCTAGCTACTTGGGAAGCTGAGACAGAAGGATTGGTTAGCCCAGGAGTTTGAGGTTACAGTAACCTGTAATTGTGCCTCTGCCTTCCATCCTGGATGACAGTGCAAGATCTTATCTCTTAAAAAAATAATAATTACAATTGAACATTTACTTTGGACTAAGGCAGAGTTTTCAGTCTTTCTGTACTCAGGCATTCTTTAAATATCAGACATTTTGGAGTACAGTAACTGAATTAAATTATACTACAGTTAATAGAACATTCTCAGCAGTAATACATCTTCCTCTATCCTAGTCTTATTCTTTTGCATACTTTCCTTTAATCAAGGACAAAAACAGTTCCTCTTTTTTTGCCGTGCTTTTGGGGAAACACTACTCATCATACAGAGAGAGCCAAAAAATGTATACACATTTTAAGAAAGGAAAAACAACTGTTTTAAAATTGTAATACTCAGTATATACTGATAACGTATATGTTAATATTTGTTATCATGTACATTGTATCTCTTGTAATTGCAGGAGTCAAATGGGATTTGGATTTACAATTTTAATAGCTTTTTTCCTTTCATAAAATGTATACTCACTTTTTGGGCATGTTTTGTATATTTGAATCACACTCTATATTTTTTGTGTCATTGTACCTATATATTTTCTGTTATTGTAAAAAATAAACATAAAAATAAAATGTACACGTTGATCACAGCTTATTTATTTGCCCATGAAGTGTTCGTACCCTGCTGGTTGAGAACTACCAAGCTAGATTTTATTTTATTTTATTTTACTTTATTTATTTATTTATTTAGAGACAGAGCCTCAATCTGCCACCCTGGGTAGAGTGTCGTGGCATCACAGTTCACAGCAACCTCCAACTCTTGGGCTCAAGTGTTTCTCCTGCCTCCGCCTCCCAAGTAGCTGGGACTACAGGCGCCCACCACAATGCCCAGCTATTTTTTGGTTGCAGCTGTCATTAATGTTTGCTGGGCCTGGGCTGGATTTGAACCCACCAGCTCAGGTGTATGTGGCTGGCGCCTTAGCTGCTTGAGCCACAGGGACCAAGCCCAAGCTAGATTTTAGACTAGGAATTAGAGATTCAAAATTTCAAAGAGTTGCCTGTTGAATGCTTATTGTTTTAGGTACAAAATAAGATCTTTGACCTTGTATTACAGTGGGAAAAATACAAAAGATACATCAATATACAAAATGGTTTCTGAGAGTTAAAAATGTTAAAAAGAAAACATTTAAAGAATGGAGAGTGATTGAGAATGGAAAATGAGGTTTTTGGGGGGGTTTTTTTTGGAGACAGATCTCTGTGTCCTGGCTAGAGTGCCATGGTGTCATCATAGCTCACTGCAACCTCAAACTCCTGGGCTCAAGCAATTTTCCCATCTCAGCCTCCTGAGTAGCTGGTACTCCAAACATGCACCACCACACCGGGCTAGTTTTTCTATTTTAAGTAGAGACAGGGGTTCTCCCTCTTGCTCAGGCTGGTCCTAAACTCCTGACCGCAAGTGATCCTCCCAACTCAGCCTCCCAGAGTGTCAGGATTATAGGCATGAACCACTATGCCCAGCCGAGATAACCTATTTTATAAGGTTCTTGGTGGAGGTGTCATTGGGTGAGTGATAACAGGAATAATGAAACACAGGCCAACTCATCAAATACTGAGCAAAGGATATTCCAGGCCAAGGAAGGGCCCCTGCAAAGATCCTAAGAGAGAGCTGGCCTTGGAGAGTTTAAGGGACAAATGAAGTTTGCTGATGCTAAAGTATGGTAAACAAGAAGATAGAATGGAGCGAAATGAAGCTGAAGAGAGCAGAACAGGCCCGGTTATATAGACAGGGTCTTGTTGGCCGTGGTCAAGGAGTTTGTACTTCATTCTTGCAGTGGGAAGTTAAGGAAATGTTTTAAGAGAGTTGAGTGTTATCATTGTTCAAAAAGTAGTGATGGAAGTTTGATTTTAGAAGAGCAGAGACAGAAGCAGGAAATAAAGAAGTAGGCTGTTGTAGTAGCCCAAGTGGGAGGTAGTGATAAATTGAACTAGGATAGAAAGATAGAGATGGCAAAAAGAGCTAGTAAACATATAACTAAAACTTATGCTAGGCACTGAGGAAGTTCACGGTCCAGGCTGTTGCTCATTGTATCAGCTGTGCCAAAGATGGGTGGGCCTTGCTACATGCAACAGCCTGGTAGGGGTGAGGGTGGGCTGAGGAGGCATACATCCTTCAACCTGCACCTTGTCAGATCTACATCTAACAAATTTTTTAATATTTTCAAAACCTTACTCCTGTAGACCATGTGAATTCAATTCATCAAGGGCTTCCTTCCAATGAAACCAGGAAATGTTATTTTCTTTCTATGTACTTCCCTCTTTCCTTTCACTGCCGCAGAAGAAGGAAACAAGTTGTGGCTCAGAACAAAACCACAAAACCCATCCCATCGATCCAGACTGAAGATTCTTCTTGTCCTTTTTTTTTTTTTTTTTTTTTGGTGCCTGTATTTCCTGTGGGAAACCCTCAAAACTTTGTTTTGTTTTATTTTTTTCCCTTAGACTTGACTAAAGCCAGGTCTCTCCTAAAAATAATGTGTTTCCCTATTGTGTCTAATTCAATCTGAATTGAGGGGCTTTACATCCAGCACTGGTATTTGGTAAACATCCAATTTCTTGATGTTCTTGTTTTAGTCCATTGGGGTCGTCTTGAGCCTTTGGCCTCGTTGGCTGTAGAACGTGGATTTCTGGGAATTTTTTGCCTCGAGCCCTTCAGCACAGATATTAAAGGGTTCCTGTCAAGTTTCGAGGGGTGTGACCATTGCCAGAATCCCCACAAGACAAGCCCCTGAGGGATCCCTTTGCCAGCTGGCCTATGTCCATACCAGAGATGGCTGGATTTCTGTGGTTCTCTGTGTATGGAGCTGGCCAAGTTCCCCTGGATGAAAGGCGGCCTAATATAAACTGAAGATGTTATTAATAAGCAGCCACTTAAGAATTTCCTATGACTTGCCAGTGATGTGGAGGCCTCTATGTGAACAGGGAGAAAAGCACAACTTGGTTTACATGGATTAAAGGCCCAGTGCAGTCAGTGTGGAGGGGCCTCAGAAAGGTATTCAGGTGTTTGGTGAAGGGCCTTGGGTAAGTTCCATAAACTCTTTGAGCCTTTGTTGTCCTATCTATAAAATGAGAAGAATAATAATTCCCTTCCCATACTGCGGTTTGAGGATTGAATAAGAAATGTGTGGAAAATGCTTGGCACCAAGCTTGGCACATACTCAGAAAATGTTTTCTTAAAAAGACAAGTTAGGGCAGGTCATACTCCAGAAGTGAAACTGAACTGCCTTTACTTCTTCTGGTTGCGGGAGAAGAGAGTGGATCTCAGATACCTCTGGCACTCAGTAGTAGTACCCGCCTACCCACCGTGCGTGTCTTCTCTGAGCTTCATTTCCTGCCTCTGTAAAGAACTCCCATTCTTCTGACTGAACTTGAAAAGTTTGTGTTTTGTTTGTTTGTTTTTGAGACAGAGTCTCAAGCTGTCGCCCTGGGTAGAGTGCCATGGCGTCACAGCTCACAGCAACCTCAAACTCCTGGGCCCAAGTGATTCTCTTGCTTCAGCCTCCCAAGTAGCTGGGACAACAGGCATCTGCCACAATGCCTGGCTATTTTTTGGTCTGGCTGGATTCGAACCTGCCAGCTCCAGTGTATGTGGCTGGCACCCTAGCCACCTGAGCTACAGGCGCTGAGCCTAAACTTGAAGAGATTTTCATTGGCAGTTCAAAAGTTACCAGAACTGGCTCAGCGCCTGTAGCTCAGTGGTTAGGGTGCCAACCACATATACACTGAGGCTGGAGAGTTCAAGCCTGGACCAACCTGCTAAAACAACAATAACAACTGCAACAAAAAAAATAGCCGGACGTTGTGGCAGGCGCCTGGAGTCCCAGCTACTTGGGAGGCTGAGGCAAGAGAATCGCTGAAGCCCAAGAATTGGAGGTTGCTGTGAGTTGTGATGCCACAGCACTCTACCCAGGGTGACATAGTGAGACTCTGTCTTTAAAAAAAAAAAAGAAAGAAAGAAAGAAAAGTTACCAGAATTGAAAGTGCTTATAAGCTCTAAAGTCCTTGATTAGTCTAAGAGGTCATGAATTTAATGTCTGAACTGTCTGCTTTATTGAATCTTAACATGGAAAGGTCAGTGGTGTGACCTTGAAAACTGAAAAGCTTGCCCAAGAATAAGTAATTCTTATGTAAGGATAGTAATGCAGTTACTTTGCTCAGTCTAGCATACCTTTAAGTAGACAACAAGTGTTTAATAAAGACTTAGGGAAATGAATAGTTTATCACCTGATCTGTTTCTATTGATCTCTTTCCATCCTAACTGAAATAGATTAACAGAGGCTAGATTGATTTCTAGAGAACTAGCACACTAACTGTGCTTATTTGTTTGTTTTACTTTGTATCCGTAGACTTAGCAAAGGGCCCAGCACCTTTGTATACAGTCAGGTCTTTTTATACCAAGAATGTTGTGTGTATTAAATTATTTAATCCAAATAGCTCAAGAAAGTGACAGAGTTAGGATTAGAACCCAAGTCACTGTGACTCCAGAATCTGAGATCTTAACCCCCTGACTATACTGCCTTTAAGTACTTAGGTATGTTTAATACCTCAGATCTTGTCTAGAAGAGTTTAGGTGACCTCTTCCACAAAGGAGGTGGAGACCAAACAGCTGCTTCAGCAAATGGCATAGAAGAGAAAAGCAAACAAAGACGTGTTTTGTGGCGTCATCCCATGCTTACCTTGAAGTAAAAAGGGAAGGGATGTTAGAGTGCAGTTTGCAGTCATTTCCTGTTGCCCTGAAGGACTCATACGGAAAGGAATGGCTCTTGGAACTTGCTCTGCTAAAGGTCCAATGAAGTGAAAACATACATGTCACAAAATCACAGTTAGCATGTGGACAAAATGAAGAGGAGAAATGCATCCAGAAGGAGCAACCAGTTCTCTCTCTCTTGGTTATCCTTTGCAGAGCGGCAGGACTGACAGGCAGTTGAGGAAATCAGAGCTTCTCTAGATACCCAGAGCGTTGCGTGGGGATGCGCTGATGTAGGTAGCAGTGTTGCCGTGTTGCCATGGAGACACCATCAGTGGCCAAGCTCTTCTCCTTTGGGGGCTCACTCTGTCTACTCATCTCGATGCTGAATTAGCTCTCTGTGTGCTTGGTAGGCAGATTCCTCACTGGCTTGTGAATGCTTTTAAAATAAAGCCAAAACTCCTCCCCATGGATTGTACGTATAGTTCACCAGCTGCCATCTTGTCACCATTCTAGACTCCTGTCAATATCTTGATGGCACCATGTTCTTTCCCACCTCTGTGCCTCTATTCACCTATCAGGAATATGCTTTCCTTCTGTTTTTGCTAGAAACCTCCTACTCAGCAACCTTCACATCCAACGTCCTCAAGGAAGCCCTCCCTAACCTCTCATTGCCCAGAACTCCCCCCCCCCCACAAAGCACAATCCTGACACATTAATAAGATGGTGAAAGCGTACATGCCATAAAATCATAGCCTGTAGATGGAGTGAAGTGCCAAAGATTGACAGGATGTTCCACTTGGTTTCAAAACATTTTATTTTTAAAAAGTGAAGTGTTTATAGAAATTACAAGAATAGTATAATGAACTCCTATACATTTTCTGTCGTTAAGATTTTGCCACATTTTTACTGCTTTCTCTGTCTTCCTTCCCTCTCTCCCTACACCCACATGCATGCACACATATTATTATTTTTGTTGAGCCATCTGAAAATAAATTGCAAATGTCATCCTTTATCTGTATGTATTTCAGGATCTCTCTGCTCAGAACAAGGACATTCTCTTAAATATCCTCACAAGTATGCTCTACTTTGAAATTTATGATCTAGCTCTTTGTAGCTATGTCTTTGTGTCCTAATCAGACAGGGATCTCTTCTCTTCTCTCCTCTCCTCTCCTCTTCTCCTCTAATCTCTTCTCCCCTTCCCTCCCCTTCCCCTCTCCCCTTCCCTCCCCTTCCCTTGCAATACCTGCCACAATGCCTAGTATATAGTAGCTATCCAGTGAGTTGTTGTTTAACAGATAAAGCTGCCTGTGACAAACATGTCAGTATTGTACTCATTTCCTCATGCTGACCCCTGGTTCCCGCAGCAGTAGGACCTGCAACTTGTTGCTCGAGCCTCCTTGATTTGCATCCCCAGGAGAGTGGGCCTTAACCAGTAGCTGCAGGGAATTGTTGGCTAAGGACCCCGCCTCCTTGACTCTCAAGTGGAACATATCTCAGGACTGTTCTGTCCCATCTCCCATGGGTCCTGAACTGAAATGAATTCTGGTTTTCCGAAGCTGGAACCTGTTCATCAGCTCACCCCATCCCTCACTGGCAATCTTTCCTTCCCCATTGCACTTCTTCATCTCCCTACCAGCCCTTCCAGGGACCTTCTCCCACTTGTTTCTATATTCAGATACCTTCTTAAAGTCTGATTCTAGGGAAGCCCCATCTAAGATGTTGCCCCTCAATTACTGAGGCATCATACCATAAATGAAAGTGTAACAAGAGATTTTTCACATAGTGTTTCTGACCAAAGTCATCTAGGAGGCTGGCTGGCTGGCTGGCTGGCTTAGTTACTTACTTATTTTTGAGACAGAGTCTCTCTCTGTCACTATGAATACAGAGGCTTATTTTTAGAAGGGAGCACATTTCTATTGCTCAAAAATTATAAGATAAATTAATCTAAAGTTGGGCACTGCATATAATTCTTCATTGAAATATGAATTGTCAGGTTAACAGGAAGAAATAACTGTTCTTGCAAATTACCCAGTACCAACTTCAGCAACCCCTGGGAGAGAGAAGCTCCTCTCTCCGTGCAGATGGCCAGAGCCGCTGGAGCCCAGGCGGAAGGGAGGGAGTTGGACAGGACCAGGCAGTGTGGTTTTGGCACCCGGCACACACCAGCCTCGTACCCAGCTGGCCCAGTCACAGTCTTCGCCCTTGAGCTTCTGTGTTTGTTAGGAAACCATTTTTCCTTTCTCACAGAGATAGCAATCTTGCTTCCAGACATGGCCAGTGTCAAGGTTCATGCCTGGGTCCCTCATTCAGACTAAGTGTTTGCCAAAAAAGGGGGAAGAACAAAGTATTGTGGCTGGGAGGATGGAGTTAAGGAGCCAGGAAGGCTGCAAATAACAGGATATGCTGACATCTGGGCATCAAGACAGAGGGATATAGGAATTCCAAGGAGAAGTGAAGTAAGGAGAATGGAAGAACTTTCTTACACCCACTAAGATGGCATCATTCCCTGAATTTCACATCTGTGATTGGGCTTTGGGACACGTAGTGGCTCAGCCAGTTTGGTCACTGTCATTAATACAAACAGTGATGGGAGAGGAGGGAGGCCACACATCACCTCCTGAGAATGACTCATGCTGCAGTTTTCCCCACTTTAGGGCCTGAGTGCTCACATTTCCTCTGCTTAAAAAACTCTCATTCTGGTGTTTCTTCTGCTGCCTCATGATCAATCTTCAAGTCACAACCGAAAAGGCACTTCAGTTCCTCCCTTTCTGATTGCCCTGTTTATTTCTGTTGTATCAATTATCAGAATCTATAAATGGAATATTTGTTTACTTGACTGCCTTCTTCACTTGGCACAAAATTCCATGAGGGTAGGGATACTGTCTTTCTTGATCACTATTGTATGCCCGGCATCTAAGTACCGTGCCTAGCACACAAAAGATGCTTGGTCCATGTTGTTTGGTCAGTTGGATGGATGGGAGGATGGATATGCATGGAAGGCTAGATGATATGGATGGATATGGATGGATGGAGAGATGGATATGGATGGGTGGATATGGATGGATGGACAGAAGAAGAAAAAGAAGGAATGTTTGACCACTTTACCTAAAACAAGGTAGTGAAAAGCACTGGTCTGGGAGTTAGATGACTCGGGCTCTAATTTGTGTAAGTTCAGTCAAGTCACTTACGAATGTATAGATTAAATTTTATATCCATGAAATGGATAAAAATGTCAACTTTACAGGACTGCTGAAAGTGACTAAGCCAGATAAACTATGTGAAAATAATACAAATATTATAAATCCTCCAGACAAGTGAGCAATTATATTAACAGTAGAACACAGCCACTGTGATCACCCCTCACCTGCCATCCTCCATAAAAGTGCACATGGGCTTGGAACAACAGGGGTCAGGGCCTTGCTATATGGAACCCTTGACCCTCGGAGCAGATTTTTACCTCCTGGAGCATTCCCACTTTATTTCTGGCCTGCCTCCACCAGTATATTTGCTTCCTTCCTTTCTGGCATTCTGATCCTCCGCTTGTGTTTTGGGAGGAATGTTTAAGGTAGAAGCTGTGGGTGTGGGCCTCGTGGTAATGTCATCCAAGCAGTTCTGGAGGACAGCTTGTGTTCTCAGTGAGAGCCCAGTTGTCAGAACTCTAGCTCATTCAAAGCAGGATTGTTTCAGCCAGGTCTTAGGGCACACAGGCCTTACCTCCACCTCTTACTGGCTTGGTGGAGCCCCATGCCTTTTTTGCTGACAGCTCCCACTATTCCTTTCTTTGCTTGCCTCTGCTGGGCAGCCTGCAGTCCACTGAAAACTCTGTTTGCCCAGAATGCTTAATTTACCTCTTCGACCAGGGGAAGTTGTTACAAAAGGGCAGTAAACTTGAAAAGAAGTTTTGGTTCATTTTAGGCTGGTGTGGCGCACGCATGTGTAGAGCTGATGTTCTTTTTGGAAACTTGGGGGAAATTGGCAACAGAGCAGATGGAGAAAGCCAGGCCCCTGCCCAGCCCCTCCTGCATCAGCCATTCCCAGGGCAGATCCTCAATATCATTTGAAGTGATGTATGTTATCGCAGCATTGTACAAATGTGACCTATGTACAAAGACATGATTCAGAGCCAAGTCTTAGTGGTTTTAAATTATCCATGGCCCATCTCTCTCTACTTGCACAGAAAATTGCAAGTTGATAGCTATTGAAATCTGGCTGTCAGATGTTTTTTATCTGAAGGACCTAACTTTTAACTCTGTGATACCCATTACAGTATATGTAATTCCCACGTTGGTGGTATCTTCCAGGCTGCGTAAGTGAATTCTTCGTCCTGCTACAGGGCCCCAGATCAGAGCAAACCCACTTATCTGGATTGAATGATGCACGTCTGTTTGCTGAGAGTGTTGTGTGTGCATGTGTGGGTGGCTCTGGCTCATGTCTTGTCATTCCAGGCCAGAGGCTGGTCCCATGGCTCTGCCTGATGGGAAACACGTACAGTGAAGTCTGAGCTCCAGTTTCTTAACACTAATGGAAAAGAAGATCAGCAGCTGTTTCTGTTTAATGTTGATTATCTTTGGGATTGTGAGTGATTTTTTTTTCTTCTTATCTGTAATTTCTGAATTTTTTCCTACAGCAATGGTGTATTGCTTTTTAAAATAAGGATAAGGAAGCAGTCACTTTAAAGTATCTTAAGTATAACAAGAAAGGAAATGTTTGCCTTTTTTTTTTCTTGATTAAGGATAAAAAGAGCTATTCTTTTGCCTTTAGTGAACTGGAGTCGTGAAAGAATTTAAACACTCAAGAAACATTTTGTTATTTAGCAAAAAGCTGTGAAGGCCTTTGGGTTATTTTAGTCCTTTGTCTTTAACAAAAGTGTATTTTCCCATACGTGACCTTGGCTGCCTGGGATGTTGCTATGTTGCATCCACCATTGTGTGTTCTTCAGCAGTCACTTGGTTAGTGCTGGAGCTGAGCCACTTTTTAAGCAGTCTGCCCTTGACCTTGTGGATGAAAGTGGCCTAAACCTGACCTGGCCCTGGACTTGGAATAGAGGAAGGGGAGATGGAAGGCAGCAGGACAGATGGCAGGGCTGGCAACGATTCTCGTGGCTGATGTTGTTTTACCTCTCACCTTTCACACACTCCAGTGGGTACCCAGCTGAGTGGCAGGCGGGCTTAGTGATGCAAGAGCATAAGACATGGTGTTCAGGAGGGCTTGGAATAGATCTGGAACAGTCTGAACAATGTACATTGCCCAGAGTTGCAGAGACCATCACGTATATCAGTAGAACTCTCACCAATTTTTAAATCACACTCTGAGATACTCCCTTCTAACTAGAAGGTTACTATAGAAGTGTGTCCTCCAGCTATGCCGGGAGGACTAGCTGCATCACAGTCACCTGGCACACTGGTGAAAATGCACATTCCTGAGCCCTGCCTCAGACCCATCTGATCAGAGTCACCGTGGTAGCCCAATGTTCCTCAAGCATCTCCATGTAACATCTTAGCAATCAGATGCACAATTTCCCATGACTAGAATTATTATTTATAGCAGAGTCTCACGATTAAGAATTAAATGCTAAAAGCCATCAAGAGCCTTTTTTTTTCTTCTTTCCATCTATCAAATAATCAAGTACCTGCCTCATGTTTTGTGATGTGTTAGAAATGACTTGGTGGTATCCAGGAAGGATGGTGCTTTTCTGACCTGTCTTTGGAATGCTGAGGACCTTAGGGTCATGAACATACTTGCAGTTTGGGGGGCAGAAAGAGACCGTAAGAGAAGCTGGGCTTGCTGTCATTATTTTCTGCCACATCAAGTTGGGTAGCCCTATTTTATATTTTGAGTCACCATATGTCAGTCTTTTTGCAAAATACATATATTTTCTTCTCTTTAATAAAAAGGGAGAGAAGACTGAAAAGGAAAAAATGAAAAATACTTAATGATGTTTACAATTCCTTACAGATCTAAATTTCTACACTTTGCAACTTGAACTTGTCAGAAATCATGCCATAAAGGAAGATCCCTTTTTTGCCTTCATCCTATCACTTCTCACACAAATCAGGGTTCACTCTTATAAATAACCTGTCAACATCTCAAGGATAAGTGTTCCCAATGCCCTGTCCCCTGATCTATTTATGATGAATCCTTCCACATAGTGGCGGACACGTTAATTGGTATAAATTGTTAGTCATTCTCAAAATGGTATGGTCATTGATGCAGATAGTTGGGCTGCTCCAAGATAGTTAAAGAGAGGACCACCACCTGCTGATACTGTGTGTCCCGTGGAAGATTGTGGATATAGAAGCATTGAATTAATAGCTGCAACTTTGGGACAAGAGGGTTGCAGAGGTTGTTCTGGGGTAGAGGCAGGGAAGGAAGGAGAATGCAGAATCTCCACTCTCTGAATCATGGCTTATTCCTTGGAAACCTGTCATTCACAAACCCAATTATGTGCAGGTAGAATGTCAACTCTGACAGAATGAAACCAATGCACTCTTTGTATGTTTTTTTTTTTTTAATGAAATCCTGCTTTACTAGCAGGTTCTATTTTCATAAATGTCTATTTAAAAAAAGCCAAATCATATATTTCCCCACACAGTCCTGAATATGCTTCATTCAGGTGAAAAGCTTTAATCAGCAGGTTGAAAGAGAGCTGTTGGGTTTTGCTGTGTGCGTTTACCAAAGGGGAAGGCACCAGAATGAAGAGAAATCCTCTTGGCTTTGCCTCCCAACATCTGCACCTTTCTGAGCAGCTGGGCCTTGGGTTCTCAATTTGTAGGTGGAGGTTATTAAATTAGCCATTTTCAAAGGCTGTCATGGCATCGCCCAAAGGTTGAAAATTCTTTGCAAATAAAAATGCCTTGCTGCAGAGTTAGTGTTAATTATACATGAGGTGTGCATGGAAGGCAGGCAGCTAGCAGGGAAAACAGATAAGGGCCTCATGGTTTTGATTTATTCTTTTTGTTTTCTTTCCTTCTTGATTTTACTCTTAAATTTGTTGTTCAGGAGTAAAAGGATGTTCTGTGGTTAGAATAAAGTATGTTGTTTGGGTTTTTTGTTTGTTTTTTTGCAGTTTTTGGCCGGGGCTGGGTTTGAACCCACCACCTCTGGCTTATGAGGCCGGCGCCCTACTCCTTTGAGCCGCAGGTGCCACCCTGAATAAAGTATGTTTTTATAACATACTTTATATTTCTATAAGTAATTTTTGGGTTTAGGGGTCAGAGGGATCCTATATGGATCCCTGCTCTGCTCACTATTTAGGGTTTACTTTGAGTAAGTTGCTTGAATGCTTTGAGCTTTTGCTTTCTTTTCTGGAAAGTGGGGATGTTTCCTTTCTTGGGGGATAGATGGGCAAATAAATACTGTGCATGCTGCTTGGTATACCCTCGCCCCATCTTGACCACCCTCATCCTGCTCCTCAGTCTGGTTTTCTATAGCACTTGCCACCTATAACATATTATATGAAGGGTGATTTATTCTGCTTATTGTATGTTTCTAATTCTGAGGATATAGGCTGTGAGGGCAGGGATCTTTGTTTTGATTAGGTACCCAAATGCCAAGAACAGGTCCTGGCACATGGTAAGTCCTCGGTTATTTGTTCAATGACTCCATAGGGCCTTTAGCCCTCTCCCTTTTTTCTGTTCTACTTGTTAGCACTCACTCTGGACCTGATTCTGTACACCTGTGTTTTGTTTCCCTGTTTTTATTCCTTCTCCTAGAACTTCATTTCATTAGATCACTTCTTTCCAGGATTAAGCAGTGTGTTCTTCTCTTCACTGATGAGTAAAAGAGTCTTATTGATGGACAGTCTAGAAACTGAACTTGGTAAAATTCTTCTACATTTTGTTTTGAATGTATGACTTTCTAGTAAAAAGTATTAGTCACCAAAGTTAAATTTGTTTAAGCACATAGAAACTTTTTCCCCCTTAAATCATAAACTGGAATGAGAAGTTTTGGGGGAGGAAAGATCTAACAGCTTCCTAATAACCCTGACCACTTTACAATAGCTGATCAATTAAAGAGTTACTGTTCAAATGAGCTCTAACTATTTTTGAAAGAAACATCCAGCATTTGGATGGAATTTCTTAGCGTTTGGGGATGCAAAGCAAATTTGGGGTGTGCATTCTGTCTGTGTATGTTTCAGTCTGATGAAAAGCAGGATGGGGGAGAATCTGACAAGCTAACTTGGCTAGACTACACCAATTTGGTTTCTTCAAGTATATTTTTATGTAAAAGTTCAAGCACAGCACATTAATAGAATAAGGACAGAAACAACTAATCATCTCAATAGATGAAGAAAAAGCATTTGACAAAGTCCAACACACTTTTTGTGTAAAAACAACAAACTAGCATAGAAGGAAACTTCCTTAACCTGATAAGGGACATCCATATACACACCAAAAAAAAAAAAAAAAAAAGCAAACACAGCTAGCAGTACTTAATGGTGAAAGACTAGATGTTTTCCCTTAAGATCAGGAACAAGACAAGGGTATTTACCCTTAAATTATACTAGAGATTTTAGCCAGAGCAATAAGACAAGACAAAGAAATAAGAGACATCAGGTTAAAAAGTGAACTGTGAAATTCTCTATTCACATATGACGTGGTTTTGTATGTAGAAAATCCAAAAGAATACAAACACATATACACAAACTAACAGAACTAATAAATGCGTTCAGCAAGACTATATGATTTGACATCAAAATAAAAGCCATTTGTTTTTATACACTAACAATCTGAAAATGAATTTGAGAATAATTCCAATTGTAATGGCATTAAAAAGAACAAAATACTTAGGAATAAACTTAACTAAAAAATGCAAGACTTGTACCTGAAAATCACAAAATATTGTTTAAAGAAACTAAAGTAGATTGAAGAAAATGGAAAGCATTTTGTGTTCATGGATCAGAATACTTAATATTGTTTAGATGACAGTCCCCTTTAGATTCAGCGCATGCTCACCTACCTTTTATTGTAGGAATTAACAAGGTAATTAAAAAATTTGTTTTTTATGAATGTCTATCCATGGGACCAACAAGACTAAAAACAATTTTTTAAAAGAAGAACAAAGATACAGAATCATACTTCATGATTTCAAAACTTACTATAAAACTGTAGTCATCAAGATGGTGTGGAACTGACCTAAGGATAGACATATATCAAGGGACTAGAATTGAAAGCCCAGAAATAAGCTCCTGCAATTATGGTCAATTGATTTTGACAGGAGTGCAAAGACAATTTAATGGGGAAACACTATTCTTTCAGCAAATGGTGCCAAAACAACTAGATAGTCACATGAGAATGAAATTGGATTCCTACTTATGCTATATGTAAAAATTAACTCAAAATGGATCGTAGACCTGGATGTAAAAGGTGAACCCATAAAACTCTTAGGTTAAAATGTGAAAGTAAATTTTTATGACCACGGGTTATACAATGGTTTCTTAAATATGACAGAAAAAATAAAAGCAACAACAGACATCACCAAGAAAGTGGGGGGAAAAACAACCCACAGAATGAGGAGGGGGAATTTTCCAATCACATATCTGATAAAAAACTTTCATCCAGAGAATATATAAAGAATGCTTATGACTAAACAATTAAAATACAAATAATAACCCAATAAAAAAATAGACTAAAGATTTGAATAGATATTTCATCAAAGAAGATATATAATAAGCACATAAAAAGATGTTCAACATAATTAGCTATTAGGGAAATGCAAATCAAAACCACAATTATATATCACTTCATACCCACTAGAATAGCTATAGTCAAAAAGACAATAGCAAATGTGGCTAGAATGTGGAGAAAATGGAACACTCATTCATTGATGATGAGAATGTACAGATATTTTGGAAAACAATTTGACAATTGCCCAAAATGTTAAAATTTCCATTCTAGCATGGAAGAAGATATTTACATGCTATGAATCCAACAAAGGGCTAATTATCAAAATCTATAAAGAACTCAAGCAAATCAACAAGAAAAGAGCAACCAACTCCATTAAAAACTGGGCAAGAGACATGAACAGAAACTTTTTTCATGAGGACACATGAAGGGCCAACAAAGACTTGAAATAATGTTCATCATCCTTAATAATTAGAGAAATGCAAATCAGAACCAGTTTGGAATATCACCAAACTCTAGTGGAAATGGCCACTAGAGTTGGTGGGATGCCAAACTAGTACAGCTTCTCTGGAGAGAAGTATGGAGATTCCTCAAAGAAGTAAAAGTGGACCTACTACTATTTGATCCTGCAGTACCATTACTAGGTATCTACTCAAAAGATAAAAAGACATATTACCACAAGAACATTTGCACTCGAGTGTTTATAGCAGCTCAATTTATAATCATGAAAATGTGGAGATAGTGCAAGTGCCCTTCAACACATGGATGGATTAATAAACTGTGGTATATGGATACCAAAGAATACTATTCAGCCATAAAAAGATGGAAATTTTGTGTTTTTTGTAACAACCTGGACAGATTTGGAGAATATTATCCTAAGTGATGTATCACAAGAATGGAAAAATAAGCATTATATGTGCTCGGTACTGAATTTAAACTAGTAGATTAACAACTACAGGCTCACTCAGAGAAATATTCAGTTAAATTTACGTGTGTGGGGAATTGGTAGCTTCCCAACCCAACAGGTACAATGTATGGGTATATGGAATACCTCCTGGGCGAAGGACATGGCTACTACTTGGACTTTAATCCTACAAATGCAAATTATGTAACTTAATCATATGTACCCTCATACTACTCTGAAATTTTAAAAAAACTAATAAAAATGGAGAACCTCCTGTTCTCAGAAATCCTACGTTCTGGTGAAAGGGAGCACATTGGGGGATCTTCCTATATACCAAAAAATTTTTTTGAAGAATTAATAAATAATTTAATAGTATAAAAAATTGCCTTATTCCCTGGCATATACACATACTCAAGAAAATTTAAAACACAATCCACAAATAAAATGTCTGTAAACATTTAGAGCAACATAATTCACAATAGCCAAAAAGTTGAAATAGCCCAGTATCTACCAGCTGACAAATGAAAAATGTGGTATATCCATATAGTGGCCTATTACTCAGTAGTAAAAGGGCATGAAGGATTGACATGTGCTACAATAATAGGTTAACCTTAACACATCATTCTATATGAAGGAGCTGGTTCCAAAAGACTGCATATTGTATGATTTTGTTAATATGACATGTCCAGAATAGGCAAAATCATAGAGATAGAAAGTGGATTAGTGGTTGTCAGGGCATAGGCAGAGGTACATTGCCACTAATGTTTCTGGGGTTTCTTTGGGGGGTGCTGACAATGTTATAAAATTAGCAAATGGTGATGATTTCATAACCTTGTGAACATACTAAGAACCAGTGGGTTGTACACTGTAAAACAGTGAATTTTATGGTCTGTGACTCAAATATAACAAAGCTGTTATCAAAAATTCAGGCATATGTGGGGATTAGAATGCTGGGCTCTTTCATTACCTTAACAAGGGACTGCTGAAACTAATAATAAAGAAAAGGGTACGTGGAGAATTGCTTATTCCCTTAAAATTTTACCCCTTCATTCATTTCTTCTCTTTTTCTTTTATCGGTAGAAGCTAGAAATGTTTTTGTGTTGCTGACATCAACATATTTATTGCTTCATCGTTTCTGTAGCCATGGATAAGGGAACAGATGGTAACCTTAAAAGAGAAACGTTCAGTTTGGGTGATTTTTATCTTTGGCTGCTACCTTTTGAAATAATTCACTTGCATGATCTTTTTGCATATTAAAAAACCCACCAACATAGGGAAAATTTGGGTTTCTAATTAGAATCTCAAACCTACAGTGATCTTTAATGGAGGTAAAAATGTCTTTCCTTTGAGATGTTAGGGCCAGATTTATGTAGTGAGAAAAAAAAATACATTTGCTCTTGTTGAAGAAAATTTCACCCATAATTCTTTCAAAAACCACTTCCGTTTCCTAAGGCTTTTATAAAAACAGAATGTTGTCAGCATTTGTTAAATCTGCAGGTAATATTTCTGGTCAGCCTATCATTATGGATACATATTTAATTGTTATTACAGTCAAGGAAACTGTGGTCATGGCCCATAATCCAGTGGTTTACTTACTAAAATAAAAAATATACTTGGGATGCTTTACTAAGAATAATGTGTTCCACTTCCATCCAGGTTAATACAAAAGATGTAAAGCAAAAATCCAGTGTACTCAATTCTGATAGGAGGGCAATTAATGACCTAGTACACGGTGGGAGATGAGGAAGGGGAGAGCAGAGAGAGGGAAGGAGGAAGGGGGTAGGGATCATGGTGTGTGACACACCTTTTGGGTGTGGGACACAATTATAAGAGGAAATTTACCTAACAGATGCAATCGATGTAATCTGGTTCTTTGTACCCTCAATGAATCCCCAACAATAAAAATAAAATAAAAAATATATTACCATTTCTCTTGAAATGTTGATTTAGAAGAAAAGATTGTGATCCATGTTTAAGTGCCCTTAGCACGTTTAGTTGACAGCCTCTGACCTTTTGTGCTGTTTTCACATGTGTGTGCCACACCTTCTAAGGGCAGGCACGCTCTGGAGCACTGCTTGAGATGCTTTTGTTAGAAGCTGGTTGTCAAGGATTGTGTTTATGGTTTGCAGTCCAAGGGCTGGTGACCAGCAGGCTCTTGAAAACATGAGTTTTTTTTTTCCTTTTTTCTCACCTTCCACCTCTGCTACCTACAGGAAGATCTGCCTGCACTGCAAGTGTCCCCGGGAGGAGCACATGGTGACGGCGATGCCGCTAGAGATGGAGAAGACCATTAGCAAACTCATGTTTGACTTCCAGAGGAACTCCACTTCGGATGACGACTCAGGCTGTGCCCTAGAAGAGTACGCCTGGGTCCCACCCGGTCTGAAGCCTGAACAGGTACCATTCCTGACGCGAGGATGCTGGTGGCTTTGGCTTTTAATTTTGTCTTTCTTGGTCCTTCCTTGTGCCAATCGGGGAGGGTAGACTTGGTTAACTCAGAAAAGTGGTTGAGGCTAAATGGGTTGAAGATGTCAGGAGCCCCCATGGGAAATGAAATTGAGCCTGAGTCATCTACTGTGAATTCATTCTGTACTGCCATTATTAACTCTTAATGAGCTTGTCTAGAAATATCTTGGAAATATTGGCTTTAAAACACTACATATAGTGAGACTTTATTTTAAGGGAGAAGAAGACAAATTGTACACTAGCCATAAATCTTTGAAACACTTAAAACAAGATTCTTTGGGAAGGAGAGTAAAGAAATTGAGCACAGAAAGGAAGCTTCTGTGATAAAGGCTGTGTTTAAATGTGAAATTTGACCTTGCTTTGGGGCATTTTCTGAAATATTTTGTCACTATTGTAAGTATTATTGGTTTGGTAAAAAGAACTTAAGTTTCTTTCTATTTCACTGCATTTTTCTTAGTGACATACAACTTTCACTTTGCATTTCTTACTACTTGGAAGTTTCTCTTCAGTTCAGAAGCATCTCTGTACACTGGGTATTTTCATGATCTTCATCGTGAGATTTGAGAGACAGCACTGCCCTGGCGAAATCTTCAGTATTTGACCACATTTGCCTTCCGCTGACACATAGAATTTCTTTCTCTGAGGATCATCTTGATGTCTTGAATGTTTAGAATTGAAACAGCACTTGAAATTTTAAGTCAGGAACTTTACCTGTGATAATGCTTTTAGGAAAAGTTCTTTATAATTAAGGAAGACCCAAGAATTCAGCAGTAACTTAATTGGTGATTTTCATATCACCTTTGATTAGCCATTTCTTCCTGTCTTCTTCTACTATTGAGGTTGCAAAATGGCAGATGCAATCAGGCACCAAGTAGGATATGTTCAGTCAGCAACATATTGTTTTAAAATTCAATTAAGGTACTAATACTTTAAAAATAAAAATGTTTTATAAATATTTCCTATTTATATCTTGAAAATGTGAGGGCCTGCAATCTTATTTCTAAAAGGATGCAATTGGCTGGAGTTGGCATTCCTTGTAGAAAAAATTTGATCTCACCAAGTCTCCATTAAGTCCGTCTCATCTTTTTATGTTACTTTCCCAAACCTTACAGTCACGTCAGTGTTGTGGTTTCTATTGCAATTCTTACTACAGAGGAGAAAATACCTTAGAATAGAAATATTCACACACACACAAAAAAAAAAAAAAATAGAAAGAAAGAAAGAAAAAAAACAATCTGCAAGAGAATTGAAAGTAGTTCTGTGTTGGGTATCAGTAGGAAGAAATAAGTGCCTTCTTCCAGTTTGTGGATTGAGGTTATTGTATCTTTCCTTTCTTCTGTTTTAGTAAAGATTGAATTATTAAAGTGTTTGTTTGAGAGGAATAAGAGTATTTGAATGAGTTTGGGCACTCAGATGACACGGTAGTTGACTAGATATCTTTGTTTGACATTTCCATTCTACCACCATACTTGAGCAGTGTGTTTTCACACCTAGATACACCTGTGAACTTGTTTCATTTTCTTGGTAAGCACATCTCCAGTAACTTCAAGCCTATCTTTTCCCAGAATTGTCCAAAGTTAAGCTGGTTTTGGTGCCCTACTTAAGTAAATTCTTCTCTAAGACCATTGAACATCATTCTGTGATTTTCACACTCAGAAAAACTTTCTACTCATAGTGACCCAAGAGACCACACAATTGCAGAATCTAAGGTCTTGATTAAACTCACCAGTTCCAAAAGTGAGTACTTACGGCGTTTTGGAAGCCACTTGACTCATCTAAAATGAGTATCTTTGGGAAGCATAAAACTGAAATTTCTTTAATTTGTTTTGAAAGAAGATGATTAATGCTATTAAGCAAGTCATTTGAATTATACCAAATGAAAGGATATTCCCACCTCTAATAATTCTATTATTATTTGTAAGGTTTTCTCTATTCCCTACACTTAATCAAACCTATATGACACAAATGATTAGAAAGGGAAATTGCTCTCCAGAGAGAGACTATCTTATCAAGCTATTTGAAGGGTTTCATATTTGCCTAATAAAACATGTGTTTATACAAGAGGTATTTGAAATGGTCATGTTGCATGAAAGAAATAAACTTTAAATTTTTAAATTATGAAATCTTTTAAAGTCTATTACTTAAGAAATTATTTATGAATTTAAAGGTTTTTTTTTTTTTTCTGAGCCTCTCTGCTTTCTTCTTTATTTATTTATTTTTTTTTTTTATTGAATGGTAACTGTGTACATTGATGCACTTTGGGGGTACAGTGTGGTGTTTTCATACACAATCCAAGACACTTCCATCAAACTGGTT